>NW_022195107.1:0-453436 GCF_008641045.1 Pistacia vera | reverse complement strand
CAAAAGTTATTAGAAAGAATCTCCGACCTCTCTTCACATGATTGAAAATAACTCGATGAACCATGTAAAAGTTGAACAATAAGGAAATTACTTTGTCGTAAAAAGCTGATAAGTGCCACTAGATTCAAACTCTCTAGTTTATAATTTGTTAAATGGTACTAGTTTTGCAATCTGAGGAGTCATTGATTGTCGCACAAGCCGAACAACAATATAGCCTAGTCGAGAAATGCTTGACAAATGATTGTGCATTGCAACCAACGTCAAACTCTTTACCTTTCCGATCTATATAATGACACCACATCTGTCGCGTAATAGGCTCTTAATCATTTTTCTCTATATAATTTAAAATATGAAGTTTAAAAGGGACAACTTGTAATTTTCTCTTTAAACATCTATAGAGGATTAAATATGTACTAATACATTTTTTATTACTAGTTTCCTTTACTTAATAGTTATTAGGGGTGGCATTGGTCAATTTTTCAAATGTGAGGGGAGGTAAATTATGCTATTTTATACCTTTGGGATGTCTCTAACTCAAATGTAAACCTCATGGAAGCTTAGGGGAAGAACCTTATATTACACATGTTTTTTATTCTTTCTTTTGCATTTAGGTTTTTTCATGTCCTAAGGTGGTGTTGGTCCATGCTTTTATTGTTATTGAATTTAAGATGCATTTAATTGACCTTATTGAATATTAGATTTAATAAAGAGTTTGAACTCTTAGTTTGACTAATTAAAAGGCATCTTTTAACTTCAATACATTTTATAACTGTTGTGCCTAATTCCTTGACAGTTAGATTTGTGCCACGCGTCCCCAAGGTGTGTCGAAGATTGATTGCCTGGATCTTCCCACATATAAGCGCTTATATTCTCTCAAGATGATTACTGTCAAAAGCATGAGTAACGCAGCCATTAGTATGGCTTTGCCTTTTATGAGCATGGAGATTATTGGCTCATAATCTAATTAAGGAGGTTATGCATGCAAGCAACTCCATAACACCCACTCCTAACCACTGTCAGACGAGCCAAGTATAAAAGAAGTCCATGACCTCCGTTCCAAGGAATTATAGCATCTGTAAAGTCCAAGACAAAAATACATTGATCCTTTTAGAGAAAATAGGTTGCGAGAGCCGAATGCCCTCCATTTATCTCTCAGTCTTCTCTTTGTAACCTCATTTGACCCTATAGCACCCTGTTATTATTAATGTGATAATGGATGTAGGTTTGGTTTCTATACCACCGAATCATCATAAAATCTCTTTTGTTCTTTACTTTATTATGTCGTTATAGGAACCTTGTTGGTTACTCATAACCACGCGCATATCTTGCCTAGTCCCTTCTAAAGTTGTTTAGGTATCTCTAATCGGTATGAATTATCACATCAACAATAACAAAATAAAAATTTATAAAATGTTTAAAATAAGATTAATTTATTCAAATAATTTGTCATTTCGGCCATGATCATGAATTCAGATGTCAAAGGTCGATTCAATAAACCCAAAAATAATAATGCTTAAATAAATTAATCAAGTTTGAAGAAGCTATAGGGTTGGGTTAATTTAACTACTTTTTAAATTAAATTATTATAGAAATTTTTAATCTTTATATTAAGACAATTTGGATGGTTAAGTTTTAACAACTTATGTGATTCATCTTAAAAGTAATGTAACTTAGGTGGATTTCAACCAATCGAAACCATTGATCCTTTCCTATATTTTTTGTTTATTTTTTAGGACAATCTTTTGAAAAATTAACAAAAGCATCATGAAATCAGAATTATCGAAATTAAGTTCGATTGAAACCAAACATCAATGAAATATATGAGTCATTTAAAATTTTTCATTAACACATGTGACATGTCTAAGTAACAATGGATCTCGCCATCGCGATTACCATCATTGTTACAAGGTTTAGCAATTTTTTTTCTAGTTTTAATTAAAAATTTGAAATTTATTAATTTTGATTTTTCTTATTATTAATCGTTGCTCGTGGTTATGGATCTATTAGTTGTTTTAAATTTTTAGTGTTGAACTGATCCCATGGAGTCAAAACATATTTCCCTAAACTCTTTGGATTAATTTGTTATTTTTTAGAAAAGTTGTCCTAAACTAGAAGAACCAAAAGTACAAGGATTAAATTTTTCCNCATGAAATCAGAATTATCGAAATTAAGTTCGATTGAAACCAAACATCAATGAAATATATGAGTCATTTAAAATTTTTCATTAACACATGTGACATGTCTAAGTAACAATGGATCTCGCCATCGCGATTACCATCATTGTTACAAGGTTTAGCAATTTTTTTTGTAGTTTTAATTAAAAATTTGAAATTTATTAATTTTGATTTTTCATATTATTAATGGTTGATCGTGGTTATGGATCTATTAGTTGTTTTAAATTTATAGTGTTGAACTGATCCCATGGAGTCAAAACATATTTCCCTAAACTCTTTGGATTAATTTGTTATTTTTTAGAAAAGTTGTCCTAAACTAGAAGAACCAAAAGTACAAGGATTAAATTTTTCCCCGGTCAAAACTTCGTAACAACTTGTACATCCTACGACACCGTTTCTGTCAGACAAGCCTAGTATTAGTACGAAAGGACAGATGTCACTTAGTTACGTGCACCGTCAGCTCTTAATTCTCACTCCTCAAAACCTCTCTCTCTCTCTGCACTCACTCTTTCTTGCTTTCTCTCTTCAACGTTCCAACCCCCTCCAAATTATAAATTTTGACACGTCACTCCTTCCTCTCCCCCACGCGCCCTCCCTTCTCCTCCTCTTCTCCCACGCGCCACCTTCTCATCTCATATTAACACCTTAGTTTCTTCTCCTTTTGGCTTTTTATTGAGATCTACCATTATGTAATGAGCGGAGCCGCAACACCATGGGAGGAGTTACCTCGACGATCGCCGCCAAGTTCGCTTTCTTCCCGCCCAATCCGCCGTCTTACAGAGTGGAGGCTGACGACTCTTGCGGAGGTTGTCTCCATATTCCTGAAGTTCCAAGACGAGACGACGTCGACGTTTTGAAGCTTCGAACTCGCCGTGGTTACGACATCGTCGCCGTCCATATTAAGCATCCGAAATCGACGGCTACGCTTTTGTATTCTCATGGAAATGCAGCTGATTTGGGCCAGATGTTTGAGCTTTTTGTTGAATTAAGTAATAGACTTCGCGTAAATCTCATGGGGTAACTTTTCTTATTTTTAGTTTTATAAATTTCCTTTTTTTTGAGCTTGCAAAAAATATAATTTTTCCTTTTCTAAAACATTAAATTGTTTCTTTAGTTCCTTAAAACGTTTTTTTTTTTATTTTGGGAATTAGGTTCGCGTCGTTATCTGGGTTTGGTTAGTGTTCGAAAGCCCAACTGGAAGGCAGGTTTAGCATGTGATTAGGTTTTTTTCCTAATCCTGTTTGTCACTTGATTGAATAGTTTAGTGTTTTGTTTGCTTTTGTAGACGTTTTTAGTTACATAAAAGCAAGAGATGCCAAAGTTTTTTTTTTATGTGTGGAAAGTTGGTAAATAAATAAGAGAGATGGAGAACTATAATGAAAAAGGTTGCCTCAGTTGTGTGGTCTGATATATTGCAAACAGTGACTCTAGGACATATTTTCATGGGCTGATGCCAGAATTTTTGTTTTTCTCTTTTTTGGGAGAGGGTTGATAAGTTTTTGGATGCAGAATTTTCTATAAGGTCAGTCTTTTAGAAAAAGGTTCCAGTGTTTTGTGGATAAACATTTTGTTCACATGGTTCGTTAGCTTCCGCATATGCATATGTGGCATGATCCCATGTTTAGGTGACATTACATAATTATTACCTTTGACAAGAATCTCTACCACTATAGAAGTACAGGTATCTAGTTCCATGACTAAGTTGATCGAACAAATTGCACACTGATAGAATATTGGTGAATTTAGTATTATTTTGTTTAAATTATATCTATACATAAAAAATTTAAATATAGCTTGTGGCTCAACAATTTCAAGAAATGTGGCACCTTGGTTATTAGGAAATCTATTCTGTGAGGAAGTTGTTGAGGACAATTATATAGTTGATTTGTCATGGAGAAGTTTGTTATTATAATCTGCCATCAATGCTAATAGTGAGAGTTTAGTTGTACCATTATCTTAATTTATACTCCTTATTGGAGTTAACTTATTAAGCAGGTCACCCTATTTGTTGTATTAATAGGTTTTGGTTGGTTATGTCAACGTCTTATGAATTATATTCTGGTACCTGAACATCAACAAATTTTTTTTTTTGGAAGAGATAAAATTATATTTTTAGTACCTTTGTCTTCTTCTTTCCCGTTCACTTTGCTGTATGTTAAACTATAGAATATCTGGCTTTATACAATAGTACGATGAAATTATTTGAATATTATATGATATATGCAAAATTGTTCTTATTACAAACTTTTCAAGACCTATACTTAAGAATCCAATAGACTTGTTCAGAACTAGAATTGCTGTATTATGACAGAATTATATTCTATTTTCACAATGGACTCCTTTAGCTGTCTTTTATCTTACCTATGTGCCTTTTGGACTATTCCTGACTCCTGTATCCTGTTATTTTAGGTATGATTACTCTGGCTATGGACAATCGACTGGAAAGGTTAGAAATCTAGCTTCTCAATTCTTAGTAGCTACTAATTTGAAGAGAGCTTTGCCTAAGTTGAATTATTTTTAGCAATTTGACATCTTTATTCTGGGTTCATACTTCTTGTAATAAGATATCCTTCACTTTTAGGTAACCGAGAATTAATTGTAAGGATTCCCATTCTTTTGCATTTTTCGACTTTATCTGTTATAACTAAGAGTTGTACCTTCACCTCATTGTTAAAAACTGAAACTAAAATTTCTAGTAGGCCTTTGGTTTACACATAACACAATTTCACTCTCCCTCTCTGTCTTCTTTTTCCGATCTGTTATAGCAAAGTTTTTTCTTTTCCTCTTTATTTAATTAATGTATGCAAATTTTAAAGAACTTAATCTCTGAGTTTATTCTCAGTAAGAAAGGTCTATGATGTCCAAGCACTTATCAGATTTGATAATAATTGCAGTTATAAACTTCTGGAAAAGGATGTATATATTTCTTTTCATATTTTCGTTTCATGGAAACCGCATGCAGGACTTAAAAAGATTTTTGAATTCATAAATGCTCATTTTAGTTTTTGGTATAAGTTGTAAGGTGCTCTACAATTAAACAAGTAAAGAACAATTCTTTTCCATGTAGGGAACAATGTGCTAGAATTGATATCAGGGGAATGGAACTACTAAGGCAGCCAACACAATTCACAACTAGTGTAATTGTTAACATGAAATATAATTTTAATCTGTTGAAGCAAACAATTTATAAATGTTAGTTTTATTTGATTCTTCTATCTTCTAAGATAGAGCATGCGAATGTTTGATAGTGAGAATATGTTTATATTTTGGTTGTAAATGATAAATCTTTTTTTTCACACAAATCTACTTGTTGTTTACACTCTTGATTTGGCAGACAATCCTTTCCCAGCCATAATAATTTATTGAATCCTAGATGCTTGTATTTACAGAACAGAATACTTGGCATTTTATATCTATCTGATAGCTGTAATGATTTTAAATTGAATCAGTAATGCCTGTACTTTTGTGTTACACAAGATCCTATTTGGAATTCTTTCTTTCACTACTAATTTCACATTGTCTATTAAATCAATATCTTATCAAAGTTGTTTAGTTTGCATGAACGTTTTTTCATTTATGTGTGTTTGTCATCTTTAAATGCATTTATTTTGTCTGGCTAAGTTTTGCCATTTTGCTGACATAAGTCACATTATAACAGTTGCTATTTTTCCTCTGAAACAGCCAACTGAATGTAATACATATGCAGACATAGATGCAGCCCATAAATGCCTCAAAGAGAAGTATGGAGTTAAAGATGAACAATTAATATTATATGGTCAATCTGTTGGTAGTGACCCACTCTTGACTGGCTTCACGCTTGCCAAACTTGAGAGGGGTCGTTTTGCATAGCCCATTTTGTCTGGTATGAGGTATTGTACCCTGTCAAGAGGACATATTGGTTTGACATTTACAAGGTGATTTTGTGGAAGTGATTATGTTGTATATGTCCTGTTTAATTATGTTGACGGAAGCTTATGTTATTAATTGTTCCTTTTTTTTATTTTCAGAATATCGACAAAATTGGCTTGGTCAATTGTCCTGTTTTGGTTATTCATGTAAGTGTCGTTTTCTTTTTTTATATATTTCCTTTCTTCTTCTTGTTTGTTTTTCCCTCTCCCCCCCAGTGTTGGCAGCCGACCATATTGATTTAGCAATGCAAAGCTTTAACTAAATAATCTTTAAAAAAATCAATCAATGTAGAATATCAGTAATAGTTAATTTGCTAAACATTTTGTCGTAGGTTAAAGTCCCCTCTAGACTTAAGTTACATAAAGTGGGGGCAGATATGAGAATATGAGGGGAAGAGAGCGCAAAAGCATCAATATTGAAAGTTGTTGAAAAGGAGGAGCTCTGAAGATCATGTGAATATCTATAGCCTTTAACAATGACATGCTAGGAATTATTATCTTTCTTTACTAGATGGATGCCACTTATAAATTATTCAGATCATGTCATTAAAACTTTATTCATCCTTGTGCTGTATATAATAGAATTTTCTCTTTAGGAAATTTCTTTCTGTTCGTATTTTGATTTTGATTTTTACACTAATTATATCCTCTTCGCCATCCATCCTCTGACAACTCCAGTAGATATATAGTCCTTGTCAGTGCGGAAGTTATTTGGTATAAACTGGTTAAGTCACTTATGTCTGGTCTTCAGGGCACTGCAGATGAAGTTGTTGATTGCTCCCATGGGAAACAGCTTTGGGAACTTTGCAAGGAGAAGTATGATCCTTTATGGATAAGTGGAGGAGGACATTGCAATCTTGAGCTTTATCCTGAATTCATCAGGCATCTGAAGAAATTTGTACTGTCACTAGGCAAATCAAAAACAGCAGCTAATGCTTCTAAAAAAACAACTGCTGAACCTGACAATCAGAGCAAACCATCTGAAGGTGGTTCTTCGGATACTTTTGAATTGGGTGCTGACCTTCCAGAGGTTTCTAGAAACAGTTTAGATAGTCGGCTTGAGAAATCTAAGAGATCAAATAAGCCTGAAAAGTCTCGGATGAGCACTGACCGTGTCGATAGAATTAGGAGAAAAAAGGGCTTAGTTTGGTAAATACTTATACGAAGAACATCTTCAATAAGTTATGTGCATCTATCCACTTGAGAAGGTAATTTAGTTTTGCTCCTGCATTTGTAATTTGCACGAATCCAGCATAAAATGTTAGATTTGAGTGTGATTCTTCTCATAAATGTTCGAATTTTTCTGTATGTACGAGTCAAATTAAGGGAAATATTGCATTCTAAATTTTCTGTAAAAACAACAGCTTCATTTGATAAAAAAGTGTAGTAATTTTCAGATTTCAAACCTTCCAAATTGTTGTAGTTGAATCTCTAAATGTCGTATGCTGTTATTAGTTAGTGAGTATAGGCAATTCAGCATCTATTAAAGTTTGTCATCTTATGTTGAAGGGTTCTTCTTGTTGTTTAGGCCATTGGTTGCCAGAGTATTATAAATTGTTTTACAAGTTACTGAAATTTCTCCTTTCCATTCTATAAATTGTTTTAGCCCATCATAAACTTGACTTTAAGGCTTACTGTTATTCCTTATTTGTCATAATATTCAATCCTCACGAGTCACGACTCATTGAAAAGGATTGATGATAATGAATGGTTTACAATTCGAGTACTCTAAAGAGAAATGAACGATTAATAATGAAGTCTTCAACGACCCTTTCTTTAAGTCTTCGAAGGAAATCCAACGAAACTTCACTCTCTTCGCAAATCTAATTAAACTTATCATATAGTCAAGGGCCTTTAACGTAGACAACCACTAACATCACTTAGTTTAAAAGAAATTTGTATAAATATTGTGGGAAGCCGGGTTATGAGTTGGACTGCCAAGGCGTGGTTGCAGAGATTACAATCATGGAGAGAACCTACAAAGTGCTTGACGTCAATAACGCTTCCCGGAGTCTCACAGTTGTTATACAAGATTATTGGAATGACATTTGTCCCTCAAATGCTTCTTTAATTATACTTTCGATACAAAAAATATAATGATGTATTAAGTATTATCACTGCCCTCCTCTTGTTAAAGACATTTCGGCCGCGCTGCTTCCTTTAATTGCAGCTTGAAAGAGACAGGCACCAATAATTATTATCTCGTAAGGGGCAACGATAGTGTCAATAGTAAAAAAAAATCTTATCTGCCATTAGCAATTACTTCGAAAGTTGTGGTACCAACGTTACTATTCCGGTGAGACAGTCAGCATTTATGTTCTTGTTATTGTCCTCATAAGCCTTATTCCTTGACTTTTGACTAATTGGTTTTAAATTTTTAATTGATTATGACACTGGACTCTTCTAGCCACTGTCAAGAAATGGGCAAGGAAATACCCAAATAGAGCTTTTGGCGCAGGCAGTACGTTATGCTGTGTATATGGGTCTTTGTGTGTTTGGTTTGACAGTGGATAGTCCTTATTCTCTGCATATCAGCCCGTTACAGTAAAAGCTTAGAAATTGTTGTCTAGTGGGGGCAAGCTCAAACAATACGTATTAACAAGACTTGAGTCTCCTTATGCTTTTAGGAGTAAGTTTAGGTTCATATGACTTTAATTTGTGCTATGCTTTTTCTTTCAACATGAATTATTTAGTCCGTGTTACACATATTAAGTTGTTTTTTCCCTCTAAAATAACGGGTAAAGGACTAAAGGAGGAAACTTCAACCCACTTGTGAAACACGCAATAGCCAAGACCATACACGTTCTCATTACTTTTTTCATGAACAATTTTTTCCACCTCTACTCTACTGTATTTCACCTTGCACACATTGTACCATTAAACATGTTTTGTATACTGTCATCAATATTTTTTTGGCCTCTGATCCTCTGTTAAAACGAAACTGGACTTGATGTATACAAGTCCAATATTGTTGTATCAAAATATTATACAAGGTGGGTGGGTTTGGATATAGAATTTAGTGAGATACAATTTATTATACAATCTGTCTTGGGTTGTTGTTGATAAGTTGGTTATATTTATATTTTGAAGGAGACTCATATCGAAGTTGGACTCGTCTCTCCAAATCAAACGCAAACATGGTTGGAAAAAATGCAATTACGTGAAGATAAAGTCATCAAGTCAACTATACACCCAAAATTTCAAAGTCTTTCTATTGCTTTTCCTTTTATCTTCCAAAGATGTGATGTACTCTTAGTTTCTTCTATATATTCTTTGCATCAATGGATTCAGTTCCCTAATGATTCATTCTCCCTAGGCCTTACTCCTACCAGAAATGACGAGTTTCCAACTTTTCTCCTCTTCGCCTTTTCTTTGTGCTCTAGGCTTTCTAATACGAGTTCTTGTCAATATTCAGTTATATTTTCTTGTTGTTTAGGCCATTGGTTGCCAAAGTATTATAAATAGTTTTACAAGTTACTGAAATTTCTCCTTTCCCTTTAAAAATTGTTTTATTATATCAGAAACTTGACTTTAAGGCTTACTGAGTTACTGTTATTCCTTATTTGTCATAATATTCAATACTTACGACACATTGAAAAGGATTGATAATAATGAATGGTTTACAATTCCAGTACTCTGAAGAGAAATTAACAATTAATAATAAAGTCTTCAACGACCCTTTCTTTAAGTCTTAGAAGAAAATCCAACGAAGCTTCACTCTCTTCGCAAATTTCAATAATCTAATTAAACTTATCAAATAGTCAAGAAATTTGTAACATCACTTATTTTAAAAGAAATTTGTATAAATATTGTATTTGTATACTACATTTCTCGGAATATAAGTTACTTTGAATAACCTTGCAAATTATATGAGTATGTAATGGAGCGTTTCAGCATTAATAACTTTGAAAGGCATGTTTCTAGAAATGTAACCACCGCTGGATTTGTATCAAATTGGTTCATATAAATGTGTATAGACTTAGATTGGCATTTAAGCGTAATTTGAAAACACTTCACTCGACTTTATCAAAGTTAAATTAAAACTTAATTGGTCATGATTCAGGATGTAAATGTATACTGAAACCAAAGGAATTCAGCTTCATTATCCCAGAGTACATCCGAGTCCTGCCACGTATCTCTTTCTATCTCTCCAAAATGGGTTTTCATCTCTCTTCAAGCTTCTGCTTATTTCTCCATCATCATAACCTTCATTTTAGCACATGTCATAACACCTGTATCAGCCAGTGATGAGAAATATGTAAACGTCACTGTGCAAACTTGGAGAATATTGAATATCCTTTCTGGGGAACGAGTAGGTCAGAGTATTGTGGGCACCCGGGTTATGAGTTGGAGCAGTCTCGCAGAGATTACAATCATGGAGAGAACCTCCAAGGTGCTTGACGTCAATAACGCTTCCCGGAGTCTCACAGTTGTTATAGAAGATTAGTGGAATGACATTTGTCCCTCAAACGCTTCTTTAATTATACTTCTGATACAGAAAATATAACGATGTATTATCACTGCCCTCCTCTTGTGAAAGACATTTCGGCCGCGCTGCTTCCCTTTAAGTTTAATTGCAGCTCGGAAGAGACAGACACCAATATTATTTCATAAGTGGCAACGATAGTGTCAATAGTAAAATCTTATCTGCCATTAGCTATTACTTCGAAAGTTGTGGTACCAACGTTACTATTCCGCTGAGACAGTCAGCATTTATGTACTTGGAGAGATATCCAGCTTCGGCAAATGTGAGTGAAGCTCTTCAAGAGGGTTTTGATTTGCAATGGTACGCAAATAATACCTAATTATGTGACAAATGCAAAGGCTCAGGTGGACTCTGTGGATATGACACTGATACTGATGAATTTCACTTGTTATTGTCCTGATAAGCCTTATTCCTTGACTTTGACTAATTGGTTTTAATTGATAATGACACTGGACTCTTCTAACCACTGTCAAGAAATTGCCAAGGAAATCACCAAATAGGATTTTTGGCGCAGGCAGCACGTTATGCTGTGCATGAAACCAAGACAAATATAATATTCAACCTTGTAAGGGTCCAGTTGAATATATTTTTTAGAAATTTGACTGAATTCTAGCAACAAATATTAGGCTCTTTGTGTGTTTGGTTTGACAGTGGATAGTCTTTATTCTCTGCATATCAGCCTGTTGCAGTAAAAGCTTGGAAATTGTTGTCTAGTGGGTAGCAACCTCAAACAATACATATTAACAGGACTTGAGTCTCCTCATGCTTTTAGGAGTAAGTCTAGGTTCATATGACTTTAATTTGTGCTTTGCTTTTTCTTTCAACATGACTTAATTAGTCCGTGTTACACATATTAAGTTGTTTTTCTCTAAAATAACGAGTAAAGGACTAAAGGAGGAAACTTCAACCCACTTGTGAAACAGGTAATAGCCAAGACTATACACGTTCTCATTACTTTTTTCATGAAAAATTTATTGTACCATTAAACATGTTTTGTATACTGCCATCAATATTGTTTTTGGCTTCTGATGCTCTGTTAAAACGAAACTGGACTTGATGTATACAAGTCCAGCATTGTTGTATATTATACAATGTGGGCGGGTTTGGACATAGAATTCAGTGAGATACAATCTGTATTGGGTCGTTATTGATAAGTTGGTTATATTTATTTTCGAAGGAGACTCATATCGTAGTTGGACTAGTCTCTACAAATCAAAAGCAAACATGGTTGGAAAAACGGAAGTACGTGAAGATGAAGTCATCAAGTCAACTATACACCCAAAATTTCAAAGTCTTTCTATTGCTTTCCTTTTATCTTCCAAAGATGTGATGTAACTCTTAGTTTCTTCTATATTTTCTTGGTATCAATGGATTCAGTTCCCTCATGATTCATTCTCCCTAGGCCTTACTCCTACCAGAAATGACGAGTTTCCAACTTTTCTCCTCTTCGCCTTTTCTTTGTGCTCTAGGCTTTCTAATACTAGTTCTTGTCAATATTCAGTTATCTTTAAGTAATCCTGATTGGTTTGAACATTGTAGACATCATTTCATGTGCGGGAAATTCATAGCTGGTTATCCTTTCTGGGGAGGCGATCGCCCAGGGTTTTGTGGCCACAAGGATCTGGAGCTTTATTGTAAGGATGATACGACATTCATGAGGATCAATCATGTAGAATATCGTGTTTTGAATATCGATGAGTCAGCGCAAGTTCTAAAGATTGCGAGACAGGACTACTTGAGCGGCTTCTGTCCACCTGATGAAAAATTGGTTGACACCACCATTGACTGGACACTTTTTGAATACTCTCCCGGGTATGAGAATTTCACATTACGTTATGGTGTCCCTTTTGATCCGATAGCTTGCTCCATAGAGAAGATGGAGAAGCACTTCAACTATACGGATGGTTTAATATCAAAAGTAGAATTTGGTCCTATGATTAGGTTCACTGTCAATGTCACGGTTCTTAAAACTTTCCTTCAAGAAGCAAAACGAAGTCTATCAGGTTTGGAAGAAGCCCTGAAACAAGGATTTGAAGTGAAGTGGAAGGTGAATGGCACAGAATTCTGTGATAAGTGCATTCAATCCAATCGAACTTGTGGTTATGATAATATCAAGAATCATACAACTTGCTATTGCCCACATCAACCTTTCCTCCCCTTTCAAGAAGCATGTCCAACCTCGCCTATAGGACAACCCCCACAAGGTCCTCCAGATACATCAGGTAAGTACCTCAATGTTTAGGGCAGTACTAATTACTATACCAAAATGAGTTCTAATTAATTTACACAAATTAAAGGAACATTATTATTATTATCATTATTTTAGAGTCAAACTTCTAATCATATGCAGCTCAAACCACAGACCCTAAACTTTGGTTCTAATAAGGGTCATGGTCATGCATCAACTTTCACACACAATCAAAAGAGCACCCATTTTAATAGTATTCCTATCATAGCAGACACTCATGCCTTAGACTCAGCAAATAAGATTCCCTGATATCAGAATTAAGCATTATAGATGGTAAAGCGAAGCATTTTTGTTGTTTAGTCAATAAAAAGCTCTTTAACAACCACTAACCTCTAACTATAAACTTCATGTTCAACCGAGGCTAATCAGACGCCTGAAGTAAAACTACCCGTTTACGCAGTGCACATTTCAGAAATCTAAAACCACCTTGTCCTTAAGCAAAAATTAGAATAAGTTAGACCATCTCTTTCAATGTCACTATCCTTAATTTGGCAATCATATTAAAAGCACTACCAGTAAGGTGTGTGTCATCATAGAGAGTAGTTAGAAGTTTGACAAAGTCTATTTGATTACAAAATCAGATAAGCTCATAAGTTTGCCTTCAATTCATATAGTAGGATTACTTGTTCAATAACAGATATAAACTCATAATTATGATTGAATTTGATAATGTTGGCCGTCTTAGCCAAGTCACCCCAGTTGAATTGGATTGAATTTTGTTAAAACTCTGCCTCATTGATTTAGGTAAATTATTTACCACTATGACTAAGTAGTAGAACTTTTCCTGGTGGGGTAACTATTTTTGCATTCATGTAGACTAGATATTATCATATTAATTGATTTATTCAAGTAGGCTGCACTACTTTAATATCATAATTGGTAAGTAAGACATCTTATAGTAGAGAAGACTATTTTAATTGGTCCTTTTGTCTATGTATTATTAATAAGATATACTGACAATTATAAAATATTTGATAATATATGTCTATACGCATTAAGTTAGGTAAACATTAAAAAAAGAATGTAGAGAAATTTTTTAATATACAGTTTAACTATTTTAATACATTTTATTGACCAAATGCTGGAGACAGAGAAGGTTGGAATCGTTCTTATTAGTGAATCATTTTCTGCGTATTTTCAATAGCATACCTAATAGACTACATGCCATCCATTAAATGGTAGAGACCAACCCCATTTGACAAATATGTTAACCCTTCTTGTATGTTTGATGTGTTGAACTTGTTGGTGAATATCTTGATAACTTATTACTATGTTTCTCTGTTCCGATCGTCCCATTGTCATTTCTCATAGCTTTTACATCATTGTTTTTTCTCTTGCTAGCATCGTGAATCGTATGATTTTCAGAGTTTTGAGAAAGACAATTGGAAACTGTATAGGTGTTGATGTGAAATTCTCTGCCAAATTAATAAAATTTTCATTAGCATGTAGACTTTTCATGATTAATTATAATCTAAGCCTATTTAATATTAGCTAACACCCTGGACTAATTCCAAATCAAGCTTCATACTTTTTAAGAGTTGTTGCAATGTCTTCTCATAATGAGACGAGCAATGGAATTTCCTTCACTTTCATCACAGCTTTTATAGTTGTCTATCCATACTCTTATTTGGATCATCTACCTACTTTTTCCTCCTTCAATTTCTCTCAAATGATGCACCCTCATTATTTCTCCATCATCTTCTTCCTCACTTTCATCTTCAATACTCAAACATCTTTATGCGCCGATGATATTCGATACATAAACTGCAGTCTTCCTGTGTACTGTGGAGACCAAAGCATAGAAATCAACTACCCTTTCTGGGGCGTAAACCGTCCAGATTACTGTGGTCAACCGGGGTTCCAGATAGAGTGCCAAGATGGTGTTCCCAAGATCAACATGATGTCGAATACGTTTCGAATTCTTCACATTAATTCAACCACACAGACTCTTAAGGTCGCTAGAGATGATTTCTGGTCTACTATTTGTCCAGCTTATCTCTTCAACACCACCCTTGATTTCACCCGCTTCAATTATGCCCCGGGACAAAGGAACCTGACCCTATACTACGGTTGTGCTTTTCGCGCTGATCCAGGCAGAGGGTCGTATATTGTCTATCCTGATTGCGTTGTAAATGATACCAGCATGGATGTTTTCTATGCGCCCCAGAGTGCCCCAGTTGACCCGTTAATAGTAAGATGCAATAGCAGTGTCATTGTTCCAGTTCTTGAAACAGCTGCTCAGGAACTTGACCAACGTAGAAATACCATCAACGTTACATTAGATGAAGGTTTTGAATTGCAATGGAATTTAGGGAGCAACCAATGCAACACATGTGTCAACTCCGGCGGGTTTTGCGGATATAACTCAACGGAGAGTCTATTCGTTTGCTTTTGCCGTGATCAGCCCAATGCAATTGAATGTTCATCTAGTCCAGGACCTCCAGCAGGTTTGTCTCCTTTATTACGCTATTATAACTTGACGTGCTTCCTCGAATTGATTCATCCTGAAACTCAGGCCTTATATTATCTTTGGCACTTCTAAATGTTTATTTTTTCCTCTGGTTTTTGCCAATTGATATTCATTTGTTGTTGCCCTGTTTGTTATAAATAAGTTTCTTTAAATACCTAACGGTTGAAACTTGTTCGCGGATGTCCTGTTTGATTTTGTGGTCCATTTACGGGTTCTGTTATCGAATTTGAGAATCTTTAAGTTTTCACACCTGATTTCAAATTCTAGAACTAGATATAGGAGGTTTCGTTCAGCTTACGCCTGGAAATTCACATAGGGAACCATCAGTTTATATGAGACTATAAATTGTCAATATTTCAAATATTTAATTTTCTAGGCTACCTAAACTGGGGTGGACCAGCACACCAACTTTCTGCAGAAGCTTCCCATCAGTAAAAATGAAGACCTTACTCGGTCAAGTCCAACAATTAATTTTCTATGACGGAAAGATGTGAAATGCGAACCAATTTAGCTCTATTATAATTTAAATCAATATTTACTTCCACATCTCTCTTGTCTGTCTCTCAAAATGGCTCTTCATCTCTCTCCAAGCTTCTTTTTATTCTCCATCACCATAACGTTCATCTTAGTCCATGTTCCAACATCTGTGTCAGCCATTCATGCGAAATATGAAAACTGTAGCTCCCCTTTTCGCTGTGCAAACTTGGAGAATATTGAATATCCTTTCTGGGGAGCGAGTATGCCACAGTACTGTGGGCACCCGAGTTATCATTTGGACTGCGAAGGCGAGGTTGCAGAGATTAGTATCATGAAGAGAAGCTACAGAGTGCTTCATATCAATAGCTCTTCCGGCACTCTCACAGTAGCTGTAGATGATTACTGGAATGATATTTGTCCCTCAAACCTTGTCAACGGCACTATAAATTCCAGCTTCTTTAATTATACTTCCGATACAGGAAATATAACGCTGTATTATGACTGCCCTCCTCTTGTCAAAGACATTTCGGCCGCGCTGCTTCCCTTTAAGTTTAATTGTAGCCTGTAAGAGACAGACACCAATAATTACTATTTCATATGGGGCAACGACAGTGTCAATAGAAACATCTTATCTTCCATTACCAATTACTTTGAAAGTTGTGGTACCCACGTTACTATTCCGGTGAGACAGTCTGCATTTCTTTTCTTGGAGACAAATCCAGCTTCGGCAAAAGTGAGTACCGCTCTTAAAGAGGGTTTTGATTTGCAATGGTACGCAAATAATACCTTATGCGACCAATGTAAAGACTCAGGTGGACTGTGTGGATTTGACACTGATACTGATAAATTCACTTGTTATTGTCCTGATAAGCCTTATTCCTGGACTTGTCCCTCAAAAGGTACATCCCATCTCTTTATTCATTACTTGTCATCCTGAGTTTCTTAATTTTGTTGAGTTAGGGGTATTTGCTTTTAGACAGACCCAGGTTCAGATGAGCAGAAACTTGAAACTTGATGCTATGTTGTTTCGTTTTTAGATAATTTATTATAGAAGGGAGTAACCTACTAGAAACACTAATCAAAGTTTTATCGACTTTAGGTTGTAAATATATCTCCCTTTTGTTCAAAGTGTTGACCTTTTCCACCAAATCCAGAAAAAATAACTAGAAGACAGGATGTTTTGTTTTCCATTTCCGGGTTCTTTGCCCTCTAAAACTCTTAAAAACCAATCCTCAAAGTTCTCCTTTTCTCACTGGAAGTGTTATCCAGCAATCATCTGCCTGTTGTTTTAGGCCCCTGAATTCATAGCAGCTCTTTCCGTCGACGTTCTCATTATAGATAACTCCAAGTAGACTGATGTGATTTGTGCTTTTTATTTTTTAACACCAAAACTACAAACTATGCTTCTATATGAGGCGGCTACTTTCAAATTACTCTGCAACTAAACATATTTTAGTACTCCAGATCAAACATGTATTATGTGCTCATATCAATGGTGACCTTCATTGACCAAGAGGAAATCAAGTTAAGGGAAACTGTCAAACAAATACTGCTAACACTATAATGTAAATGTATTGGCACTCAAGTACAAAGGTATATAATAAATATCTTAGCTGTTAGCCATTAGGTATTGGTTTGTTATTGTTGGCAGCCTATTGTGATATAGTTACTATAGTTTGATTGACGTGGAGATTAGGGCCCAGTGAGAACAAAAGTTCTGATATCTTATTAAAGAATTTGTCAATAGTCAACGGCAATTTCTTGTCCTATTTGTCTATAAAATCTTTGTTCTTGTCCTGTTCAAATTTTAGTGGCACCATTGTCATCTAACAAAAGCAAGCTTCTCATATGAGCTGAGCTTTAGACCAATTTCTGTTTCATGTTCGTTCATTTTAGTTCGTGGAATAAAGCTGATATCTAATGATGAACTCACAAAAATTTGAAACTGTAATACACTAATACAGTCATCAGTTTCGGCAGAAAATTTAATAACAACCATTTCAATTCTCAAGAAATACATAGAATAGATTGAAGGTACCAGGGCTCCAATAGGTTCGGTTTCTGAGCTGAAAAACCTTTCCCTTGTACAAAAGGTCTGCAAACACTTATTTACAAACTATGGAATATGAATATTTTCATGACTCCCGGATTCAGTATTAATTGAAAAGGCTAACTTAGTTTTCTTGATGATTTGTGGCCTGTAATGGAGACTGTCTTGATTGCTACTCTGTTCATAAAACGCTGTCTCGACTTTTTGGTTTATCAGTGGCCTCTAATTAATAAATTTGAATACATTCTTTTGGCACATTACTACTGTGAGACATGCTTTCATTTAGATTTCTACAAATCTTACAATGAAATTCACCTGCACCTTCTTTCCCGTTTTGGTAGTCAAAATATGTGAACTAAGTATAGATAGATCAATTCTCAACAAATGAGTATATGATCATTTGCAATGAAGATATTTTATATTGAAACAAGATGGTCTTGACTTAATGTATCCAATTACAACTTCACTCGTTTTCTGTTCAAGATCGCTGATATTTCTGGATCTCTTGGCAGATGGAAGGAAAAAGAAATCTTTAGTCATTGGCGTAGCAATTGCATCATGTGTGGTGGGACTGGGAGTAGTAATTATCCTCTGCATTCTTCTCATCGGTGGTAGAGGACGATTTTTGAAGAAGAAAACAGAGAATGATAAAACCGTACAGGCCTTTGTTAGAAATTACGGTTCTCTCGCTCCACATAGATATAGTTATTATGATGTTAAAAAGATGACAACATCATTCAGGGATAAACTTGGTCAAGGAGGCTTCGGTGATGTCTACAAAGGAATGTTATCAGATGGTCGTCTTGTTGCAGTGAAGGTATTGAAGGAATCCAAAGGTAATGGAGAGGAATTTATCAATGAGGTAGATAGCATCAGTAGAACATCTCATGTTAATATAGTTGCTTTTTTAGGTTTTTGTTATGAGAAGAAGAAAAGAGCTCTTATATATGAATTTATGTCTAATGGATCTCTAGAAAAATTCATATATGATAATGAACCTTCAAGTGTTACCCGCAAGTTGGAATGGGAAACAGTGTCTCATATTGTAGTTGGAATCGCCAGAGGATTAGAGTATTTACACCGACGGTGTAATATAAGGATTGTGCATTTTGATATAAAACCACACAATATTCTTTTAGATGAAGACTTTTGTCCAAAGATATCTGATTTCGGACTTGCTAAACAATCCAACACAAAAGAGAGTATCATATCAATGTCAGGTGCCAGAGGAACTGCAGGGTATATTGCACCAGAAGTATTTTGTCGAAATTTCGGAGGAGTCTCTCACAAGTCTGATGTCTATAGTTATGGAATGATGGTTCTTGAAATGATTGGAGGGAGAAAGAACATTGATGTTAGAGTGTCTCATATGAGTCAAATATATTTTCCACATTGGATACACAAGTGTGTTGAATCAGGAAATGATCTCCAACTTCATGGGGTTTCCACTAAAGAAGAAAGAGAGATTGTGAAAAAGATGATATTAGTGGGCTTGTGGTGCATTCAAACCAATCCATCTGATAGACCATCGATGACCAAAGTAGTAGAAATGTTGGAAGGTAGCCTAGAAAACTTGGAGGTTCCACCAAAACCTTATTTGTCTTCTCCAACAAGATCACCTCAACATTCTTCTCCTACATCATCAACATGNAATGCTTTTTCAGGTGAAGACTGGAAAAAGCAGCTTAGAACAAATATCTAGAGTTTACGGGAACCAGGTAATATCTAGAGTTTGGGTAAAACTGGGTGGTTAGTTGCAATTAGCACTTAAGAGAGTGGTGATTATTGTTAGAAAGGATGGGGATTTGATACTGTATTAGTTGATTGAATGCTTTTTTTGCAGGCAGTGGTTGTTAGTATTGATCCTCGTAGAGTATACCTTAATAGTCCTGATGATGTGGAGTTCAAGGCTATAAGAGTGACAAATCCAGGTGAAGAAGCAGTTATCTTTTTCTCTTATTCCTTCCTTTTTTTCATTTTTAGGTTGGATTAGCCAATAAGATGCATTATTATAGTGTCCATAAAACCCGTATTTGCCAATTTTTTTAAATTTGATCAATTCATTGTTTATGTTGAAATCAAATCAAATAATGTAAACAGTCATTGTACTATTACTGGTCTGGTTTTCAAAGTCTACCAAGAACAGTAGTTAGGTTGGGTGTGTTCCAGACCAGAGATTATCAGCCAGTGCTATGAGGAGTCCTAGATTCACCATGGATATTTTCCGGCTACTTGTCTGTGAACTTGATTATCCTTCATATCTTTTCTTGAAATGTTCATCAATCAAAAATCTTTTCCATTTGTTCAAATTGTTTTTCAAATAGCCATTGGGCAATTATAAGTATCTCTAGTTGCATGTCAGAGTTATATGACAGTTTGAAGAAAAAAATAACTTATTCTTCCTGCCTCGGTAGGTAGTGAGACTGCCTGATTAGGTTTTTGGATAGAAGCCACATCAAACAAGTTAATTATACAAGTCATGTGATATTTCATGAACTTCTTCCAGATTTTACCTCTATTGTTGGTAACCATTTTTCTAATGGTGGTGTCAGGTCCAAATGGAGAAGAATATGCTTGGTATCAGTGTACAGTAAGCCTGCTTTGCTTTCTTCATTTTTGCAGTTTTATTGTTCATGTGTGATTTAGAGATGACCAAGTTATAAATGTGACATGAGTAAGATAGGCTGGATGAAATATCTTAATCACCAGCTCCTTAGTTTGATTAGAATTTGTGAGCCTATAGTTTGAATTCCACAGGGCTTTATTGTTGAGCATTTTAAATGACTTCCTATGATATTTTTTAGGTTAGTGGTGGACGAGAGGGTCGACCAATTGGAGCTTATGAGCTTGCAAAAGCAGTTGAAGAGCTGGGAGCTGGAGAGATACTATTGAATTGCATTGATTGTGATGGTATAAAGAATTCTTTGCTTAACAAGTTACAATTATATGCTTTCTTCTTTAGCTTCAAATTGTAATTTGAAGCATGTGTGGATATTTTATATTAAAAATTTATGAATACGTTTAAAGAGTGCTTGATTCTAATATTATAAGGGCATTCAAATCATCAAATTTTATTTTAATTTTGTTTCTGTGGACGTAATGCAATCATGTTGCTTTTTTAGGTCAAGGCAAAGGATTCGATGTGGATTTAATAAAGTTGATCTCAGATGCCGTGAGCATCCCCGTCATCGCTAGTAGCGGTGCTGGTGCTGTTGAACACTTCTCTGAAGTGTTTAGGAAAACAAATGCATCAGCTGCCCTTGCTGCCGGCATTTTCCATCGGAAAGAGGTAATACAACACCACTTTACATTACTCTAGTCCTTGTATCCAGTTTTTGTTATATA
The DNA here is from genome assembly GCF_008641045.1 of Pistacia vera. Classification (NCBI taxonomy): domain Eukaryota; kingdom Viridiplantae; phylum Streptophyta; class Magnoliopsida; order Sapindales; family Anacardiaceae; genus Pistacia; species Pistacia vera. Next base: position 432,278 of record NW_022195107.1, on the reverse strand, counting down.
GAATGAACTATTTCTGTGAGAATCTTTCGACATCTTTTTGATTAGTATGCTCTCTAAAACCCTTCATTATTCTGTGAGTTGCAGGTACCCATTCAGTCTGTAAAAGAACACTTGTTTAACGAAGGCATAGAGGTCAGGATCTAATTTAATCAAACCTGTGAAAGCAAAGACAGAAATTTATCTGACTGAAGTTCGAAGAGCACAGAAGTGCATCGTTTTCACCAGGTGCATGCTGCATGTAATAGTAGTCGTAATTTTTTGTAGCTCCGAAATCTAGGTTCAAATAAAGTCACTTCATTTGAATTATTCACTATATAAATTATAGGAATCATCTGATGCTAAGAACTTCCCTAGAATTTTTTTTTTTTTTTCTGTTACTATGTATTCAACAGTTTTATTCGAAAAATTGATAGACAATTTAAAAATAAAAATAAAAATAAACAACAAAAAGATAATGAGGCATTTTTGCTTGAATGAACATATGTTATATAACCACCGCTGAGTGGCTGAATGGTCAACAAGGACTCTTGAGTGTATTACTCAAGAAGGTCTTGAGTTTGATTCACTTTGACCTCTAATACGGGTAGCTATTAGAGCTCTTACCCTGTCGGTAGTTTTAAGGTCTCAAGGGATTAGTTGAGGGGTATGCAAGTTAGCCTGGACAACCCTGTTCGGAAAAAAAAAAAGAAAAAACATATGTTATATTCAAAATTATGGCGATTGTGTGGCTGAAAAAATGAGTTGATTTCAGTTGATATTGGCGTTTTGTTGTTGGTTTGTTTCTCTGGTATCTGTCCCAATTCAAGTTAGGTGGCTTGTTTGACCAATTTGCTTCCAAGTTAATATTTTCAGAGACTAATTTTTTATAGAAGTTGTTAGTACTAGTTTTTATATTTGAAACTAATAGAAATTATTTCACTATTTTCTATTACTGTGAGACTACTGGTTTGAATACATGATTTACAAATTACTTTTTCTACACAAATTGCAAGTATTCTATTTCTTAGAACCCAAAAACTGGAGTATTAGAAATCAAAAGAGCTTGCTTGCGAACTCTTCTCTGGCCTCCCTGTATGATGAAGGTAAATGTGATTCATCTGCAAGTTTTTTAAGCTCCGGTAAGCTTCTTCCAAGCTCAAGAGCTACTTTCACTTCAAACACTTCTCCATTTTCTCTCTTATCAACTTCCCTTTCCTTCAACGTTGATTCTATTGTCTCTTCCATGAGCTTAAAGAATCCGGCAGAGCCTCTATACATCTCGAAAATCATACCAACTTGTCCGGCATGCTCCAAAGTGTTCACAACTGTAGCCATGGCTCCAAAAACTACACCAATTACTGCTCCCAGTGAACCACACAAAGGTGATCCCACAAAAGCTGAAGCTATTGCAGCAAAACCAGTGAATAAAGGGCCACAAATTGCCAGAGTTTTGTTAACTTTTAGTACTATTTTGCTTAGTCTTACATATTCTGCTGAATCTTTCATATTTAGAATCCGAACAATCTCCTTCATTTCCTCTTCAAGATTCCCATTCCACCCATTTTTGTCATCCTTTTTAACAATCCTTTCTCCTTGAGCCTTCACTTGTGGCCACCACACAGCAGGCTCTACATGTTCTGGAAACTTATTAAGCATATTTCCCAGCAAGGGAAGTGGATATGCTTCATCAAGAGCCAAAACTCTCTCCATTGCATCCTTCACATGAACCGAAGTCGGGTTCCGAAGAGCAATGGTTGTTTTGATCTCTTCATGAAGCTGCTTAAACAGTCTTGTAGCATTCCTTTGTTCTTCAGCCAACTGAGATGGCTGAATCTTATTCATCACCAGCAAAATCCCAGTCGCTGCAGTGTAAAGTAAACCAGAAGAGAGCTTCAGAGCCACCAATGTTGCTCCAACTCCATTGCTGACCGCTGCAAGACCAGCCATGGTTGCAGCTGTAACCGTCATTCCATTAACAGAATTCAAAAGAAGACTGTTCCAATTATCGCGTTGCCTCCCGATGTTCTTGTGCATCTCAGCTCTATCTGCAACAATTTCCATTATTGCANAAGTTCTTTCACAAACCTCCTTCTTTGGACCATTTGAGGGTCTTTGGTTGTTTGACCTATGCCACATTTGTCCCCTCCAAGGACAAGTTATCTCCTAGGGCAGTGATCCACCAGTTTTCTTAGGATACTCCTTAACACAAAAAGGCTATGTTTTGTATGATTTGTCCTCTCATTCAATCACTATTTCTAGGGATGCAATTTTTTATGAACACATTTTCCCTTTTGCATTATCCCAAACACCTACAGGTCTTTTTCCATATGATTCTGCATTACTTTTTACAGAATTAGATCAGTCCTCTACCTTTCCTGTTCCAGCTTCCCCTGACTCTTCATCACCTCATATTTCCTAATTCTACTTCACCTACTCTAGTTTCTCCTATTGCACCTTCTAGTCTGGATTCTTCTCATGTCTCTCCTTCTACTATTGCACCTACAAATTCTTCTCTTAACCTTAGAAGATCCAGCAGATTTGTTAGGCCTCCTATTTGGTCTCATGACTATGTTTGCTCCACTCTCTCTTATCCTACAACTAATCATATATCCTATCCTATATCTAATTATGTTTCTTATACAACCTTCTCACCTTTTTATCAGTCCTATCTTTCTAAGGTGTCTTTAATTGAACCTTCTAGTTTTTATCAAGCTTCAAAGGACCCAAATTGGGTTGAAGCTATGGATAAGGAAATCAAGGCCTTGAAACTTAATAACACTTGGTCCCTAATCCCTTTGTCTCTTGGTAAATCTCTTATTTGATGCAAATGGGTTTGTAAATTGAAGTACTAGGTTGATGGTACATTGGAAAGGTAAAAGGCTCGATTGGTGGCCAAGGGCTATACTCAGCAGGTAATTGAAATTGACTATGAAGAGACTTTTTCTCGAGTTGTTAAAATGGTTACTGTCAGGCTTATACTTGCTTGGCCTCTTTATCTCCATGCATAATTGGCCTCTTTATCAACTTGATATTGATAATGCCTTCTTGCAAGGAGATTTACTGGAAGAAATTTACATGAACAATCCAAGTCAGATTACTCATTCTTCATTAAGACACAACATTCTCATATTGTCATACTACTTGTTTATGTAGATGACATTGTGATTACTGGAAACAATGCTGAGTTAATTCAAGAAAAAAAAACAACTTCTGCATTCCAATTTGAAGCTAAAGGACTTGGGAACATTGAGGTATTTTTTGGGCCTGGAAGTAGCTAGATCAAATAAAGGCATTACTTTGTGTCAAAGGAAATATGCCTTAGAGCTTATTTCTAAATCAGGTTTGTCAGGATCCAAACCTTCTATAGTACCTATGGAATCTAATATGAAGCTTAGTTAACAGCTTATGATGATCATTTTGCTTCCAGTAGTGATTCCTTGATTTCTGATCCAGCAATTTACCAAAGATTGATTGGGAAGCTATTGTATTTGTGTATGACTAGACCAGACTTGAGTTACTCAATAAATTTGCTAAGTCAGTTTATGCATCAACCCAAAGAATCTCATATGGCAGCATCATTAAAGGTAGTTAGACCTGGCAAAACGGGTCTGGACCCGCGGGTTGGACCGTACCCGGGTAAATAATATAGGGTACGGGTCCAATTTATTATACCCATTTTTTTAGACCCATACCCGTACCCGGCCCTAAAAAAAAATGGTTTATACGGGTGAACCCGTGGGCACCCGCGGGCACCCGTATTTGCAGAAATCGTTTTTAATTTTTTGAATCCCTAATTTTTTTCACGCAGCACAGCAATCACGCTCACGCCTCTCACTCTCTCAGTCTCATAGTCNCGGGGTTCCAGATAGAGTGCCAAGAGGGTGTTCCCAAGATCAACATGATGTCGAATACGTTTAGAATTCTTCACATTAATTCAACCACACAGACTCTTAAGGTCGCTAGAGATGATTTCTGGTCTAGTATTTGTCCAGCTTATCTCTTCAACACCACCCTTGATTTCACCCGCTTCAGTTATGCCCCGGAACAAAGGAACCTGACCCTATACTACGGTTGTGCTTTGCGCTCTGATCCGGGTAGAGGGTCGTATATTGTCTATCCTGATTGTGTTGTAAATGATACCAGCATGGATGTTTTCTATGCGCCCCAGAGTGCCCCAGTTGACCCGTTAATAGTAAGATGCAATAGCAGTGTCATTGTTCCAGTTCTTGAAACAGCTGCTCAAGAACTTGACCAACATAGAAATACCATCAACGTTACATTAGATGAAGGTTTTGAATTGCAGTGGAATTTAGGGAGCGACCAATGCAACACATGTGTCAACTCCGGCGGGTTTTGCGGATATAACTCAACGGAGAGTCTATTCGTTTGCTTTTGCCGTGATCAGCCCAATGCAATTGAATGTTCATCTAGTCCAGGAACTCCAGCAGGTTTGTCTCCTTTATTACTCTATTATAACTTGACGTGCTTCCTCGAATTGATTCATCCTGAAAGTCAGACCTTATATTATCTTTGGCACTTCTAAATGTTTTTTTTTTTTTCCTCTGGTTTTTGCCAATTGATATTCATTTGTCGTTGCCCTGTTGGGGATAAATAAGTTTCTTTGAATACCTAACGGTTGAAGCCTGTTCGCGGATGTCCTTTTTGATTTTGATGTCCATTTACGGGTTCTAGTATCGAATTTGAGAATCTTTAAGTTTTCATACCTGATTTCAAATTCTAGATATAGGAGGTTTCGTTCAGCTTACGCCTGGAAATATACATAGGGAACCATCATTTTATAGAGACTATAAATTGTCAATATTTCAAATATTTAATTTTTTAGGCTACCTAAACTGGGGTGGACCAGCACACCAACTTTCTGCAGAAGCTTCCCATCTGGAAAAATGAAGACCTCACTTGGTCAAGTCCAACAATTAATTTTCTATGACGGAAAGATGTGAAATGCGAACCAGTTTAGCTCTATTATAATTTAAATCAATATTAACTTCCACATCTCTCTTGTCTGTCTCTCAAAATGGCTCTTCATCTCTCTCCAAGCTTCTTTTTATTCTCCATCACCATAACGTTCATCTTAGTCCATGTTCCAACATCCGTGTCAACCATTCATGCGAAATATGAATACTGTAGCTCCCCTTTTCGCTGTGCAAACTTGGAGAATATTGAATATCCTTTCTGGGGAGCGAGTAGGCCAGAGTACTGTGGGCACCCGAGTTATCATTTGGACTGCGAAGGCGAGGTTGCAGAGATTACTATCATGGAGAGAAGCTACAGAGTGCTTCATATCAATAGCTCTTCCGGCACTCTCACAGTAGCTGTAGAGGATTACTGGAATGATATTTGTCCCTCAAACCTTGTCAACGGCACTATAAATTCCAGCTTCTTTAATTATACTTCCGATACAGGAAATATAACGCTGTATTATGACTGCCCTCCTCTTGTGAAAGACATTTCGGCCGCGCTGCTTCCCTTTAAGTTTAATTGTAGCTTGGAAGAGACAGACACCAATAATTACTATTTCATATGGGGCAACGACAGTGTCAATAGAAACATCTTATCTTCCATTACCAATTACTTCGAAAGTTGTGGTACCAACGTTACTATTCCGGTGAGACAGTCTGCATTTCTTTTTCCCGGAGACAAATCCAGCTTCGGCAAAAGTGAGTACCGCTCTTAAAGAGGGTTTTGATTTGCAATGGTACGCAAATAATACCTTATGTGACCAATGTAAAGACTCAGGTGGACTGTGTGGATTTGACACTGATACTGATAAATTCACTTGTTATTGTCCTGATAAGCCTTATTCCTCGACTTGTCCCTCAAAAGGTACATTCCATCTCTTTATTCATTACTTGTCATCCTGAGTTTCCTTAATTTTGTTGAGTTAGGGGTATTTGCTTTTAGACAGACCCAGGTTCAGATGAGCAGAAACTTGAAACTTGATTCCGGGCATAGCATATTCCTCATATTGATGCTATGTTGTTTCGTTTTTAGATAATTTATTATAGAAGGGAGTAACCTACAAGAAATACTAATCAAAGTTTTATCCACTTTAGGTTGTAGAAAAATCTCCCTTTTGTTCAAAGTGTTAACCTTTTCCACCAAATCCAGAAAAAATAACTAGAAGACAGGATGTTTTGTTTCCCATTTACGTGTTCTTTGCCCTCTAAAACTCTTAAAAGCCAATCTTCAAAGTTCTCTTTTTCTCACTGAGAGTGTTATCCAGCAATCCTCTGCCTGTTGTTTTAGGCCCCTGAATTCATAGCAGCTCTTTCCGTGGACGTTCTCATTATAGATAACTCCAACTAGACTGATGTGGTTTGTGCTTTTTGTTTTTTAACACCAAAACTACAGACTATGCTTCCAATTCCAAATCAGGCGGATAATTTTAAATTACTCCGCAACTAAACATATTTTAGTACTCCAGGTCAAACATGTATTATGTGCTCATATCACTGGTGACCGTCATTGACCAAGAGGAAATTAAGTTAAGGGAAATTGTCAAACAAATACTGCTAACACTATAATGTAAAGGCATGGAACTCAAGTAAAAAGGTATATAATAAATATCTTAGCTGTTAGCCATTAGGTACTGGTTTGTTATTGCTGGCAGCCCATTGTGATATTATAATTATTTTTCCTTAGTAGTTACTATGGTTTCATTGACGTGGAGATTGGGGCCAAGTGAGAACAAAAGTTCTGATATCTTATTAAAGAATTTGTCAATAGTCAATGGCAATTTCTTGTCCTATTTGTCTATAAAATCTTTGTTCTTGTCCTGTTCAAATTTTAGTGGCACCATTGTTGGCTAACAAAAGCAAGCTTCTCATATGAGCTGAGCTCTAGACCAATTTCTGTTTCATGTTCGTTCATTTTAGTTCGTGGAATAAAGCTGATCTCTAACGATGAGCTCACAAAAATTTGAAACTGTAATACACTAATACAGTCATCAGTTTCGGCAGAAAATTTAATAACAGCCATTTCAATTCTTAAGAAATACATAGAATAGATTGCAGGTACCAGGGCTCCATAGTTTCAGTTTCTGAGCTGAAAAAGCTGTCCCTTGTACAAAAGCTCTGCAAACACTTACTTACAAACTATGGAATATGAATATTTCATGACTCCCGGATTCAGTAGTAATTGAAAAGGCTAACTTAGTTTTCTTGATGATTTATGGCCTGTAATGGAGACTGTCTTGATTGCTACTCTGTTCATAAAATGCTGTCTTGACTTTTTGGTTTGTCAATGGCCTCTAATTAATAATTTTGAATACATTCTTTTGGCACATTTCTACTGTGAGATATGCTTTCACCTGCACCTTCTTTCTCGTTTTGGTGGTCAAAATATGTGAACTAAGGATGCATAGATCAATTCTCAACAAATGAGAATATGATCATTTTCAATGAAGAATATATTATATTGAAACAAGATGGTCTTGATTCAATATTTCCAGTTACAACTTTACTTGTGTTCTTTTCAAGATCATTGACATTTTTGGATCTCTTCACAGATGAAAGGAAAAAGAAAACAACTTCTTCAAATCTAAAAGCAGGTGATATTTCATTGTGTTAGAATATCTATTTAACTTTTTCTTTTCTAGTAAACTTAATAATATAGATAAAGTCTGAGCAATTTCTTGTTCCATCTTTGGTCATTGGCGTAGCAGTTGCAACATGTGTGGTGGGACTGGGGATAGTAATGTTCCTCTCCATTCTTCTCATTGTTGGTAGAGGACGATTTTGGAAGAAGAAAACAGAGGATGATAAAACAGTTGAGGCCTTTATTAGAAATTACAGTTCTCTCGCTTCAAGTAGATATAGTTATTATGATGTTAAAAAGATGACAACATCATTTAGGGATAAACTTGGTCAAGGAGGCTTTGGTGATGTCTACAAAGGAATGTTATCAGATGGTCGTCTTGTTGCAGTGAAGGTATTGAAGGTATCCAAAGGTAATGGGGAGGAATTTATCAACGAGGTCGTTAGCATGAGTAGAACATCTCATGTTAATATAGTCGCTTTGTTAGGTTTTTGTTTTGAGAAGGAGAAAAGAGCTCTTATCTATGAATTTATGTCTAATGGATCTCTAGAAAAGTTCATATATGATAATGAACCTTCAAGTGTTACCCGCAAGTTGGAATGGGAAACAGTGTCTCATATTGTTGTTGGAATTGCCAGAGGATTAGAGTATTTACACCGACGGTGTAATATAAGGATTGTGCATTTTGATATAAAACCTCACAACATTCTCTTAGATGAAGACTTTTGTCCAAAGATATCTGATTTTGGACTTGCTAAACAATCCAATACAAAAGAGAGTATCATATCAATGTCGGTTGCCAGAGGAACTGCAGGATATATTGCACCGGAAGTATTTTGTCGAAATTTCGGAGAAGTCTCTCACAAATCTGATGTCTATAGTTACGGAATGATGGTTCTCGAAATGATTGGAGGGAGAAAAAACATTGATGTTGGAGTGTCTCATACTAGTCAAATATATTTTCCACATTGGATACACAAGTGTGTTGAATCTGGAAAGGATCTCGAACTTCATGGGGTTGTCACTGATGAAGAAAAAGAGATTGTGAAAAAGATGATATTAGTGGGCTTGTGGTGCATTCAAACCAATCCATCTAATAGACCAACGAAGACCAAAGTTGTAGAAATATTGGAAGGTAGCCTAGAAAACTTGGAGGTTCCACCAAAACCTTATTTGTCTTCTCCAACAAGATTACCTCAACATTCTTCTCCTACATCATCAACATGAGTAATGCATCACACAAAAAGACTCCTGTCTATTTGAGTAGTAACAAAGTGAAACATAAATCATGATATGGTATTATCCTTTACTTGATATACCATTTATTTTTATTTAATGAGTAATATAAATATTTTCACTCTTCCAAAAATTTTGTATCATATATTTTGTATATCTTTTTTTTTTTTTTTTTTTCCCTGATCATCGGTGGTGTTTAAGCTAGCTTACGCATACTTCAACTAATCCTCTAAGACTGTAGAACTACCGACTAAGTAAGAATTCTAGTAACCACCCCTATTAGTAACTGTGAGGACTCGAACTTGCAAGATCATGTTAGATTCTCCTATTGTTCTTTTATCTTCAAGAGAATTTGAATTTAGGAGACCATGTTAGATTCTCTTTTTTGAGATCATTTTGTTTATCTGTTACCAGTGATAACTTGGGTGCTTTTCTTTGAATATCTTTTACTAGTGATTACTTTCACAAAGATGTGACAACACGAATCAAGATACATAACATAAAATAGAAAAGACAAGATGAAAAAGCTGAGAGTTGGACAACACAAAGCCCAGATGGCTCCTGGTTAGTGAGAGTTATGGGCTACGTATTCTCAGAATCTAAAACAATATAAGGAAATTATGAAAGTTACTCCCCAAGCGGACAATATCTAATCATTTTGAAAATTTATGTACTTACTTAGTTGATGCATCATCTTTTACCGTTGTAGATAATACTAAATACATAAAATGACCATGGAATTATATTTATTTTTAGAATTTTGTAGATGTGGTATCAAATCGGGGAAGCCTGGGTTGGGGCAAATTATTTTTTGATCAGGTTCTGGTTCACTTCAGTCCATCTATAAGGACTTGTTAGAATCACATGATTACAGGATAATAAGTTAAATGTGTTATTTTCCTTTAATCAATATGGCGTTCACCCAAAAATATACACATTACTTGGGATTTTAATTTTGTAAATATAACTTTGTGTTTAGTGTAACAATGAAATAGAATGACAATATACAATTAATCATTTAATTATTTAAATAAAATTAAAATCAGTTAAATATATAGTTATACATGAAACCACTTCAAATAAAATTATTAGTTTTAACTAATTAATAGAAGTATTTAATAATTAGTTTTATAGAAGACTAGTCTACGTGCTTTACTTTTATACTCATTTTATTTAAAGATATTGGGTTTTATTCTTGATTGATGGTGTTTCCTTTGAAAGAAAACGGGATTGAATCTTACAATCACAAAATCTATTGTAACATCACTTAGTTTAAAGAAATTTGTATAAATATTGTATCCAAATATTACATTTATTGGAGTATAAGTTACTTATTACAAATTATATAATTCATATAAGTGTGTAATGGAGAGTTTCAGCATTAATAACTTTGAAAGGCATGTTTCTAGAAATGTAACTACCGCTGCATTTGTATCAAATTGGTTCACATAATCCGATTAGTATTTAAGCGTAATTTGAAAACACTTCACTCGACTTTGTCAAACTCAAATTAAAATTTAAAACTTAATTGGTCATGATTCATTTTCACCGACAATAGGTATCGGCCAGTGATGAGAAATATGTAAACTTCAGCGCCCCATTTCACTGTGCAAACTTGGAGAATATTGAATATCCTTTCTGGGGAACGAGTAGGCCAGAGCATTGTGGGCACCCGGGTTATGAGTTGGACTGCCAAGGCGTGATCGCAGAGATTACAATCATGGGGAGAACCTACGTAGTGCTTGACATCAATAACGCTTCCCGGATTCTCACAGTTGTTATATAAGATTAGTGGAATGACATTTGTCCCTCAAACGCTTCTTTAATTATACTTCCGATACATAAAATATAACGCTGTATTATCACTGCCCTCCTTTTGTGAAAGACATTTCGGTCGCGCTGCTTCCCTTTAATTGCAGACACCAATGATTATTATTTCATAGAGCAAACGACATTTTCCCACCCAAGGTTTCGTGAATCGACTAGTTTCCACCCTTGATTTTATAAATTCCATTTCCCACCCTTAAATTGACAAAAATCATTTAATATGGCAGTTGAAGGGTAAAATAGTCATTTGAACTACATTAAATCCGAAATGAAAATAAAAATTTCAAATAAACCTCCACGTCTCAAATTTCTCTACAAGCACCGTCCCCATCTCAAATTTCTTTCAGTTTCTCTCTTATAACCTTCATTGCTTTCCCGTCACCTTCCTCTATTTCTTCTCTTCTTATTCTTCTTCTTCCTTTCTTTTTTCTTCTCCCCTCACCTTCCTCTATTTCTTCTCTTCTTATTCTTCTTCTTCCTTTCTTTTTTCTTCTCCCCTCCTTGCTTCCTTTCTTCTCTCCTTCTCATAAAATCACTGTTACTCTTGACATCAATGCGAAATTGCCAATCACAAAAGCTAGAATAGGAACAAAACATTATCAACATTGACCCAAATATCAACATCAGTCAAAAGCGTGACAAATCCCTAGCACATACCCATAATTTCATCTCAATGAAACCATCAATCACATTAAAATGAGGTAATATAATGTTTCAAAGGAAGAACCATTTTTGGAGAAACCACAAATATTAATCATCCATATCAAAGCCCAAACAACACAAAATTCATATTTTTGAGAACCCACCTTAACAATCCAGTCAACCGTCTCTTTTCTAGGCACCAAATCCAAATCAGGGCGCCGCGATTTGGCCAAAATTCAGCAGCGACGAGGCCCTCATGCGGTGACCCAAACCCATGCTAGGGCCAAGCAACCATGAAGAGAAGGAGAGAAGAAAGAAAGGAAAGAAGAGAAGAAAGAAAGGAAAGAGGAGGAGAAAAGAAGGAGTTGACTGGAAAGAAATGAAGGCTCAGTAGAGAGAGAAAAAGATGCGAGGAAGGAGAGTAGAAAAGAAAAAAAAATAAAAATAGAGTACTACATAATTTAGAGGTGGGCATTTGGGACCGGATCCAAAACCCAGTCCAAAAACCTGGTCTTAAGATCGATCCTTGAGAGGATTGGTTTTAAGAAGCCTAGTCCCAAAACAGGATCAGGCCTAAGGAGGAGGACCCTGTCCTTCCATTGGACCCTCCTCTAAGGCCCGGCCTTGGATTGGTCACAACCTAGGCTCAAATTTTTTAAATATTTTTGTTTAGTCCTTTATACAATTATTAAAATCTCTTATAAATTTGAAATAAACCTAAATTATAGGGATTAAAAAGAAATTTTACAAAATTATAAAAAATTATAAATTTTACCCATGAAAAACACTAAAAACTTTCTACAAAATTTCATTTTGCCCCTAAATATAAAAACGATCAGGGGGGAAAATAAAATTTTTTAGGCCCATAGGACCGGTCCTAGAGACCCGTCCGGGTCCTAAAATTGCTCATGGGCCTGGGACTAGTCCCAAGCCCATGAGCGACTGGTCCTATTTGGGACTAGTCCTAAACAGACCCAAACTCGGGCCTGCTTGGAACTGGTTCTTAACCAGTTTTACTATATACAATATTTTTATATAACATTTTTCATACAATATTATGTGACAAAATATGATTGATTGATTTTAAATTAAAATTAGTTTTTTATTCAATCATCTTTTATCACATAATATTATATAAAACATGTTGTATAAGAATATTGTATATGTAGTATTATTAAAAATAAAAATGTTGGCGAAAAAGAAAGTTTATCTTTAGTGGATTGGTGGTTAAAAAAAGTAATTTATTAATTTATTTTAAAGGAAGTTTGGTAATATCAATTTCTATATTCCATTAGAGTTAAAAAATTAGTAATGGTGTTGATATAAGGGTGTGAATATAAAATTTAGGAAAACAGGGTTTGAGAACTTGTCATTCCGCTTGACCTTGGGTGAGAACATGTTCTTTGCTCTTGTTTCATAAGGGGCATCGATAGTGCAATAGTAAAATCTTATCTACCATTAGCAATTACTTCGAAACTTGTGGTACCAACGTTACTATTCCGGTGAGACAGTCAGCATTTATGTTCTTGGAGGGACCTCCAGCTTCGGCAAATGTGGGTGAAGCTCTTAAAGAGGGTTTTGATTTGCAATGGTACGCAAACAAAACCTACTTATGTGACAAATGTAAAGACTCAGGTGGACTCTGTGGATGTGACATTGACGCTGATGAATTCACTTGTTATTGTCCTGATAAGCCTTATTGCTTGACTTTGACTAATTGGTTTCCATTGATTATGACACTGGACTGTTCTAACCACTGTCAAGAAATGGCCAATGAAATACCGAAATAGGATTTGGCACAACACGTTATGCGGTGCATGAAACGAAGACAAATAAAATAATCAACCTTGTAGGGTCCAGTTGAATATAATTTTTAGAAATTTGAACGAATTCTAGCGACGAATATTTGAGTCTTTGTGTGTTTGGTGTGACGGTGGATAGTCTTTATTCTCTGCATATAAGCCTGTTACAGTAAAAGCTTGGAAATTGTTGTCTAGTGGGGGCAACCTCAAACAATATATATTATCAAGACTAGTCTCCTTATGCTTTTAGCAGTTTGGTCTTGAATATTAACGTGTGTTGATTAATACTCTAAGTCTAGGTTAATTAATACGACTTTAATTTGTGTTTTGCTTTTTCTTTCAACATGACTTATTTAGTCCGTGTTACAAATATTACGTTGTTTTTTTTTTAATCTAAAATAACGACTAAAGGACTAGAGGAGGAAACTTCAACCCAATTGTGAAACATGCAATGGTCAAGACTATATACGTTCTCATTACTTTTTTCATGAACAATTTTTAATTTCCACCACTACTGTATTTCACCCTGCACACATTGTACCATTAAACATGTTTTGTATCCTGCCATCAATATTTTTTTGGCCTCTGATACTCTGTTAACACTAAACTGGACTTGATGTATACAAGTCCATTATTATTGCATCAAAATATTATGGTTTGGATATAGAATTCAGTGAGATACAATTTATTATACAATGTGTCTTGGGTCGTTGATAAGTTGGTTATATTTATTTTCGAAGGAAACTCGTATCGAAGTTGGACTAGTCTCTGCAAACCAAACGTAAACATGGTTGGAACAAATTGAAGTACGTGAAGATAAAGTCCTCAAGTCAAATATACACCCAAAAATTCAAAGACTTTCTATTGCTTTCCTTTATCTTCCAAAGATGTGATGTAACTCTTAGTTTCTTCTATATTTTCTTGGCATCAATGAATTCAGTTCCCTCATGATTCATTCTCCCAAGGCCTTACTCCTACCAGAAATGACGAGTTTCCAACTTTTCTCCCCGTCGCCTTTTCTTTGTGCTCTAGGCTTTTTAACCCTGGTTCTTGTCAATATTCAGTTATCTTCAAGCAATTCAGATATGTTTGAAGATTGTAGACGTCAATTCAGGTGCGGGAACATCACAGCTGGTTATCCTTTCTGGGGAGGCGAAGGCGAACCATACGGTCGCCCAGCGTATTGTGGCCACAATGGCCTGGAGCTTTATTGTGAAAATGGTACGACTATCATAAGGATCAATATTGTAGAATATCGTGTTTTGAATATCAATGAGTCAGCACAACTTCTAAAGATTGCGAGACACGACTACTTGAGCGGCAACTGTCCACCTGATGAATTGGTTGACACCACCTTTGACTCGACACTTTTTGAATATTCTCCTGGGTATGAGAATTTCACATTACGTTATGGTGTCCCTCGTGGTCATATACTTTGCTCCATAGAGGAGATGGAGAAGAACTTCAATTATTCGGATGGTTTAATATCAATACTAGGATTTGGTTTTATGAATTTTAGTGTCACTGTTCCGGTTCTTGAAACTTTCCTTCAAGAAGCAAAACGAAGTCTATCAGGTTTGGAAGAAGCCCTGAAGCAAGGATTTGAAATGAAGTGGAAGGTGAATGGCACGGAATTCTGTGATAAGTGCATTCAATCCAATGGAAGTTGTGGTCCTGATCAACATCAAGGAGCATGTTCAACCTTACCTACACAAAAAGGTCCTCTAGATACATCAGGTAAGTTCCTCAAATTTTAGGACAGTGCTAATTACTATACCAAAATGAGTTCTTAGTTTACACAAACTAAAGGAACATTATTATTATTATCATTATTTTAGAGCCAAACTTCTAATCATACGCAGCTCGAACCACAGACCCTAAACTTTGGTTCTAATACGGGCATCAACTTTCACACACAGTCGACGGGGCACCCGTTTTAATAGTATCCCTATCATAGCAGACACTCATGCCTTAGACTCGGCCAATATGATTTCCTGATATCAGAATTAAGCATTATAAATGGTAGTTGTGTCTATCTATTATTAATAAGATAAACTTTTCTTGACAATAGTAAAATTTTGATAATTTATGTTTACCATTAGTCCATTATATGCTTATATTTAGATAAATATTAAGAAAATAATGTAGAGAATTAATTTTTAATATACGGTTTTAAAATTTTAATACATTTTATTGATAACACAAGGAGTATCTATAATACAATTTCAAACTTTGGGGGTAATCAATAATAAAAAGTACGAGAATTAAGGATATTATCAACTAGGGTTTATAATTTTCCAATGGTGGACAGAACTTACAAATTCTTCAATTAAGGGACAATTACATTTAGTTAGGGTTAGATTTAACTTTATATGAGGGTAAAAACATAATTGAACAAACTTAAACGATTCTTTTTACAAAATTGAAAATTAAAACAGTAAAGATTTGATGAGACCCCTAGTGTGTTGGTCTATTGTAGGAAACATAAGGGTGTGAAGTAGGGGATTTTGGTGCAGTTGGCTGGAACGTTTTTGTGTGTGAGGCGTTGAGGATGGTTTATGGAGGGATAGATGGCATTAAGGGAGTGGATGACTGAAGAAGTTTGTTATGAAGAATAGGACAAAATGGGAGACAGCGGGAATTGGGGGGATATCTAAAAAGTAAAAAAGCAAAAAATTGGCGGGGGAGGTGCTGGCCCAGTCCAGTTGATTCATCTTATTTTGTTGCAGTTATTAGTCGTTCTGGTTTATTTTGTTCTTGAATGGTGTTAATAATCTTAGGTTGAGTTAAACTATGTAATGGCTGAATTACTATCAATATTGATATATATATGAAGAGTATTTGTTTGATTGTTTTGTGTTGCTGATTGTGTTTTTCGGAAATTGTTATTTGTGTTGGTTGTAAAATTTTGGAATTTGTGTTTTGCTAGGATTTGAGTGAGTTGTGATTGAAGGTGAGAACGAGGCATCTATCAATATTAAAAAGAATTAAAACAAAATATTTTAAATTATTCTTTTTATAAATAAATATTAAAAATAAAAAAAAAACCAAAAATGTTGTTATTATTTTCCTCTATTTTTTTTTTAAATTTCTTTTATTTACCTTTAAAAAAATTGGTTCTAATTTTTTTTAATTTTCTTTACATTTTTTAAATTTAGATTTAATAACTAAATTAACTTAGAAAGAAAAAAAATCAAAGGCATTTAAGTCATTTTGTCATTTTCCATCAAAGGAAATAGCGATTTCCCTTAATTGAACTATTTGTAACTTCTATTATTTCATTGGAAATGCTTGAAAACTTTGTACCTTAATTGATAATATCCCTGAGAGTTATCATCCAAATAATAAATTTGGAAACTTCAAAGATAATCTATGATATTCTCCTATACTATATTTAAGGAACCTCATTAGTATTGAATTCGTATTTATCATATTATCTACTAGGTTTAAGTAAATAACATTAATAATCAATAAATATTTAGATTATCGTAGATTATAATGTGTTGTATAAAATCTAATTCTAAATATCAAAATTTAAAAATACATTATAGTAAGGATTCAATTACTTTGGTACAAACTATATTTATGGTCGGGTACCGGGGGCATTTTGATTTGATAATTAGCTAATTATAGTAGAGAGCACATTTGGATGGTGATATATCATTAATAAGACTATTTTAAATGTCCTTTGTATCTATCTTACAATGAAATTCACCTGCACCTTCTTTCTCGTTTTGGTAGTCAAAATATGTAAACTAAGTATGCATAGATCAATTCTCAACAAATGAGTATATGATCATTTCCAATGAAGATATTTTATATTGAAACAAGATGCTCTTGACTTAATGTATCCAATTACAACTTCACTCGTTTTCTGTTCAAGATCGCTGACATTTCTAGATCTCTTGACAGATGGAAGGAAAAAGAAATCTTTAGTAATTGGCGTAGCAGTTGCATCATGTGTGGTGGGACTGGGGGTAGTAATGATCCTCTGCATTCTTCTCATTGTTGGTAGAGGACGATTTTTGAAGAAGAAAATAGAGAATGATAAAACCGTACAGGCCTTTGTTAGAAATTACGGTTCTCTCGCTCCACATAGATATAGTTATTATGATGTTAAAAAGATGACAACATCATTCAGGGATAAACTTGGTCAAGGAGGCTTCGGTGATGTCTACAAAGGAATGTTATCAGATGGTCGTCTTGTTGCAGTGAAGGTATTGAAGGAATCTAAAGGTAATGGAGAGGAATTTATCAATGAGGTAGATAGCATAAGTAGAACATCTCATGTTAATATAGTTGCTTTTTTAGGTTTTTGTTATGAGAAGAAGAAAAGAGCTCTTATATATGAATTTATGTCTAATGGATCTCTAGAAAAATTCATATATGATAACAAACCTTCAAATGTTAACCGCAAGTTGGAATGGGAAACAATGTCTCATATTGTAGTTTAAATTGCTAGAGGATTAGAGTATTTACATCAAAGGTGTAATATAAGGATTGTGCATTTTGATATAAAACCTCACAACATTCTCTTAGATGAAGACTTTTGTCCAAAGATATCTGATTTTGGACTTGCTAAACAATCCAACACAAAAGAGAGTATCCTATCAATGTCGGTTGCCAGAGGAACTGTAGGATATATTGCACCAGAAGTATTTTGTCGAAATTTCGGAGAAGTTTCTCACAAGTCTGATGTCATAGTTACGGAATGATGGTTCTCGAAATGATTGGAGGGAGAAAAAACATTGATGTTAGAGTGTCTCATACTAGTGAAATATATTTTCCACATTGGATACACAAGTGTGTTGAATCAGGAAAGGATCTCGAACTTCATGGGATTGACACTGAAGAAGAAAAAGAGATTGTGAAAAAGATGATATTAGTGGGCTTGTGGTGCATTCAAACTAATCCATATGATAGACCATCGATGACCAAAGTTGTAGAAATGTTGGAGGGTAGCCTAGAAAACTTGGAATTTCCACCAAAACCTTACTTCTCTTCTCCAACAAGATCAACTTAACATTCTTCTCCGACATCATCACATGATTAATGCATCACACAAAAAGACTTATGTATATATCAGTAATAACAAAGTGAAGCATAAATTGTGATATGATACTATCCTTTAATTGATGTATCATTTATTTTTATTTAATGAGTTGATATAAATATTTTCACTCTTCCGAAAAGTTTGTCTCATATCATTTTGTATATTTCAGTGTTGACAAATGAGTTGAGATATGACAACATCTTGCATCAAACTAAGAATCATTAATGCCGTCAACCATAAATTAGATGAGGGTTCCTAAGCTACATTAAAGCTATATAACAATTTGTCTCCACAAGTAAGAGCAATTCTTATTTATCGCTGTCGATAATACTTAATACATAAAATGACCAGCAAATTATATTTATTTTTAGAATTTTGCATATGTGGTATCAAATCGGGGCAGCCTGGGTTGGGGCAAATTATTCTTTGTTCTGGTTCTGGTTCACTTCAGTCCATCTATAAGGACTAGTTAGAGGGGCAGACCCATTAGTCCTTGAATCAATTGGACTCGTTTTCTGGATGGCTAGGCCCTGATTTGCCCACTATCGAGCCTAAACTTGGGTCAGTTTTATCTTAGCGAGAGAGGCTCAGGTGAATTAAACGGTGGTTGGATTAAAAATTAATTGCCTCTAAATCCGATGGACATGCAATATTACACTTATAATCAAATTTCACAATCTTTCTTTTATAATTTCGATGTGACAGTTCATAATTGATCAATTTGCGTATGGGTCATGTCTTTTAGAAAAAGGTTCCAATGTTTTGTGGACGAACATTTTGTTCACATGGTTCGTTAGCTTCTGCATATGCATATGTGGCATGATCCCATGTTTAGGTGACATTACATAATTATTACCTTTGACAAGAATCTCTACCACTATCGCAGTACAGGTATCTAGTTCCATGACTAAGTTGATCGAACAAACTGCACACTGATAGAATATTGTTGAACTTAGTAATATTTTGTTTAAATTATATGTATATATAAAAAAATTAAATATAGCTTGTGGCTCAACAATTTCAAGAAATGTGGCACCTGGGTTATTAGGAAATCTATTCTGTCAGGAAGTTGTTGAGGACCATTATATGGTTGATTTGTCATGGAGAAGTTTGTTATTATAATCTGCCATCAATGCTAATAGTGAGAGTTTAGTCATACCATTATCTTAATTTATACTCTTTATTGGTTGGTTATGTCAACGTCTTATGATTTATATTCTGGTATCTGAACAACAATTTTTTTTTTTTTTTTTTTTTTGTAATATTCCTTTTGGTAATAATTATGTTGATTTTTTTTTATTTTTTTATTTTGGAGTGAGATAATAATTATATTTTTTAGTACCTTTGTCTTCTTTCTCGTACACTTTGCTATATGTTAAACTATAGAATATCTGGCTTAATACACTATTAGGATGAAATTAATTTGAATAATTATATGATAATATGCAAAATTTTTCTTATTACAAACTTTTCAGAGACCTATACTCAAGAATCCAGATAGACTTTTTCAGAACTAAAATTGCTGTATTATAACAGAATTATATTCTATTTTCACAATGGACTCCTTTTGCTGTCTTTTATCTTACCTATGTTCCTTTTGGACTATTCCTGACTCCTGTATCCTGTTATTTTAGGTATGATTACTCTGGCTATGGACAATCGACTGGAAAGGTTAGAAATCTAGCTTCTCAATTCTTAGTAGCTACTAATTTGAAGAGAGCTTTGCCTAAGTTGAATTAATTTTAGCAATTTGACATCTTTATTCTGGGTGTTCATACTTCTTGATAATAAGATATCCTTCACTTTTAGGTAACCAAGAATTAATTGTAAGGATTCCCATTCTTTTGCATTTTTGGACTTTATCTGTTATAAATATGAGTTGTACCTTCACCTCATTGCTTAAAAACTGAAACTAAAATTTCTAGTAGGCCTTTGCTTTACACATAACACAATTTCATTCTCCCTCTCTGTCTTCTTTTTCCGATCTGTTCTAGCAAAGGTTTTTCTTTGCTTCTTTATTTATTTAATGTATGCATTAATTGCTGACAATCATGCACCTGCCAAATTTTAAAGAAGCACTTAATCTCTGAGTTTATTCTCAGCAAGGATGGTCTATGATGTCCAAGCACTTATCAGATTTGATAATAATTGCAGTTATAAACTTCTGGAAAAGGATGTATATATTTCTTTTCATATTTTCGTTTCATGGAAACCGCATGCAGGACTTAAAAAGATTTTTGAATTCACAAATGCTCATTTTAGTTTCTGGTTTAAGTTGTAAGGTGCTCTAACAATTAAACAAGTAAAGAATAATTCTTTTCCATGTAGGGAACAATGTGCTAGAACTGATATCAGGGCAATGGAACTACTAAGGCAAGCCAACACAATTCGCAACTAGTGTAATTGTTAACATAAACTTGAAATATAATTTACTCTGTTGAAGCAAACAATTTATAAATATTAGTTTTATTTGATTGTTCTATCTTCTAAGATAGAGCATGTGAATGTTTGATAGTGAGAATATGTTTATATTTGGTTGCAAATGATAAAATCTTTTTTTTTTTCACACAAATCTACTTGCTTGTTTAACTCTTGATTTGGCAGACAATCCTTTCCCAGCCATAATAATTTATTGAATCCTAGATGCTTGTATTTACAGAACAGAATACTTTGGCATTTTATATCTATCTGATAGCTGTAATGATTTTTAAATTGAATCAGTAATGCCTGTACTTTTGTGTTACATCAAGATCCTATATTGGAATTCTTTCTTTCACTACTAATTTCACATTGTCTATTAAATCAATATCTTATCAAAGTTGTTTAGTTTGCATGAACTGTTTTTCATTTATGTGTGTTTGTCATCTTTAAATGCAATTTATTTTGTCTGGCTAAAGTTTTGCCATTTTGCTGACATAAGTCACATTATAACAGTTGCTATTTTTCCTCTGAAACAGCCAACTGAATGTAATACATATGCAGACATAGATGCAGCCCATAAATGCCTCAAAGAGAAGTATGGAGTTAAAGATGAACAATTAATATTATATGGTCAATCTGTTGGTAGTGGACCCACTCTTGATCTCGCTTCACGCTTGCCAAACTTGAGAGGGGTCGTTTTGCATAGCCCAATTTTGTCTGGTATGAGGGTATTGTACCCTGTCAAGAGGACATATTGGTTTGACTTTTACATGGTGATTTTGTGGAAGTGATTATGTTGTATATGTCCTGTTTAATTATGTTGACGGAAGCTTATGTTATTAATTGTTCCTTTTTTTGATTTTCAGAATATCGACAAAATTGGCTTGGTCAATTGTCCTGTTTTGGTTATTCATGTAAGTGTCGTTTTCTTTGTTTATATATTTCCTTTCTTCTTCTTGTTTGTTTTTACCAAAACCCCCTCAGTGTTGGCAGGCCGACCATATTGATTATAGCAATGCAAAGCTTTTAACTAAATAATCTTTAAAAAAATATCAAATGTAGAATATCAGTAATAGTTAATTTGCTAAACATTTTGTCGTAGGTTAAAGTCCCCTCTAGACTTAAGTTACATAAAGTGGGGGCAGATATGAGAATATGAGGGGAAGAGAGCGCAAAAGCATCAATATTGAAAGTTGTTGAAAAGGAGGAGCTCTGAAGATCATGTGAATATCTATAGCCTTTAACAATGACATGCTAGGAATTATTATCTTTCTTTACTAGATGGATGCCACTTATAAATTATTCAGATCATGTCATTAAAACTTTATTCATCCTTGTGCTGTATATAATAGAATTTTCTCTTTAGGAAATTTCTTTCTGTTCGTATTTTGATTTTGATTTTTACACTAATTATATCCTCTTCGCCATCCATCCTCTGACAACTCCAGTAGATATATAGTCCTTGTCAGTGCGGAAGTTATTTGGTATAAACTGGTTAAGTCACTTATGTTTGGTCTTCAGGGCACTGCAGATGAAGTTGTTGATTGCTCCCATGGGAAACAGCTTTGGGAACTTTGCAAGGAGAAGTATGATCCTTTATGGATAAGTGGAGGAGGACATTGCAATCTTGAGCTTTATCCTGAATTCATCAGGCATCTGAAGAAATTTGTACTGTCACTAGGCAAATCAAAAACAGCAGCTAATGCTTCTAAAAAAACAACTGCTGAACCTGACAATCAGAGCAAACCATCTGAAGGTGGTTCTTCGGATACTTTTGAATTGGGTGCTGACCTTCCAGAGGTTTCTAGAAACAGTTTAGATAGTCGGCTTGAGAAATCTAAGAGATCAAATAAGCCTGAAAAGTCTCGGATGAGCACTGACCGTGTCGATAGAATTAGGAGAAAAAAGGGCTTAGTGTGGTAAATACTTATACGAAGAACATCTTCAATAAGTTATGTGCATCTATCCACTTGAGAAGGTAATTTAGTTTTGCTCCTGCATTTGTAATTTGCACGAATCCAGCATAAAATGTCAGATTTGAGTGTGATTCTTCTCATAAATGTTCAAATTTTTCTGTATGTACGAGTCAGATTAAGGGAAATATTGCATTCTAAATTTTCTGTAAAAACAACAGCTTCATTTGATAAAAAAGTGTAGTAATTTTCAGATTTCAATCCTTCCAAATTGTTGTAGTTGAATCTCTAAATTTCGTATGCTGTTATTAGTTAGTGAGTATAGGCAATTCAGCATCTATTAAAGTTTGTCATCTTTATGTTGAAGGGTTCTTCTTGTTGTTTAGGCCATTGGTTGCCAGAGAGTTATAAATTTTTTACAAGTTACTGAAATTTCTCCTTTCCCTTTTATAAATTGTTTTATTCCATCAGAAACTTGACTATAAGGCTTACTGTTATTCCTTATTTGCCATAATATTCAATACTAAGGATTGATGATAATGATGATAATAAAGTCTACAACGACCCTTTCTTTAAGTCTTGGAGAAAATCCAACGAAACTTCAGTCTCTTCGCAAATTTCATTAATCTAATCAAACTTATCATATAGTCAAGGGCCTTTAACATAGACAATCACAAAATATATTGTAACACATTTATCGGAATATAAGTTACTTTGAGTAACATTGCAAATTATATAATTCATGTAAGACATTTATCGGAATAAGTGAAAATGCTTTCAAAAATAATTTTAATAAAAACATTTTAACGTAATCATATATTAATACCTTAATCAATCATTTATATCTCTTATTTATTCTCAACAACCTGTTTAGTTAGTTCATCTAATAAGAGCTCTAACAATTGATTAACCCAATTGAAACTCACCTTTTAAATACGATTTAAATTACAATCAAAATAATAATAAAAGGGTCCATTTGATTTATGATTTGCAAATATTTTCAAAATTTATGAGAGTGCAAAATGTCATATTTACCGCCCTTAATGTCTAGTCTTTTATACTTATTTGTTGCCTAAATGTACTAATTATTATTCTATTTTGATTTAGGATTCAAATGGGGGCGTTAAATGCAAAACGGAACTAATTAGGTGAATTCAGATGGTTTTGACATTGCTTCGTAATCTGGGCATAACTCTCTCATCCGAGCTCCGATTGAGATGATTCAAAATACTGTGGAACCCTAAGAAAGAGATCTACAACTTTTATGTTTTGAGTTTGGAGAGATACTTGCTGCATCAAGGTTGAAATCAGGCATGAAATTGACAAACCTGCACTGCTAACGTTCTGAAACATTCTGCCTTGTCCAGTCAAATAGGAAGGGTTATTATTTGAAGTTTTGAAGACTTGTTGGATGCAAATTACAGCTGGAAACACCACTTTCCTGTTTTGTATTAAAACTTTATTTTCAATTAATCAGATTAGGATAAAGGTTATTTTAGGATTTTAGAATATTTTTAGGAGATTTAGTAGAATTAAAAGATTTGAATTGGATAATTTTAAAAGAAGAGGGAGATCAGATTTGGGGGAACACACACACGCCTCTCTTTTCTCTCTGTTGTAATTTTCTCTTTTGAGTTTTGATTATGACCATGAGCGGCTAAAACTTTCATATCTTGGTTGAAGGAAACGAAGGCCTCGAAATCAATAAAATTGTGAGATCTAATTTGTTTTTTTTAGTGTTCAATTTATGTTTTGAGTATTAGATGTTCTTCTATGCCTATTTTCATAATTGTTTCATTTAATTACTAGGAGGCCTACTAGTATATTATTCGTTGCAATCTACTGCTAAGTTAGATATCAAATCCATAATTGTTTGATCCATCTAACTTGTGAGTAATTAAGGTTTAAGAATTTGCTGCATCAGGAATCATTAAATCTTAAGAAGAACATTCAACTAAATTAAATACAACTGCTTGTGTTTGTGTTGTTCAGCTTCATCAATTTCTCTAGCCCTTAAGGCTGCCACTAGATTAAACCTTTAGCACTTGTCTAGGGTTGTCTAGTAGTAAGATTAATTAGATCGCTTGTTTCTTAATTAATTACAACTAAGGAGAGATAGGAAAATAGTTCCAACGGTGAATACTCAAGGTATGAATTGATTTATGTTTGCATCATTGATTAGTTGTAAGATTCCGATGGTGGATGTTGACTTAGACCAAGTTTCATTATTTTGATTGATTTCAATTATTTAACTTGAATTGTTTTTTCCTAAAAGTGTTTCTGTTTTACTCAAACACCACCCCCCCTCCCCCAAACTCACCCCCCTAGCCTTGTCCCCGTAACATAAAACTCGGCTAGACACTCTCCGTGAGAACGATCCTTACTCACACTACTACATGTGTTTTTAGGTTTTAATCTTGGTTGCCTACGACAGCACACCAGATTTTGGCACCACTGCCGGGGAGTGATTCTACTTGATTTTTATTTAGTTCTTGTTATTTTTTTTTTTAATTTTCTAGAAAAAAAATTTTTGGCAGTACTGTTCACGATAGGATTTTTGGTGGAATTAGGAGCGGTGCGAATACCCGTTTCGAAGAAAACGATGCACAGGACTAGTTAAACCCTAAACCCTAAATCCGTTTAGGATTCACTAGCCCCACTCTCTCGAGGCCAAAAAACAACGTTTGATAGGGTTTTTGACCAGTTTTGTGTTTTTGGTCATAAAAAAAATAATAATTTTTTTATTTTCTAGTCGGTTTTCATTATTGGTCATTTATTTTTCCTATTTCTTTTATGGGATTTTTTGTTTTATGACCAAGTCCTCTCATCTTGGTGATTTAACATTCGACCCAGAATTAGAGAACACTTTGCGCAGGTTAAGGAGGGAAGCTCAGAGAAATCCTAAGGAAAACAATTTGGCTTTTGATTCCTGATTTGCTAGCAACTCTGATTTACAAGAAGAGGAAGTCATGGCTGGAAATCAAACTTTGAAAGAGCTTGTTGCCCCTGATTTGAATCAAGCACCTTTATGCATAACGTTCCCTATTTTAGATGCTACTACTACCTTTGAATTAAAATCTGTACTAACACATCTCTTACCCACTTTTCATGGCCTTGCAGGTGAAGATCCTCACAAGCATCTAAAGGAGCTTCATGTGGTTTGCACGAGTATGAAACCTACGGGGGTGACTGAAGAGCAAATTAAATTAAGAGTCTTCCCGTTTTCTTTGAAGGATTCGGCTAAGGATATGAAACCTATGGGGGTGACTGAAGAGCAAATTAAATTAAGAGCCTTCCCGTTTTCTTTGAAGGATTCGGCTAAGGATTGACTTTATTATCTACCCTTCGGGACTATAACCACATGGAACGAGATGAACTCTTCACCTTCTCTGATCAAGCTCTGGTGACCCTTCATCTCCTTTTCCGGTGACGTTTCAGCTTCCCCTTGCTCCGGTCACCATCATCCCTTCATCACCACTGTGAAACACGCACGCCACCGTGAGCTTCATCTTCCTACCGTGATGTTTCGTCTCCCAACCAGATTTGGCCGTTTTCCGGTGACGTTTCAGCTCCCCAAGAGTCGATGTCCCTTCCCCACGGCCGGATCTAGCATTTCCAAGCTTCAGCTGCCGCAAAAACTGCTAGAGTCCGCGCCTCTTCATCTTTCAGCCCAGATCCTGCTCATTTCTGGTGACTTCTCATCTCCCCAGAACCTGATCTAAACTCCCCATTACCAGAGCTTTCCATCGGTACCTTCGGATCTCATTTCTGCCACCGTTTTTTGAAAGACCCGCTGGAAAATTAACGTTTTCTGGCGAGTGCGGCTGTTCGTATTACGGGCTGTCCGTGGGTTGTTTTCGCCCCTTCTCTGCATCATATCGCTGTCGGTTACCTCCTCTCGGCCATGGTCAGCTTCGTTTCCACCGTTTCGGCCTCCATCATCACCACCATGAGCGGCTAAGTTCCTGGTTGTCTGTTACGGCATAGGGGAGATCGAGATTGACTCCACGACTCTCCTCATCAGCTCTCGACTAGTTGGATGAGCCCGATTATAGGACATTTGGTAGTATTGTGCTTTAGATTATATTTTTTTTCATTTCATGTTTGATTCGATACTTTAATATGATTTGAGCATAACTTGTGATGAATATTGTTGTCCATTATGATTTAATGTTTTCATAGAACTTGCTGAATGATAAACACTGGTTTGAAATAATTGAATGATGAATATTGCTTTTCATTACTTCGCATCGATTGTAATTGAGTTGTGTTTGGATTTAATATAATTTCTACTATTGTTGCGTTTATTGTGAAGTTGGTTGATTGGATTATACGTGTTGACAAATTATATTTGTTAATCGCGTACCAACTAGTGGTATTGCCTTATAGCGTTTATCGGCGTTCAATAATAGTCTTTAACGAATCGAACTTGAGTGATCGGGTGAGATAGATAGATTATACCTAGAGTGTCGGGAAGCCATTTCATTGATTTACCTTGCCTTGTAGGTTTAGCGGATCGTAGAGGGTGGAGAAGAATTGTGTGAGTTAGTCTCGTGTCGAACTAAAACCGTAACGGCAACATTTTTATTATAAAGTCTTTATTAGTTTTAATTTCACTATTTCATTATTTGCATTTAGTTTATTTAGTTTCATTAATCAATTGCCAATTTCATTTCCGATACTAAAAATACATTAGATTGTTAGTCTTGATCCATGTGGATTCAAACATGCTTACAGCTAACTAAGGTATTTAGGTTTAATTTTGTGACAGTGAAGACAGGTTCAACAAAAAAAAGGAAAAATTAAAAGAAAAAAATAAAAAATTAAAGAAAAGAAAAAATAAGAAAAAAAATAAATAAAATAAAAAAAAACAATGAAAAATAAATAAAAAAAAAATAGAAACATTAAAAAAAATTATAAAAAAGCAGAAAAAAAAAAAAAAAAAAAAAGAAGCAAAATATCAAGTAAATAAAAGAAAAAAAAAAAAAAAATAATAAAAAAATAAAAAATAATAAAAATAAAAAAAATTTAGTGAATAAAAATCAAAAGAAAGCGAGAAACTTGATTGCAAATATGGCGGCCAATTCTCAACAATTTGGCACTAGGCTTGACCTTCCTGCTAGGCGTGATAATGAAGTAAATATTTCCTCCCTTGAACAACAAATCTCAAGTCTAACTTCTCTTGTTCGTCAAATGGCTGTAGGTAATATGCAAGCAGTGAAGGCTTGCGGGATTTGTTCGATAGTAGGGCATCCAATCGATATGTGCCCAACTCTTCAAAAGAAGCCCACTGAGCAAGTGTATGCAGCAGGTGGCTTTCCTGGACAACCGCAAAGGAAGTATGATCCCTATTCGAGCACGTATAACTTGGGATAGAGGGATCACCCCAATCGTAGCTATGGGAATCCACAAGTGAATCAGCCGGTGACTCAAAACCGCTCAAGTTACCATCAATATAAGCAGCCATATCCCCCTAGACAACAACCGGGCCAAACTTCTAATTCTGGTATGTCTTTAGAAGATATTGTCAAGGCTCTTGCCACTGATACTTTGCAATTTCAACAGGAGATGAGGGCCAGTGTTCAAAGTTTGGAGAAGCAGATGGGCCAGATGGCAACCGCAATAAGTAAGCTGGAGGCGCAAAGTTCGGGGAAATTACCCTCTCAAACTGTGGTAAATCCAAGAGAAAATGCAAGTGCGATTGTTTTAAGAAGTGGTAAAGAGTTTGAGATTCCAGTAAAGGCAGCCTTTACATCGTCGAAGGAAGAAAAGGAGAAAAACATCGTTGTAGACAGGAACGTTCCCAACGACGATGGTTTTCCTAAGAGTAAGTTTCCGCCTCTGTCCGATTATAAATCGGTACCTCCTTTTCCTCAAGCTTTAGCAGAATCTAGAAAAGATGAGCAAAACAGAGATTTATATGAGACTTTTCGTAGATGCGAGGTAAATATTACACTTTTAGATTTAACAAGTACTCGTTATGCTAAATTCTTGAAAGAATTGTGTGCAATTAAGAGGAAACAGAAACTTAAGGGGTGTGAAAAGGTGAGAGTAGGAGATAATGTTTCTGCAGTGATTCAGAGAAAACTCCCAGCGAAGCGCAAAGATCCAGGTATGTTTACTATCCCTTGTACGATAGGTAACACTATGTTTGAGAAGGCTATGATAGATTTAGGAGCTTCTATAAATGTCATGCCATATTCCATATATGCTTCTTTGAAACTTGGACCTTTGAATAAAACTGGTGTTATGATTCAATTAGCTGATAGATTTAATGCCTATCCTAAGGGTGTAGTTGAGGATATTTTGGTACAAGTTAATGACTTAGTTTTCCCTACTGATTTCTATGTGCTTGATATGGAAAATGATGATCAAACTGCTCCTATTTTGATGAAGACCTTTCTTAAAAACATCCAAGACTAAGATAGATGTTCATAGTGGCATACTTACCATGGAATTTGATGGTCAGATCATTAAGTTTAATATTTATGATGCCATGAAATATCCTGATGATGATGATAATCCTGTTTATTCTATTGATGTGATTGATTTTTTAGCACACGAAGTTTTTGAACTTGATGGAGAAGATGGATTGGAAGTTGCCATTAGTAAGCATCTTGAGGAGGAGAATCAGGAGTTTGCCTTGAGTACTGATTTGCAGGAGACTGTTGTAGCATTAAATGATTTTCCAAAGTTACAGCAGCAGTCAGGTAACGTTCCTTATATTGCATTACCAATTTCTAATGAGAGGCCTTTGCCCTCTGTTTTGCAGGCCCCCATTCCAGATTTGAAGCCTCTCCCTAGTTACCTCAAGTACGTGTTCCTTGGAGACAAAGGAATATTACCGATGATCATCTTCAGCAAACTTAGTGCATCACGAGAAGAAAAGCTTGTGCAGGTCCTTAAGGAGCATAAGACGGCTATTGGTTGGAAAATTGCAAATGTTAAAGGAATTAGCCCGTCTACATGCATGCATCGTATCTTGCTTGAAGAATGAGCAAAACCTTTCCATCAACCGCAAAGAAGATTGAACCCGCCCATGATGGATATTGTGAAAAAGGAGATCCTCAAACTTCTTGAAGTTGGAGTGATTTATCCTATTTCAGATAGCAATTGGGTTAGCCCTGTTCAAGTGGTTCCTAAAAAGACCGGAATAACTATTGTGAAAAATCAGAATGATGAGTTAGTTCCTACCCCTGTTCAGAATGGGTGGTGGGTTTGTATAGATTATAGAAAATTAAATGTTGTAACCCGAAATGACCACTTTCCTTTACTTTTATTGATCAAATGCTTGAAAGGTTAATTGGTAATTCTTACTATTGTTTCCTCGGTGTTTATTCAGGTTATTTTCAGATTGCGATTGCTTCGGAGGATCAAGAGAAGACGACTTTTACATGCCCATTTGAAACTTTTGCACATTGCCGCATGCCCTTTGGCCTTTGCAACGCCCTAGCCACTTTCCAGAGGTGTATGGTTAGCATATTTTCAGATTATGTTGAGCATATCATATAAGTTTTTATGGATGATTTCACAGTTTATGGAGACTCCTTTGATTATTGTTTGCATAACCTTACACTTGTTCTTCAAAGATGCATAGAAACTAACCTTGTATTAAATTATGAAAAATGTCATTTTATGGTAGACCAAGGTATAGTTTTGGGTCATGTTGTTTCATCTAGGGGAATTGAGGTAGATAAAGCCAAAGTTGACATTATTCAATCTTTACCTTATCCCACTAGTGTGCGGGAAGTTCGTTCTTTTCTTGGACATGCAGGTTTTTACCGAAGATTCATCAAAGACTTCTCCAAAATAGCCTTACCCCTATGTAAGTTGCTACAAAAGGATGTGACTTTTGAGCTCGATGAGGCATGTAAAGAGGCGTTTGATAAGCTGAAGGAACTGTTGATTTCTGCCCCAATTATCTAGCCTCATAACTAGAACATTTCTTTCGAGATAATGTACGACACAAGTGATTATGCAGTAGGTGCTGTTTTGGGACAAAGGATTGGAAAAGCATCTCATGCCATTTATTATGCTTCCAGGATTTTGAATGATGCCTAGAGAAATTATTCCACCACTGAGAAAGAACTTTTAGCTGTTGTTTTTTCTTTAGAAAAATTTTGATCTTATTTCCTTGGTACTAAAATCATTGTTTTTTCTGATCATATAGCTTTGCGTTACTTAATGACGAAGAAAGAGGCAAAACCGAGATTAATAAGATGGATACTTCTCTTGAGTGAATTTGATTTGGAGATCAAAGACAAAAGAGGGACAGAAAATCGTGTCGCAGATCATTTGAGTCGTCTAGCTCATGTGGAGGATGAACTTAATTTGCAAGAAACGTTCCCTGACAAGCAATTGTTCTCCACGAGTGTGACATTACCCTGGTATGCAAATCTTGTAAATTATTTGGTTACTAACATCTTACCTCCTGGTTTGTCTAGGGCTCAAAGAGATAAGATCAAGAGTGATGCCAAATACTATGTGTGGGATGACCCCTACTTATGGAAGCATTGTGCAAATCAAGTAATAAGAAGGTGTGTTCATGAAAATGAAATTATTTCCATTCTCACCTTTTGTCATTCTTATGCATGTGGAGGTCACTTTGGAGCTAAGAGGATAGCAAGAAAAGTGCTAGATTGTGGTTTCTATTGGCCGTCTTTATTTCCAAATTCATATTCTTTTTGTAAGTCATGCGATAATTGTCAAAAGACAGGTAATATATCCCAAAGGAATGAGATGCCACAAACCCCCATACTATTTTGCGAAATTTTTGATGTTTGGGGCATCGATTTCATGGGACCGTTCCCTGTATCTTTTGGTTATGTTTATATTTTGCTTGTTGTTGATTATGTTTCGAAATGGGTAGAAGCTAAAGCTACCAGGACTGATGATTCTAAAGTTGTTGCAGAT
The DNA here is from genome assembly GCF_008641045.1 of Pistacia vera. NCBI lineage: Eukaryota > Viridiplantae > Streptophyta > Magnoliopsida > Sapindales > Anacardiaceae > Pistacia > Pistacia vera. Next base: position 400,935 of record NW_022195107.1, on the reverse strand, counting down.
TTTATCAAGTCTAACATATTCTCCAGGTTTGGAATTCCAAGAGCTTAATAAGTGATCGAGGCACTCACTTTTGCAATCGAACTGTGGAGGCTTTGTTGAGAAAGTATCATGTGACCCACAAGGTGTCTATTGCCTATCATCCGCAAACTAGTGGACAAGCGGAAGTGTCAAATCGAGAGATCAAGTCCATCATTGAAAAGACGGTCAATCCAAGTAGAAAATATTAGAGTTTGCGTTTGGATGATGCTTTGTGGGCGTATAGGACTGCATATAAGATGCCCATTGGTATGTCACCTTTCCGGTTGGTGTTTGGAAAAGCATGCCATCTTCCAGTTGAGTTAGAACACAAGGCTTATTGGTAGGGCTGCAAAAAAAAAAAAAATCGAAAACCGAACCGAACCGAAAAACCGGACCAAAACTGAACCGAAAAACCGATTTTCAGATTAATCGATTTGGTTTCTGTTTTTAAAAATAATTAAACCGAATTTTCGGTTCGGTTAATGGTTTAAGGATAATATTAAACCGGTTAACCGAAACCGGTTTTGAAAAAAATAAAAAAATCACTTATTTTTTCCCCCACTTTTTTCGGGTATTAGGTACGCAGAACTGTAGACTGCAGTCTGCTTCTCTGCGCATTTTCTTGGGTTTGCTTCTCCACGCAAATAGTTTTTTTGTCGTCTTCTTCGCCTTACATTATTTTCTCTTTCTTCTTCTCCTTTCACTGCTTTCTCTTTCTTTTTTCAGTTTTTCTTCACATTTTCGTCTTCTTCTCTTCCTCTCCTTCAACAATTTCTCTTTCTTTTTCATCTTCTTCTCTTTGTCTCCTTCTCCACTTTTCCTTTCTTTTTCGTCTTCTTCTCCTTTCACTTTTCTGTTTTCTTTTTCTTTTTCGTCTTCTCCATTTCTTCTCTTTCACTGGCAAATCCAGTAATAAATATACTCAGTTCATACCAGATACTATAAATGTAAGGGAAGAGAAGGGAGAAAAGTTTAATCCCAAAGTTACAATAAAATTTAATTTTCACAATACAAGTTATCGAGATGCTTACATCTTTGCAAGGAGAGGCAATAGTCGCCATTGATGACTTGGATAATTGAGCAACAGGATTTCAACACTAAAGATCTCTCCACTCTCCACGCCATCAAGAATCATCGTGTTATCATGATGCTTAGTTTAGCAAATCCACCATGAAAATAATTCTGAGACGAAATGATCCCATGCTCAAAAATTTATTAATAAAACCGATTCGCAAACCGGTTAACCGGATTGCAAACTAAAAATCCGGATCGGTTTGCAAACCGGTTTATGCCAAAATTCGGATCGGTTTCAGTTTGCAATATGGTTTGAACCGACAAACTGGTTCGGTTACAAAAAGCATGTATTCGATTCGGTTAACCGGTTTTTTGCTGCCCTACTTATTGGGCAATCAAGAGTTTCAACATGAACATGGATGAAAGTGGAGAACACAAGAAGTTGCAACTACAAGAGTTAGAGGAAATTCGCAATGATGCCTATGAGAGTGCAAGGATTTACAAGGAAAAGATGAAGCCTTTTCATGACAAGATGATCTCTAGGAAGGAGTTTAAAGTTGGTCAAAAAGTCCTTCTATACCATTCACGTCTTCGTTTGTTTCCGGGTAAGTTGTGTTCTCGTTGGATTGGACCTTTTGTTGTTACTAATGTATTTCCTCATGGTGCAGTTGAAATTCAAAGTTTAGCAACTTCCAAAGTATTCAAGGTGAATGGCCATAGACGTAAGACTTTCTATGAAGGTTTCCAAGTAGAAAATGTGGCAACATTGGACCTTGAGGCTCTGAGTTATATTGATTGAAGAGGACAACCTTGAGTCAAGCCAACGACAATAAACAAAGGCGCCGCTTGGGGGGCAACCCAAAGGGAGTTTGTTTTCTTATTCTCGCATTTAAATTTTGGTTATTTTTGCCATTTCTTTGCATTTCATCTTACATTGGGGACAATGTCAGTTTTAAGTATGGGGGAGGGGATTTAGGTTGTGTTTTAATCTGTTTTTTTTTTTTTTTTTGAAAAAAAAGAAAGAAAAAAAACAAATAGTTAGGAAGGTTTATGCTTTAAGTAATGTCTTTGAACGTCTAGTGATGCATGAAATAGTAACTTGACTTTGTTGTTGAGCATATTCCTTGACTTAGGATGTTAGTAATATTTCGTAAAATAGAGTTAATCATATTTGAATCTTTGTAGTTTTGAAACAATATGTCTTGAGAAGTTGTGTGAACTTGGTGACGAAGCATGATTGAGGAGTGTATAACAACACTTAAAAAAAGAAAAATTGTCTCTTAAGCTAGTCCTAAATTTGGGTTTAAGCAAATAGGAAAAAAGAAAGAAGAAAAGAAAAAAAAGGTATGTGATGGGTCGAGATGGAGTGTAAAACGCACTCGCTCATAAACACAACCATAAAATGAGATGGAGCATAAAATGCACCCATTCTTTTTCAAAACAGATTAAAAAAAAAAAAATAGAAAGAAAAAAATATATCCCTAGTTTGCTACCCAGTTTGTAGTAGTGAAGAGAAACAGTTGAGGAAAAAGTTGAGAGGTGAGTTGTACATGAATTGGTTGTGATTAGTTTCCTTATTTGCATTGTAATTGTGGAAAATGATGAAGAGAGATGAATGTCATTAACTCTACTTTATTTTATTTTGTTGCTTCCTAAGTTAGGTATGAATATGCATGGATTAATATTGTTGCTTATCCATCATGATGGTGTTCTTGATATGACTTGAGTGTAGTGTTTGCTTGAATTAGTTTGCCCGAGGACGAGCAAAAGTTAAGTGTGGGGGAATTTGATGAGAGTGCAAAATGTCATATTTACCTCCCTTAATGTCTAGTCTTTTATACTTATTTGTTGCCTAAATGTACTCAGTATTATTCTATTTTGATTTAGGATACAAATGGACGCGTTAAATGCAAAACTGAACTAATTAGGTGAATTCGGATGGTTTTGACATTGCTTCGTAATCTGGGCATAACTCTCTCATCCGAGCTCCGATTGAGATGATTCAAAATACTGTGGAACACTAAGAAAGAGATCTACAACTTTCTGAGTTTGGAGAGATACTCGCAGCATCAAAGTTGTAATCGGGCTTGCAGTTGACGCACCTGCACTGCTAACGTTTTGGAACATTCCGCCTTGTCCAGTCAAATAGGTAGGTTATTATTGGAAGTTTTGAAGACCTGTTGGACGCAAATTATAGCTGGAAACACCACTTTCCTATTTTGTATTAGAACTTTATTTTCAATTAATCAGATTAGGATAAAGGTTATTTTAGGATTTTAGAATATTTTTTAGGTGATTTAGTAGAATGAAAAGATTTGAATTGGATAATTTTAAAAGAAGAGGGAGATCAGATTTGGGGGAACACACACACGCCTCTCTTTTCTCTCTGCTGTAATTTTCTCTTTTGAGTTTTGATTATGGCCATGAGCGGCTAAAACTTTCATATCTTGGTTGAAGGAAACGGAGGCCTCGGAATCAATAAAATTGTGAGATCTAATATGTTTTTTTTTTAGTGTTCAATTTATGTTTTGAGTATTGGATGTTCTTCTATGCCTATTTTCATGATTGTTTCATTTAATTACTAGGAGGCCTACTAGTGTATTATTCGTTGCAATCTACTGCTAAGTTAGATATCAAATCCGTAATTGTTTGATCCATCTAACTTGTGAGTAATTAAGGTTTAAGAATTTGCTGCGTCAGGAATCATTAAATCTTAAGAAGAATATTCAACTAAATTAAATACAACTGCTTGTATTTGTGTTGTTCAGCTTCATCAATTTCTCTAGCCCTTAATGCTACCACTAGATTAAACCTTTAGCGTTTGTCTAGTGTTGTCTAGTAGTAAGATTAATTAGATCGCTTGTTTCTTAATTAATTACAACTAAGGAGAGATAGAAAAATAGTTCCAACGGTGAATACTCAATGTATGAATTGACTTATGTTTGCATCAATGATCAGTTGTAAGATTCCAATGGTGGATGTTGACTTAGACCAAGTTTCATTATTTTGATTGATTTTGATTATTTACCTTGAATTGTTTTTCCTGAAAGTGTTTCCGTTTTACTCAAACACACCCCCACCTTCACCAACAAACACCACCCCCCCCCCCCCCCCCCCCCCCCCCCCCCAAAACAACCTTGTTCCAGCAACATAAAACCTTGGCTAGACACTCCTCGTGGGAACGATCCTTACTCACACTACTACATTTTTAGGTTTTATCTTGGTTGCCTACAACAGCACACCAAAATCTAAACTATAATTCAATTTTTTTAGTTGTTATTAATATATGAAATATATTTGATATATATTTATCTTTTTTTATAACATGTTAATAATTTTATACTAAAACTCATGATTGTATCTTAAAATTATTTTGAAAGCATTTTCACTTATTTCTATCAAATGTTTTCAAAATTTTTGAGAAATTAATTATAGTTAATAAAAAGAAACCATCCATGTATGACATTGAGTAAGAGAACAAAATACAGATTAATTAATTAATTATATTAATTAAATTAAGGAATTGAGGCAGTCAGAAAGGGTGGCTGTGACGGCTTAAATGGTAAAAGAAGAGGGCCGTTATGGGGGAGGAGAGCGACAAGAGTAGACCCACGCGCCGCAGCAACAACAACAACCCCCCCCCCCCCCCCCCCCCCCCCCCCCGGCCGGGGGGCCCTTTCTCCTCCAATAATATTAATTATTTAATTAATTTAAACAAATAAATTGATACTGATGATTTTTAAATATTTGACTGAATTCTAGCGACAAATATTTGGGTCTTTGTGCGTTTGGTTTGACAGGGGATGGTCTTTATTCTCTGCATATCAGCCTGTTACAGTAAAAGCTTGGAAATTGTTGTCTAGTGGGGGGCGGGGGCAACCCCAAACAATACGTATTAACAAGACTTAGAGTCTCCTTATGCTTTTAGGAGTTTGGTCTTGATTATTAGCGTGTATTCATTTATACTCAAGTTTACGTTCATATGAGTTTAATTTGTGCTTTGCTTTTTCTTTCAACATGACTTAATTAGTCCATGTTACACATATTAAGTTGTTTTTTTCTCTAAAATAACGCGTAAAGGACTAAAGGAGGAAACTACAGCCCAGTTGAAAAACACGCAATAGCCAAGACTATACACGTTCTCATTACTTTTTTCATGAACAATTTTTTCCACCTCTACTCTACTGTATTTCACCCTGCGCACATTGTACCATTAAACATGTTTTGTATCCTGCCATCAATATTTTTTTTTGCTTCTGATGCGCTCTGTTAAAACTAAACTGGACTTGATGTATACAAGTCCAATATTGTTGTATCAAAATATTATACAAGGTGGGCGGGTTCGGATATAGAATTTAGTGAGATACAATTTATTATACAATCTGTCTTGGGTCGTTGTTCATAAGTTGGACTTATATCGCAGTTGGACTAGTCTCCGCAAATCAAACGCAAACATGGTTGGACAAAATGCAAGTATGTGAAGTTAAAGTCATCAAGTCAACTATACACCCAAATTTTCTAAGTCTTTCTATTGCTTTCATTTTATCTTCCAAAGATGCGATGTAACTCTTAGCTTCTTCTATATTTTCTTGGCATCAATGGATTCAGTTCCCTCGTGATTCATTCTCCCTAGACCTTGCTCCTACCAGAAATGACGAGTTTCGAACTTTTCACCTCATCGCCTATTCTTTGTGCTCTAGGCTTTCTAATCCTGGTTCTTGTCAATGTTCAGTTATCTTTAAGCACTCCTGATATGTCAGAAGTTTGTAAACTTCAATTCAAGTGCGGGGACATCACAGCTGGTTATCCTTTCTGGGGAAACGAAGGCGGAACATACGGTCGCCAACGGTTATGTGGCCACGAGGATCTGGAGCTTTATTGTGAGAATGATACGACTATCATGTGGATCAATCGTGTAGATTATCGTGTTTTGAATATCAATGAGTCAGCGCAAGTTCTAAAGATTGCGAGACAGGACTACTTGAGCGGCTTCTGTCCACCTGATGAAAAATTGGTTGACACCACCATTGACTCGACACTTTTTGAATATTCTCCCGGGTATGAGAATTTCACATTACGTTATGGTGTCCCTTCTGGTCAGATAACTTGCTCCATAGAGGAGATGGAGAAGCACTTCAACTATATGGATGGTTTAATATCAAAAGTAGAATTTGGTCCTATGATTAGTTTCACTGTCAATGTCATGGTTCTTGAAACTTCACTTCAAGAAGCAAAACGAAGTCTGTCAGGTTTGGAAGAAGCCCTGAAACAAGGATTTGAAGTGAAGTGGAAAGTGAGTGACATGGAATTCTGCTATAAGTGCATTCAATCCGGTGGAAGTTGTGGTTATCATAATATCGGGAATCAAACAATTTGCAATCGCCCAGATCAACTTTTTCCCCACTTTCAAGATCAAGGAGCAAGTGCCTCAATTTTTATGGTACTGTTAATTACTATACCAAAATGAGTTCTTAGTTTACACAAATTAAAGGAACATTAATAATTATTATTATTATCATTATTTTAGGGCCAAACTTCTAATCATGCGCAACTCAAACCACAAACTCAAAACTTTGGTTCTAATTAGGGCCATGGTCATTCATCAACTTTCACACATGGTCAAAGGAGCACCCATTTTAATAGTATCGCTATCATAATAGACACTCATACCCTAGACTCAATCAATAAGATTCCTTGATATCAGAATTAAGCATTATAGATGGTAAAGCGAAGCATTATAGACTCAATCAATAAGTTTGACAGATTCTATATGATTGCAAAATCAGATTAGCTCATAAGTTTGCTATAACGTAAGGGGTGTCTATAATACAATTTCAAACTTCTTGGGTAATCAATAGCGACAAGTACGAGAATCAAGGATTTTATTAACTAGGGTATAAGCCTTTCAGAATATTCCAATGGAGGACAGAACTGACAAATTCTTTAATTAAGCGACAATTGCTTTTAGTTAGGGTTAAATTTAACTTTATAGAAGGGTAAAGATATAATTGAACAAACTTAAATGATTCTTTTTATAAAATAAATAATCAAAATTGAAAAACTAAAACACTAAAAATTAAAAAGAACTAAAAAATATATTTTAAATTATTGTTTTTATAAATAAATATTAAAATGATCAAAATTAAAATTAAAAACAATAAAAATTAAAAAAAATTAAAAACTAAACCAAAAAAGTTGTTATTATTTTCCTTTAATTTTTTATTTACCTCTAAAAAAATTGGTTCTACTTTTTTATAGTTTTTTTTTTTTTAAGATTTTTTAAATTTAGATTTAAGAACTAAATTAACTTAAAAAGAGAAAAAATCAAGGGCATTTAAGCCATTTTTTTCATTTTCCATTAAAGTTAATGGCAAATAACCGTTAGATGTCCATTAATTGAACAATTTGTAACTTCTGTCATTTCATTTGTACCTTAATTGATAATATCCAAGAGAGTTATCATCCAAAAAATAATTTTAAAAACTTTAAAGATAATCTATATTTAAGGAACCTCATTATTATTGAATTCGTATTTATCATATTATCTACCAGGTTTGAGTAAATAACATTATTAATCAATAAATATTTAGATTATCATATATTATAATGTATTGTATTAAATCTAATTCTAAATATTAAAATTTACAAATACATTATAGTAAGGATTCAATTACTTTGGTACAAACTATATTTATGGTCGGTTACCGGTGGCATTTTGATTTGATAATTAGCTAATTATAGTAGAGAGCACATTTATATGGTGATCTATCATTAATAAGCCTATTTTAAATGTCCTTTGTCTCTATCTTACAATGAAATTCACCTGCACCTTCTTTCCCATTTTGTTGGTCAAAATATGTGAACTATGTATGCATAGATCAATTCTCAACAAATGAGAATATGATCATTTTCAATGTAGAATATTTTATATTGAAACAAGATGGTCTTGATTCAATGTTCTGTTCAAGAACACTGACATTTCTGGATCTCTTGACAGCTGTAAGGAAAAATAAACATTTAGTCATTGGTGTAGCAATTGCATCATGTGTGGTGGGACTGGGCCTAGTAATGATCCTCCTCATTCTTCTCATTGTTGGTAGAGGACGATTTTTGAAGAAGAAAACAGAGAACGATAAAACCGTATAGGCCTTTGTTAGAAATTACGGTTCTCTCGTTCCACGTAGATATAGTTATTATGATGTTAAGAAGATGACAACATCATTTAGGGATAAACTTGGTCAAGGAGGCTTCGGTGATGTCTACAAAGGAATGTTATCAGATGGTCGTCTTGTTACAGTGAAGGTATTGAAGGAATCCAAAGGTAACGGGAAGGAATTTATCAATGAGGTCGTTAGCATGAGTAGAACATCTCATGTTAATATAGTTGCCTTTTTAGGTTTCTGTTATGAGAAGAAGAAAAGAGCTCTTATATATGAATTTATATCTAATGGATCTCTAGAAAAATTCATTTATGATAACGAACCTTCAAGTGTTAACCGCAAGTTGGAATTGGAAACAATGTCTCATATTGTAGTTGGAATTGCTAGAGGATTAGAGTATTTACATCAAAGGTGTAATATAAGGATTGTGCATTTTGATATAAAACCTCACAACATTCTCTTAGATGAAGACTTTTGTCCAAAGATATCTGATTTCGGACATGCTAAACAATCCAACACAAAAGAGAGTATCATATCAATGTCGGTTGCCAGAGGAACTGCAGGATATATTGCACCGGAAGTATTTTGTCGAAATTTTGGAGAAGTTTCTCATAAGTCTGATGTCTATAGTTATGGAATGATGGTTCTCGAAATGATTGGAGGGAGAAAAAACATTGATGTTGGAGTGTCTCATACCAGTCAAATATATTTTCCACATTGGATACACAAGTGTGTTGAATCTGGAAAGGATCTCGAAGTTCATGGGATTGACACTGAAGAAGAAAAAGAGATTGTGAAAAAGATGATATTAGTGGGCTTGTGGTGCATTCAAACTAATCCATATGATAGACCATCGATGACCAAAGTTGTAGAAATGTTGGAGGGTGGCCTAGAAAACTTAGAGGTTCCACCAAAGCCTTATTTGTCTTCTCCAACAAGACCACCTCAACATTCTTCTCCTACATCATCAACATGATTAATGCATCACACAAAAAAGACTCCTGTCTATTTTAGTAACAAAGTGCAACATAAATCATGATATTGTATTATCCTTTAATTGATATATCATTTGTTTTTATTTAATGAGTTGATATAAATATTTTCACTCTTCCAAAAATTTTGTCTCATATCATTTTTTATCTCTCACAGTGTTGACAAATGAGTTGAGCTACGACAACATCTTGCATCAAACTAAGAATCATTAATGTCGTCAACCATAAATTAGATGAGGGTTCGTAAGCTACATTAAAGCTATATAACAATTTGTCTCCACAAGTAAGAGCAATTCTTATTTATCGCTGTAGATAATACTTAATACATAAAATGACCAGGAAATTTTATTTATTTTTAGAATTTTGTGTATGTGGTATCAAATCAGGGCAGCCTGGGTTGGGGCAAATTATTCTTTGTTCTGGTTCTGGTTCACTTCAGTCCATCTATAAGGACTAGTTAGAGGGGTAAGCCCATTTGTCCTTGAATCAACTGGACTCGTTTTTGGGATGACTAGGCCTTGATTAGGCCACTATCGGGCCTAAGCTTGGGTCAGTTTATCTTAGCGAGCGAGACTCAGGTGAATTGAACGGGGGTTGGAGTAAAAATTAATTGCCTCTAAATTCGATGGGCATGTAATATTACACTTACAATCTAATTTCGCAATCTTTCTCTCACAATTTCGATGTGACAGTTCGCAATTGATCAGTTCGCACATGTGTCATGTCTATCCAATTACGATCTGATCAATCACGAACTGTCATATTGGGGTTGTGAAAGAAAATTTGTAAAATTGGATTGTGAGTCAATCTTTATCTAAATCTGATTAGTGCACTTGGTGTATCATATCTGATTTATTAAATTTGTTTAGAGTAATGTTAAGATATTTTAAAAAAAAAAAAAAAAAAAAAGCTTCCAACTTGGAATCACAGGATTACGGGATAATAAGTTAAAGTTATTCTCCTTTAATCAATATGGTGTTCGCCAAAAATGATTCACATTACTTGGGATTTAACTTTGTAAATATACCTTTGTGTTTAGTGTAACAATGAAATAGAATGACAATATACAATCAATCATTTAATTATTTAAATAAAATTAAAATCATTTAAATATAAACTTATTCATGAAATTACTACAAATAAAATTATTATTTTTAACTAATTAACAGAAGTATTTAATAATTAATTTTATAGAAGACTAGTCTACGTGCTTTACTTATTTTATTCAAAGATGTTGGGTTTTATTCTTGATTGATGGTATATCTTCCAATTTGAAGATAATAAAGTCTCCAGAGTAAACCCTCCCGTGGAGAAAGGGCATGGACTATTTTAAATGTCCTCAATGAAATTCACCTGCACCTTCTTTCCCGTTTTGGTGGTCAAAATATGTGAACTAAGTATGCATAGATCAATTCTCAACAAATGAGAGTATGATCATTTTCAATGTAGAATATTTTATATTGAAACAAGATGGTCCCAATTACAACTTTACTCATGTTATGTTCAAGATCATTGACATTTCTCCAACAAGATCACCCAACATTCTTCTCCCACATCATCGACATGATTAATGCATATATGAGTAATAACAAAGTGAAAAATAAATTGTGATATGATATTATCCTTTAATTGATATATCATTTATTTTCATTTAATGAGTTGATATAAATAGTTTCACTCTTCCAAAAATTTTGTCTCATATCATGTTTTATATCTCACAGTGTTGACAAATGAGTTGAGATATGACAACATCTTGCAAGAATCATTAATGCCGTCAAGCATAAATTAGATGAGGGTTCCTAAACCACATTAAAGCTATATAACAATCTGTCTCCACAAATAAGAACAATTCTGATTTACCAGTTGTAGATAACACTAAATACATAAAATTACTATGAAATTATATTTACTTTTAGAATTTGTAGATGTGGTATCAAATCGGGGCAGCCTGTATTGGGGCAAATTATTCTTTGTTCATTATGGTTCACTTCGGTCCATCTATAAGGACTAGTTAGAGGGGTAAACCCATTAGTCCTTGAATCAATTGTGGATGGCTAGGCCTTGATTAGCCCACTATGGGGCCTAAGCTTGGGTCAGTTTATCTTAGCGAGTGGGACTCAGGTGAATTAAACAGTAGTTAGAGTAAAAATTAATATATAATACTATATGTATAATATTTTTATATAACATTTCTGATACAATAAAATGTGATTTTAAATTAAAAAGCTTCCAACCTAGAATCACATGATTACATGACAATAAGTTAAATATGTTATTTTCCTTTAATCAATATGGTGTTCACCAAAAATTATTCACATTACTTGGGATTTTAACTTTGTAACTATAAGTTTGTGTTTAGTGTAACAATGAAATAGAATGACAATATACAATTAATCATTTAATTATTTAAATCAAATAAAAGCATTTAAATATAAAGTTATATGTGAAAAAACTTCAAATAAAATTATATTTTTAACTAATTAATAGAAGTATTTAATAATTAATTTTATAGAAGACTAGTCTACGTGCTTTACTTTTCTATTTATTTTATTCAAAGATGTTGGGTTTTATTCTTGATTGATGGTGAATCTAGCAATTTGCAAATAATAAAGTCTCCAGAGTAAATCCACCCGTGGAGAAAGGGGATGTAGTATTTCTATTCTACCTTTTGATGCAATAAGTTACAGAATTAAGGTAAACTTTATGTTTAATATTCAAGTGGAAATTAATGCCCATTAAACTAGTTTTCTTTCAAAAGATAGTCTTTTCTGTTTTGGCATTGGCTATCACCTAGTCTGAAGAAATTCCGACCAAACTTAATTCACTTTGGAAATCAGAACACTATAGCTAATATTCAACAAGCTTGCTCTTAAAACGCTTCACCATATTGTTATAGTCCAACAACTAATTGGTCATGATTGAGGCAAGTAGCTTCATCATTTGACTGTTTATCCAAATAATTCCACATCCGCTGAGTGTCAATCAAAATGAATGTCCATATCTATGGCTAAAGTATTGAATCCAAAAGTCTATCTCTCAAAATGTTAAAATTGCACGAATTCTTTGCTCTCTGCTATTTCGTGCTATAGCTTACAGTTAGCGTCGAGGCTTTCTCTGTTACTGAATTGCATTTGCTTAATTGTTTTTATTTACTAAACCTTACATGGATGGATGGATTAATGGAGTCAACTCTGTCAAAATTTCAAAGTCTTTCTATTGAATTTCCTTTAATCCTAAAGAGGTGACGTAACTCTTAGTTTCTTCTCTATTTTCTTGGCATCAATGGATGTTCCCTCATGATTCATTCTCCCTAGGCCTTATTCCTACCAGAAATGACGAGTTTCCAACTTTTCTCCTCGTCGCCTTTTCTAATACTAGTTCTTGTCAATATTTAGTTATCTTTAAGTAATCCTGATTGGTTTGAAGATTGTAGACTTCAATTCACATGCGGGAACATCACAGCAGGTTATCCTTTCTGGGGAGGCGAAGGCACACAATACGGTCGCTCAGGCTTTTGTGGCCACAAGGATCTAGAGCTTTATTGTGTGAATGATACGACATCCATGAGAATCAATCGTGTAGAATATCGTGTTTTTAGTATCATTGAGTCAGCTCAACTTCTAAAGATTGCGAGACAGGACTACTTGAGCGGCAGCTGTCCACCTGATGGATTGGTTAACACCACCATTGACTCTAACACCTTTTGAATATTCTCCTGGGTATGAGAATTTCACATTACGGTATGGTGTCCCTCGTGGTCATATACTTTGCTCCATAGAGGAGATGGAGAAGAACTTCAATTATACGGATGGTTTAATATCAACACTAGAATTTGGTTGTATGAATTTTACTGTCACTGTTCCGGTTCTTGAAACTTTCCTTCAAGAAGCAAAACGAAGTCTATCAGGTTTGGAAGAAGCCCTGAAACAAGGATTTGAAATGAAGTGGAAGGTGAATGGCACAGAATTCTGTGATAAGTGCATTCAATCCAATGGAACTTGTGGTTATGATAATATCAAGAATCATACAACTTGCTATTGCCCACATCAACCTTTCCTCCCCTTTCAAGAAGCATGTCCAACCTCGCCTATAGGACAACCCCCACAAGGTCCTCCAGATACATCAGGTAAGTACCTCAGTTTTTAGGGCAGTGCTATCATTATCATTATTGTAGAGCCAAACTTCTAATCATAAGCAGCTCAAACCACAGACCCTAAACTTTGGTTCTAATAAGGGCCATGGTCATGCATCAACTTTCACATGCAGTCAAAGGAGCACCCATTTTAATATTATTCCTATCATAGCAGACACTCATGCCTTAGACTCAGCAAATAAGATTCCCTAATATTAAGATTCCCTGATATCAGAATTAAGCATTATAGATGGTAAAGCGAAGCATTTTTGTTGTTTAGTCAATAAAAAGCTCTTTAACAACCACTAACCAATAACCTCTAACTATAAACTTCATAAACTTTATGTTCAACCGAGGCTAATCAGACGCCTGAAGTAAAACTACCCGTTTACACAGTGCACATTTCAGAAATCTAAAACCACCTTGTCCTCAAGCAAAAATTAGAATAAGTTAGACCATCTCTTTCGATGTCACTATCCTTAATTTGGCAATCATATTAAAAGCACTACTGGTAAGGTGTGTGTCATCATAGAGAGTAGCTAAAAGTTTGACAGGGTCTATTTGACTACAAAATCAGATAAGCTCATGAGTTTGCCTTCAATTCATATAGTAGGATTACTTGTTCAACAACAGATATAAACTCATAATTATGATTGAATTTAATAATGTTGGCCGTCTTAGCCAAGTCACCCCAGTTGAATTGGATTGAATTTTGTTAAAACTCTGCCTCATTGATTTAGGTAAATTATTTACCACTATGACTGAGTAGTAGAACTTTTCCTGGTGGGGAAACTATTTTTACATTCATGTAGACTAGAGTAAGTATTTTAGTAGAGAAGACTAATTTAATTGGTCCTTGTGTCTATCTATTATTAATAAGATATACTGACAATAATAAAATATTTGATAATATATGTCTATCATTATTAGTTATTAATTGTAATAATATTTGTAAGATTGGGTATTACAAATATTATGTGGGTGTAAATGGTATCAGAGCTTTTGGAAGATGGGGGGAATAGGTGTTTATACCTGTTAACCCGTTGAAAGTTCTTGATAGCATGAATAATAATTTAAATGATGAAGTCTGTTTGAATAAGACTTGTTTTCATTTAGATCATGGTTTCGAGGTAAAACCGGAGATCGGTTTGTTAAATACTGTCGTAGATAAGTTAGAGCTTTTGACCCAGAAGCTTGAAAACTTAGACAGGAGAGTGAATTATACGGTGTATCGTATATTTACTCTAAACAAAGAATTAACCCAGATCGGGAATCAGATTGAAAAGGTTAATTCTGTACTTCAAAAGGTCAAAACACTGGAACGTGTTCTAACTATTTTACTAAGCCGGTAAAATAGGAGATGTCTCTAGTGTTGAGTGACATCGAATAAGTGTGGCCTATTGAAGGATATACTGAACAAGAGGTCAAACGGGTTGTGTTAGAGCTCTGTAACGGCAGCCCAGATATTCGAGAAGAGTATCTGACTTGGCTAGGTATAAAGCGACTTTTGGATGTTATTCAAAAGGCTTTTAGTCAAGGGTGCACAAAGATTTTGTGTTTTATTTGCCGGATTTCCACCATTGAAGTCTCTGAGCTAGAGCTTCGGAATAAGTGGTTGGAAAAGGTTGAGGCGGTAATTCCTTATTGGTACGGCGAATCCCAGCCGGATCCAGATCCTACACCATATAAGGAGTCGGACTTTGCAACTGAGTTGAGACCTGATTCGGATTGACCATGGGTGGTCAGGATGTTTTGGATCAGTTTGCAGCTAGTTTGCAGGAAAAATATCCCGGATTGCCTCTAGGATATGCACAGTTCGTGGCCAAAGAAACCCAAGGTGATTGGGAAAAGGCGGAGAAACTCTTTATGAAAGGTGTGAAGGAAGAAGACTTTGTTTCTAAAATGGACGGAAAACGGAAGGTTGATATTCCGGAAATTTCTACCTCGGATGCTGAACGAATCAGCAGGTATTATGAGGAAGAAATGAAGAAAAAAAGGAAAAGAAACAAAACTAGAGGATTGAAAAAAACTCCAAGTCCAAGTCCTAAAAAGGCGGAGCTCGATGAGCTAATCTCGACACTCAGGGAATCTGAGTTTAAAGATGATCCACTTGAAGGAATTCGTAATCCTTTAAATTCTTTCGAAGGATTCCTTAAGGAAATCTCCAAACCCGAATATAAGCAAACTTATCCCACACGGATAAGGTCGGAGTTTATGCCTCGGGGAGTACCTAGAATGGTGGAGATACCGTCTAGCGGAAGTTTCCTAAATATCGATTGTGTTACGAATGTAACAGATGCAATCGAAGCATGGGAAACTGTTAACTGGGTTCATATTCAAAACAAGAATTTTGGACTCAGTGATACTTACAGGTTTCTAAGATCCACACTACAGGGAGCTGCAGGAAGCTTTTGGAGAAGTCTAGAAGCTGGAACGGGTCTGTTAGATACTGTAGGTGACTTGAAGAACAGAGAGGCTATCTTTGCACTCTTCAAGGATATGCTCTGTCGAGAATTTACTGGAATTACTATTACCAGTAGGAATCTCGCAGAGGTAGTTGCCTTAGAAGCTTTGACAAAGCTTAGGCTTTGTGACATGTGTCTGTTTGAAAATTTCGTCTGTGAATATAGACGATATTTTTATCAGTTGCCTGGTGGCACACAGGAAGTCATGAAGAATACTTTCTTTGCTAAGCTTCCCCCAGGATGGGATAAGGCGGCAAACGAGGCGTTTAAGCTTCCTTAATTGAAAAGAATCAGGTTGTTGATTCGTGGGAGTAAGAATAGAAAGCTGTTAGACAACTCGTGAGGACAAGATGTTTGAACGCCAAGCTAAATAAGGAAGCAAAAAGGCTTGAGTTCAACGAATCTTGTTGTCAAAACTTTGATGGGTGCCAGGACAATATGGCTTGTAGTCGAGGGGGTCGAACTAACATCAAGGTTGGAAAAAAACCATATGAAGCGAAAAGGATCGTTCGGTAAAAAGAATTTTAAGCCGAAACGTTTTCGTAATATGGTAAAACAACCTGTTACTAATAAACGGAATCCTCGGATCATGGAAGGTTTATTAGGCGAACAGGGAAAGGTAGACTTAACGCTAAAGAACGCGGAGCGCGTAAGTTTTGTACTACCTACCATCTGGCAAAAACGCAAAAGATTGTAATTGTTGCTGGATTTGTGGTGAGAAGAATCATTTTGCGGATAATGCCCTCATAAGGGAAAGAAGAAGGCTGCGGTAAGATTTTTGGAAGTCAACGCGGAAAGCCAATTGAATTTGAGCCAGTTTGGGGATACGAAATTGATTCTGATGATGAGGTTTATGAATTAATTTCGGATTACTCTGATGATTCGAATTCTTCAGAGGATGACTCAAAAGATTCACTTTTGAGGAACAATCTAAATCTTCAACGCATAGGAATATTCATGCAAAGACTAGTAGTCTTAATGAATATCCTAGGAATAGCGGTATTGGTGATGAGGATGATTTATCCCAATTAGAAATGAAGATGAAAACCCTAACTCGGTAATTAGTTCATCATCTAATTACGAGGATCACTCAAGTAAATTGTAATTGGGTAATTCCGAGGGTTAACACTAGAGAGGTTTTGAGAAACGCTAAGTGGATATTTAAAGCTGAAGGCTTGAAAGATGTACACGAAAAACCGGTTCGTGTAGCTTATCTCAGTCTCGAGAGGGAGAATTGGTTACTCGAATGATGAGTGGCTACAGAAGGTTCGAAATCTTGCCAAACGGGCAAATGGCAAGTATAATTATGTACAAACTTGTGCTGTACAAATTCGTGTGCAGGGACTATTCCGTGGAGGAATGAATGTACTGTTCAGGTTGCGTTACTGGACAGACGATGGCTTACGTTTGGTAAAGCTCTCGTTGGCGGTTTTCACGCTAACTTAGCTTTGGGAGATGCCTACGGGACTGTTAAATCAGGATATATGGTTAGTCTCCAGGATCCAAATCTCAAACGGTTATGGTTCTTCGAATTCATACTTTAGGACTAGAAGATTTGATGGCTTCTAGTGATGGAATAGCAATTCAGTATAGGTTAATTTATCGGTTGATAATTTGTTAATCCTATACGATGAAATCCAGTGCAGATACTGAGGGTCATGGCCCGAGAAAGGATTCTGTAATTCCAATTCGACCTACAGTAGTCAATGAAGCTAGGCTCTTACGTGGCCGAAACGATGGGTTTTGGAATATTCACACAGCCCAGCGTGGTGGAATTAAACCCAAATCGGGGAATTCAAATCCAGGAACTTGATAATGAGTTGAGGTTACTTTTACGCCTAGAAACTCGGTGTCTCAGAGCGGAATAAGGAAATTCAACCTATTATATCAAGGAAAAATATACTGGAAACAGATGACACTGCTAGGGATGCTGGAAGTAGCAATAGCAGGAAAATAGTTGGGTATAATCTGGGAAATCCAGTATATGAAGAAGAAACTCCAAGCACGAAAATGATGATGATCATGAAATGCATTGTCATGCGATAGTTCAGGGGACTATTGACACTGCATACGTGCTAAACTGTGTTTTCCAGAATATGAGGAATATACTCTGGATATTCTTGTAGACACAGGAGCAACAAATGTATTGCAGGAAGCAATGTTTTCACAGGAGCTTTGGAAACCATTGGAAAAACCTATCCTAAATACAGTGAGATGGAGGTCAAAGTATGATCACGGATGTGGTAGAAAACGTGGTTGTACTGTTAAACGAGAAAGAATTCACTCTAAGGGAAGTCCTAGTAGTAGATTACTTAGAGGTAGATTTTATTCTCGGAAATAGCTTTCGCGAGGTCAGACCATTTACTCAGGATAACGACCACATTATCCTAGGAGGTCATAAAATCCCTATTCTTGCTAAGCCTGAAGTTTCGAAAGTGAGAAACGGTTTTAGACCGGTGAAACTAAGGCAAGAAGTAGATCACATGTTTTTTAGGTTTTGGAAACAAGGAATGGTGGTTGAAATCTTTCGAAGCAGAAGAAGTGGATGAGGCTTGTATGTTTTCTTTCAAAGGTTGTATCCTAGTTATCATACAAACCGGATCGCACGAGGGATATCGCAGGAGGATGATCCCTCTGGTGCATGCTTGAGAGCAGGATAAATTCATACATAAGGAAAAAATCTTGAAAGTTGAAAACGAGAGCCAAAAGAACTCTTTAAGGATTGAGGAACTTATAAAATCCTTAAAGAGGAACTTTCTCCATGCTTTGATGATCAACCATAAAGTATGGGAAGGAACGGTATATATGCTTCACTTGAATTGAAAAGGAAGGATGATAAAATTGTGACCAAATCCTATCCTTATACCTGATGCAGAGGAGGAATTCAGTAAGCCAATACCGGAATTGCTGGAAAAGCAATTGATCGCGGTGAGTAAAAGTCCACACTCTTCGCCAGCATTCATGGTATGAATAGAGCTGAGCAGTTAAGAGGTAAAGCGCGGATGGTTACGATTATAGGCAGTTAAATGAGAAAACCTATGACGATGCTTATAAGATACCAAAACAATCAGCTTGCTGAATAAAGCTAGATTTGGAAAAATCTTCCCAAATTGATCTGAAGTCAGGTTTGGCAGATCAAGATGGCGGAGTCAAGCATTCCTTTGACGGCTTTCACCTGTCCAAAAGGATTGTTTGAATGGATGGTTCTGCCCTTTGGGCTTAAGCAGGCACCATCAATATTCCAGAGGAAAATGGATAAAGTCTTTGGAGATTTATCTAACTTTTGTGTAGTCTATATTGATGATGTTTTGGTTTTAGTAAAAACCATAGAAGAAACATGTAATCATCTTAGACTGGTAAGCAAAGGTTCCTGATAATGGAATGAACTGATTCATAATCGTGAAAGAAAGGGAGAATGGTTTAAGAACAAGGTGAAGAGTTCTTAGGCGTTGGGATAGGATGGTGAAAGGAGGTATTCAACTCCAAGAAACATATCTCAAAGAAGTTGCTGGAATTCCAGATGTGCTGGAAGATAAGCACTGTTACAACAATTTCTTGGATTAGCCAATTACATGCGCGAGTATGTTCCTAATCTCGCTAATGTAATTAATGCCTTGACGCTTAAAGTTAGTGATAAAGTGCCTGGATTGGACACTTGAAGACACTAATTGTGTTAGCGGACCAAGGCCTTGACAAAGCAGTTAAAACCATTAAAACTCCCGAACGATGAGGATAAATCATTATAGAAAGTGATGCATCCACTGTATTGGGAGGTGTGGCTTAAGGCTAAGGGTACTGATTAATATTGAACGGATTGTTCGCTATGCGTCAGGAAAATTCTCCGCTGAAAATAAACTATCCGTCCATGAGAAGGAAGTTTTAGCAGCGAAGAAATGTATTGACCGATTTCGATTGTTGTAATCAGTCGAGACTTACTTTAAGGACAGACTCTAAATATTTAAAAATTTATGAAACTGTCTTTAAAGGATGACAAAGCTAGACTAATCAGATGGCAGATTTGGTTTGCAAATTATAGAATCAAATTTGAATATATTTCTGGTAAATCTAACTTTGTTGCTGACTTTTTGTCAGACATTTTGTAGAGGAATTGCAGGATAATGGCGAACAAGAAGGAAACTGGAAATCACTTCTCAGCTCCAAGTGTAAGCAACGGCGGACATTTGAGAAGGAATTGTCCTTTGAAGGTTACTTCTACTTCAAAGGTTACTGCTAAAAAGGAGAAAACTGCAGATAAGCAGGTGGCTTCTTCTTCTAAGCAGGTTACTGCGGTAAAGCAGGTTGAAGGGAGGAATCGTGACTATGATTCTGATACTTCGGATAGAAGGAACCCGAAATTTCAACGATTGCAGGGAGAAACTTCTACGAAGGAAAATACTTCTGAAAAGAGGGTTACTCTTAAGAAGGAACCAACTCAGAAAAAAGCAAAGGTTTGCTGGTCTTGTAAGCAGGAAGGACATGAACGGGCTAATTGTCCACTGTCAAAGATAAAACTTTCTGAGGAATCGTCAGGCGCTACAAGCGTGGTGACTCCACATACTCCACAAACAAAGCGGTTAATTGACGCGGATATTTGTGAGAGGTTTAGCTTTCCAGAAAGCTTAAGATTAACTTCAGCTAGTCAAACACTCTAAGAGGATCTGGAAACCCAAATTAGGATCGTGATGGCGACAGGACAAGGGGAAGTACAGCTGCAGAAGTGTTTAGAGAAGCTAGCAAGAAGGTTAGCATGGCTGGAAGCTGACAAACTGTTTTATGAGGATGAGGAGTTCAAGGGAACTGCCTTACTCTATGAAGCAAGAATTCAAAAACTTGAGGTAATGAGAAAATTTCATTTGTTTGACATGTCAAAACTCAAACTCGAGAATTTGAATGAATTAATAGTGAAATTGGGAAAAACTGACTTGACGGATGTGGTTCAAGGATTAGCAGTTTATCCTAATGGAGCTATGGAATTGTTTGAAATCTTGCCAAACGGGCAAATGGCAAGTATAATTATGTACAACTTGGTGCTGTACAAATTCGTGTGCAGGGACTATTCCGTGGAGGAATGAATGTACCTGTTCAGGTTGCGTTAGTGGACAGACTTCATCATTTAAACCATTATTCATGCTACCAAGAACTTTCAACAGGTTAACAGGTATAAACACCTATACCCCCCGTCTTCCAAAGTTCTGATACCATTTACACCCACATAATATTTGTAATGCCCAGTCTTACAAATATTATTACAATTAATTACTAAACATCCTAGTAAATTAATTGGAGAGAAAATTCATAGATTCAGTTTAACAGATTAATTCATACCTGGATATCGATCGTCTTGAATAGACCCTTTTTCTTGTCTCGAGTAAACAATTAAAAGTAAACAAGAGATCGAGAGAATTTTTCAAAACTGAAAATATTATTAACTTTCTCTGAATACAAATGTACAAAGCTTCTCCTTAAATAGAAAAGTCCGGATTTCAAAATCTTTTGAATCTGTGAATAAGATAAATATTACACAAATACTATGTCAATCACAACATATATGTGACTTGACTTTAGCTAAACAAAATTTAACACGTAACATAAATAAAATAAAAGACATAAAGAAAACATGACATGGGTCCCATGTGTTTCCCATGTTTAACACAATATTTTACATTTTACATATTTTTATTGCATAAGATAAAGTAGTCAAGATTTCTTTTAAATCTTCTGCGCAATTTTCTATCGGCAAAATCTTGACGCTCCACGTATTATTTCCGCTTGTTGGATACACATCAGCGTAGTACGTGTTGGATGTTTCCGGTTGTCCAAATCTCCGTCCTCTAGATTTTTATCAATCTTTGAAGTTATCTACTTCGATAAGATTAATAAAATCTTTTAGAGTGTCATCTTCTTGGGCTTCCTGGTCGTGGGCTAAGACCAACCTTAAAAGATCAATAGTACCTTCCATTAAGGCCTGCTTTGGTAGATGGGCTAAATCGAACCCTTCTAAAAACGTTTTCAACTGGGCCTGATTATGTTGAAAGAGAGTGTCCTGGATCAATGCATACCTGTCTGGTATAACTACCACAATCCCATCCTGAATATGGACAGTAGCATTTGCCCTAACGAGCTCCTCCAGTTTGGATTTAACCAGTAACATTTTCGCAATGTGTAACCTGGTCCAATCTTCCTCTTCTTTCTTTTGAATTTCTTCTAGTGCGAAAGAACCCATTTTTACCTCACTATCGAGCATAATTCGGTACCATGGTTCTCCTACAAGAAATTCCCATATCTGTACAGGCTGAACATTACAGTTCTCTTGCAATGAGGAAGTAATCATGCAAGTGAAAGTGTCAACTTTCCGATCAATACACAGAGCGTTTGCTTAACTGCATCTGGCATATTCGGATCCACCATCGCTTCATGTACGTCAATTGCATTGTATCGATCCATCCTTTAGTCAAAAGATCTTATAGAAACCTTTCTAAGATTTCCATGGAACGAACAATCCATAGCTCCATCAGGATAAACTGCTAGTCCTTGAACCACATCGCAGTTCGTTTTTCCCAATTTCAATATAATTCATTCAAATTCTCGAGTTTGAGTTTTGACATGCAAACAATGACATTTTCTCACCTCAAGTTTTTGAATTCCTGTTCATAGAGTAAGGCAGTTCCCTTGAACTCCTCATCCTCATAAAACAGTTTGTCAGCTTCCAGCCATGCTACCTTCTGCTAGCTTCTTAAACAACTCTGCGGGTACTTCCCCTGTCCTGTCGCCACTCGCAATCCTAATTTGGGTTTCCAGATCCTCCCAGAGTGTTTGACTAGCTGAAGTTAATCTTAAGCCTTCTGGAAAGCTAAACCTCTCACAAATATCCGCGTCAATTAAAAGCTTGTTTGTGGAGTATATAGAGTCACCACGCTTGTAGCGCCTGACGATTCTCAGAAAGTTTTATCTTTGACAGTGGACAATTAGCCCGTTCATGTCCTTCCTGCTTACAAGACCAGCAAACCTTTGCTTTTTTCTGAGTTGGTTCCTTCTTAAGAGTAACCCTCTTTTCAGAAGTATTTTCCTTCGTAGAAGTTTCTCCCTGCAATCGTTGAAATTTTGGGTTCCTTCTATCCGAAGTATCAGAAATCATAGTCACGATTCCTCCTTCAACCTGCTTTACCGCAGTAACTGCTTAGAGAAGAAGCCACCTGCTTATCCGCAGTTTTCTCCTTTTTAGCAGTAACCTTGAAGTAGAAGTAACCTTCAAAGGACAATTCCTTCTCAGTGTCTCGTTGCACACTTGGAGCATGAGAAGTGATTTCCAGTTTCCTTCTTGTCCGCCATTATCCTGCAATTCTTCTGCAAAATGTCTGGACAAAAAGTCAGCAACAAAGTTAGATTTACCAGAAATATATTCAAATTTGATTCTATAATTTGCAAACCAAATCTGCCATCTGATTAGTCTAGCTTTGTCATCCTTTAAAGACAGTTTCATAAAAGTTTTTAAATATTTAGAGTCTGTCCTTAAAGTAAATTCCTAACTGATTACGAACAACGAAATCGGTCAATACATTCTTTCGTGCTAAAACTTCCTTCATGGACAGGATAGTTTATTTCAGCAGGAGAGAATTTTCTGATGCATATCGAACAATCCGTCTAATATTATCAGTACCCTTAGCCTTAAGCACACCTCCCAATACAAGTGAGATGCATCACTTTCTATAATGAGTTTATCCTCATCGTCAGGAGTTTTAATGGTTTTAACGCTTTCACAGGCCTTGGTCGGTTAACACAATTAGTGTCTTCAAGGTTCCAATCCCAGGGCACTTATCATAACTTTAAGCGTCAAGCCATTAATTACATTAGCGAGATAGGAAACTACTCGCGCATGTAATTGGCTAATCCAAGAAATTGCTGTAACATGTGCTATCTTCCAGCACATCTGGAAATCAGCAACTTCTTGAGATATGTTCTTGGAGTTGAATACCTCCTTCACCTATTCAACGCCTAAGAACATTCACCTTGTTCTAAACCATTCTACTTTCTTTCAGATAGAATCATTCCATTATCAAGGAACCTTTTGCTTACCAGTCTAAGATGATTTACATGTTCTTCTATGGTTTTAATAAAAACCAAAACATCATCAATATAGACTACAAAAGTTAGATAAATTTCAAAGACTTATACCATTTTCCTCTGGAATATTGATGGTGCCTGCTTAAGCCCAAAAGGCAGAAACCATTCATTCAAACAATCCTTTCGGACAGGTGAAAGCCGTCAAAGGAATGCTGACTCCGCCATCTCGATAACCATCCGGCTTTACCTCTAACTGCTCAGCCTATTCATGACCATGAATGCTGGCGAAGAGTGGGGACTTTACTCGCGCGAGTCAATTGCTTTTCCAGCAATTCAGTATTTGCTTACTGAATTCCTCCTCTGCATCAGGAGTATAAGGATAGGATTTGGTCACAATTTTATCATCCTTCCTTTTAATTCAAGTGAAGCATATATACCGTTCCTTTCCCATAAATTTAATGGTTGATCATCAAAGCATGGAGAAAGTTCCTCTTTAAAGGATTTTATAAGTTCCTCAATCCTTAAAGAGTTCTTTTGGCTCTCGGTTTCAACTTTCAAGATTTTTTTCCTTGTGTATGAATTTATGTGCTCTCAAGGCATGCACCAGAGGGATCATCCTCCTGCGAAATACCCGTACGATCCGGTTTGTATGATAACTAGGATACAACCTTTGAAAGAAACATACAAGCCTCCTCCACTTCTTCTGCTTCAGAAGATTTCAACCACCAATTCCTTGTTTCCAAACTGGAAAACAATGTGATCTACTTCTTGCCTTAGTTTCACCGGTCTAAAACTTTCTCACTTTCGAAACTTCAGCCTTAGCAGAATAGGGATTTTATGACCTCCTAGGATAATGTGGTCGTTATCCTGAGTAAATGGTCAACCTCGCAGAAAGCTATTTCGAGAATAAAATCTACCTCTAAGTAATCTACTACTAGGACTTCCCTTCGAGTGAATTCTTTCTGTTAACAGTACAACCACGTTTCTTACCACATCCGGATCATACTTGACCTCCATCTGCAACTGTATTTAGGATAGGTTTTTCCAATGGTTTCCAAAGCTCAGTGGAAAACATTGTTCCTTGCAATACATTGGTTGCTCCTGTGTCTACAAGAATATCCAGAGTATATTCCTCATATTTAGAAAACACAGTTTAGCACGTATGCATGTGTCCATAGTCCCCTGAACTATCGCATGATAATGCATTTCATGACTCATCATCATTTTCGTGCTTGGAGTTTCTCTTCATAACTGGGATTTGCATAGATTTATACCCAACTATTTTCTGCTATTGCTACTTCCAGCATCACTAGCAGCAGTGTCATCTGTTTCCAGTATATTTTCCTTGATATAATAGGTTGAAATTCCTTATTCCGCTCTAGAGACACCGGTTTCCAGGCGTAGGAAGAGTAACTCAACCTCAACCTCATTATCAAGTTCCTGGATTTGAATTCCCCGATTTGGGTTTAATTCCACCATGCTGGGCTATGTAGATATTCCAAAACCACGTTTCGGACACGTAAGAGCCTTAGCATTGACTAATGTAGGTCGAATTGCAATTACAGAATCCTTTCCCGGGCCATGAACCTCAGTATCGGCACTAGAGTTCATGCGTATAGGATTAACAAAATTTTCAATCGATAAATTAACCTATACTGAATTGCTATTCCATCACTAGAAGCCATCAAGTCTTTTAGTCCTGAAGTATGAATTCGAAGAACCATAATCCGTTTGAGATTTGGATCTGGAGACTAACCATATATCCTGGTTTAACAGTCCCGTAGGCATCTCCCAAAGTAAGTTAGCGTGAAAACCGCCAACGAGAGCTTTACCAAACGTAAGCCATCGTCGTCCAGTAACGCAACCTGAACAGGTACATTCATTCCTCCACGAAATAGTCCCTGCACACGAATTTGTACAGCACCAAGTTGTACATAATTATACTTGCCATTTGCCCGTTTGGCAAGATTTCGAACCTTCGTAGCACTCATCGTTCGAGAGTACCAATTCACGCTCTCGAGATTGAGATAAAGCTACACGAACCGGTTTTTGTGTACATCTTCAAGCCTTCGGCTTTAAATATCCACTTAGAGTGTTTCTCAAAAACCTCTCTAGGTGTTAACCTCGGAATTACCCAATTATCAGGGTTACCCCGTGATCTCGTATTAGATGATGAACTAATTACCGAGTTAGGGTTTCATCTTCATTTCTAATTGGGATAAGATCATCCTCATCACCAATACCGCTATTCCTAGGATATTCTTAAGACTACTAGTCTTTTGCATGAATATTCTATGCGTTGAAGATTTGAAGATTGCTCCTCAAAAGTGATATCTTTGAGTCATCCTCTGAAGAATTGAGATCATCAGAGTAATCGAAATTAATTCAAAACCTCATCATCAGAATCAATTCGTATCCCCATACTGGCTCAAATTCAGAAGTTTGGCTTTCCGCGTTGACTTCCAAAAATCTTACCGCAGCCTTTTTCTTCCCTTATGAGGGCATTTATCGCAAAATGATTCTTGTCACCACAAATCCAGCAACAATTACAATCTTTTGCATTTTTGCCAGATGGGCAGGTAGCACAAAACTTACGCGTCCGCGTGTCTTTAGCGTTAAGTCTACCTTTCCCTGTTCGCTAATAACTCCATGATCCGGAAGATTCCGTTATTAGTAACAGGTTGTTTTACCATATTACGAAAACGTTTCGGCTTAAAATTCTTTTAACGAACGATCCTTTTCGCTTCATATGGTTTTTCCAACCTTGATGTTTAGTCGAACCCCTCGACTCACAGTCATATTGTCCTGGCATGCCATCAAAGTTTTGACAACAAGATTCGTTGAACTCAAGCTTTTGCTTCCTTATTAGCTGGCGTTAAACAACTCTCTCCTACGAGTTGTCTAACAGTTCTATTCTTCCTCCCAAAGATCAACAACCTGATTCTTTTAAGTAGAAGCTTAAAACGCCTCGTTGCCGCCTTATCCCATCCTGGGGGAAGCTTAGGAAAGGAAGTATCTTCATGACTTCCTGTGTGCCACCAGGCAACTGATAAAAATATCGTCTATATTCACAGATGAAATTTTCAAACAGACACATGTCACAAAGCCTAAGCTTTGTCAAAGCTTCTAAGGCAACTACCTCTGCGAGATTCCTACTGGTAATAGTTATTTCAGTAAATTCTCGACAGAGCATATCCTTGAAGAGTGCAAAGATAGCCTCTCTGTTCTTCAAGTCACCTACAGTATCTAACAGACCCGTTCCAGCTTCTAGACTTCTCCAAAAGCTCCCTGCAGCTCCCTGCAGTGTGGATCTTAGAAACCTGTAAGTATCACTGAGTCCAAAATTCTTGTTTTGAATATGAACCCAGTTAACAGTTTCCCATGCTTCGATTGCATCCGTTACATTCGTAACACAATCGATATTTAGGAAACTTCCGCTAGACGGCATCTCCACCATTCTAGGTACTCCCTGAGGCATAAACTCCGACCTTATCCGTGTGGGATAAGTTTGCTTATATTCGGGTTTGGAGATTTCCTTAAGGAATCCTTCGAAAGAATTTAAAGGATTACGAATTCCTTCAAGGGGATCATCTTTAAACTCAGATTCCCTGAGTGTCGAGATTAGCTCATCGAGCTCCGCCTTTTTAGGACCTGGACTTGGAGTTGGTTTCAATCCTCCAGTTTCGTCTCCTTTCCTTTGTTTCTTCATTTCTTCCTCATAATACCTGCTGATTCGTTCAGCATCCGAGGTAGAAATTTTCGGAATATCAACCTTCCGTTTTTCGTCCATTTTAGAAACAAAGTCTTCTTCCTTCACACCTTTCATAAAGAGTTTCTCCGCCTTTTCCCAATCACTTTGGGTTTCTTTGGCCACGAACTGTGCATATCCTGGAGTCAATCCGGGATATTTTGCCTGCAAACTAGCTGCGAACTGATCCAAAACATCCTAACCACCCATGGTCAATCCGAATCAGGTCTCAACTCAATTGCAAAGTTCGACTCCTTATATGTTGTAGGATCTGGATCCGGCTGGGATTCGCCGTACCAGTAAGGAATTACCGCCTCAAGTTTTTCCAACCACTTATTCTGAAGCTCTAACTCAGAGACTTCAATGGTGGAAATCCGGCAAATAAAACACAAAATCTTTGTGCACCCTTGACTAAAAGCCTTTTGAATAACATCCAAAAGTCGCTTTACACCTAGCCAAGTCAAATACTCTTCTCGAATATCTGGGTTGCCGTTACAGAGGTCTAACACAACCCGTTTAACCTCTTGTTTGGTATATCCTTCAATAGGCCACACTTGTTCGATGTCACTCAACACCAGAGACAAAATTTTTAATATACAGTTTAACCTTTTTAATACATTTTATTGACCAGATGCTGGAGACAAAGAAGGTTGGAATCGTTCTTATTAGTAAATTATTTTCTGCGTATTTTCAGTAGCATACCTAATAGACTACATGACATCCATTAAATGGTAGAAATCAACCCCATTTGACAAATATATTAACCCTTCTTGTATGTTTGATGTTGTCAGAGTAACAAGAAAAATAACAAAACGACAAAGTAGTGTTGTTGAAAATGCTATTGCATTGATTATATTGAATTGAATTAAACTGTACATGATGCCACTGCTTTATACACGATACAAAATGAAACAAACCAGAAAATTCCTGTGCAGCTAGCAAACAAACTGTAAATTTACATAATGGTACAAGGACACCTCAGCTATGAATAAGACCAGTTGGTAATTTTCCTCAACAATAATCATGTGAGGTGTGTCCATCTGATATAGAATGTGGTCGCATATCAACGTCTTTGAGGATGCCACGAGCTGCTACATTTGCATGAGACAAGCTGCTCGTGGCAACTAGTTCACCACGAGCTGCTGTATTTGCATGAGATGAGCTGCTTGTGGCAACCAGTTCACCACGAGCTGCTGCGTTTGCATGAGATGAGCTGATGTTGGACTGCTCTAATACCCCCCCGCAAGATGGAGAGTAGATATTAGCTACTCCCATCTTGGACAAATGTGAGAACAGTAAATGAGAGGGCAAGGACTTGGTAAACATATCAGCAAGCTACAGCTGTGTAGTAACATGAGCAGTCCAAAGTGTGCCTTCTTGTATTTTATCCCATATAAGATGACAATCCACTTCAATGTGTTTTGTCCGTTCATGAAACACCAGATTAGATGCGATATGCAAGGCGACTTGATTGTCATAGAATAGCTCAGCTGACTGAGGATGAGAAATGGCAAGATCAATCAACAATTGCCACAGCCAAGTGAGTTTAGTAGATGTAGAAGCCATGGCTTGGTATTCGACCTCAGCAGAGGACCGAGATACCACAGTATGTTTCTTCGACCTCCAAGAAATGAGAGAGTGGCCCAAGAAAACACAAAAACCAGTTAAAGACCTGCGAGTATCAGGACAGGATGCCCAGTCTGAATCAGAGTATCCAATGAGCTGTAATAAAGAAGAAGTAGACAAGAGGATGCCTTGGCCAGGAGCATTCTGGAGATAACGGAGCACTTTATGAGCTGCAGCAAGATGAGTAGTGGTAGGGCAATCCATGTATTGACTCAAGACTTGAATGTGATAGCTTATGTCAGGTTTGCTAAGAGTAAGATAAAGAAGTCTACTAATTAGCTGGCGGTAAGGGGTGGGATCAGACAAGGGGGTGCCAGATGCTTTAGATAATTTGTGGTTCTGATCCATGGGTATTTTGAGCGGTTTGGAAGCAAGATTACTAGTATCAGCCAAGATATCTAGTGTGTATTTTCGCTGGCAGAGATGAATTCCTGTTGGAGATCGAGCCACTTCAATGCCTAAGAAATACCTCAGGGAACCAAGATCTTTAATGCAAAAATGGGTGTTCAAAAAATTTCAAAGAACAGAGATGGAGGTAAGAGAGCTGCTAGCAATTACTATGTCATCGACATAGACAAGTAGTGCTGTAAAATCAGTGGCAGTGATATATGTAAAAAGGCTGTAATCAGCCTTGGATTGCTTGAAACCAAAACTGATCAAAGATTGAGAGAACTTATCATACCACTGTCGTGAGGCCTACTTGAGGCCATAGAGACTTTTGAGCAATTTACAGACTTGTCCAGGTTGACCAAGTATATCCGGGGGGCTTATTCATATAGATATCTTCATGTAAATCTCCATGAAGAAATGCATTATTAACGTCAAACTGTTGTAAATGCCATCCTTTAATGGCAGCTAAGGCAAGCAGTGTTCGGACTGTAACAATCTTGGCAATGGGGGAGTATTAGAGCAGTCCAACATCAGCTCGCCCCATGCAAAATGGTCTGTCTCGTTTAGATGATTGGGAAGATTGAGGTGAGGATCTGTATGGTAAGTAAGGTCGGTTAGCAGCGAGTGCCATAGACTCAGTAGAAGGGAGATTAGGAACCATGAGATGTTGCAGTTCTTGTTGTTGAACCATGGAAAATATTTTGTTTATGGGTGGTAAGGGGTCCAAGATCATAATCTGATCATGAGTGGCATTGAATGAATCATTAAGGCCCATAAGAAATTGGATTACACAATCCCTTTGATATCGGTCAAGAAGAAGAGCCAGTTTGCCACAAGAGCAGTCAGGTAACAGATCATACATAAGGAGCTCATCCCATAGAGTCTTAAGTTTACCAAAATAAATAGAAACATAATCATTGTCTTGAGTCAAATCTGTTAATGCCTTTTTAAGTTGAAAAATCCGATGACCATTTGATTGAGTGAATCATTCTTTAAGTTCCTTCTAGAATTGAGCAGCATCATCAACCTAAACAATGTTGGATTTGAGAGAGGGATTAATGGAGTTATGTAACCAGGAAACTACCAGATCATTACAACGCTCCCAGGCATCAAAAAGAGGATCAGAGGTTGATTTCGGTTTAGACAAGTTGTCATTAATAAAACCGAGTTTGTTTTTGGCACGAAGGGCCCTGCACATGGCTCTTGACTAAGTAGTATAGCTTTCGGAAGTGAGTAGGTCATGGACTAAGGGAAGCGATGGATTATCTCCATGATCGAGTCTGTAAGGATTGATGGGATTGGAAAAGTCCAGGAAAAGGTTTGTGGAAGCAGCATCGTTTTTGGAAGCAGCATCATCGTTTTTGGAAGCAGCATCAGCCATTGAAAAAGAAGGTTTTACTCTGAACCTTGCTTTGATACCATGTCAGAGTAACAAGGAAAATAACAAAAGGACAAAGTAGTGTTGTTGAAAATGCTATTGCATTGATTGTATTGAATTGAATTAAACTTTACATGATGCCACTGCTTTATACACAATACAAAATAAAACAAACCAGAAAATTCATGTACAGCTAGCATAACAACTTCTGTATAGCTAGCATAACAAACTGTAAATTTACATAATGGTACAAGGACACCTCAGCTATGAATAAGACCAGTTGGTAATTTTCCTCAACAATAATCATGTGTGTGTGCATCTGATATAGAATGTGGCTGCATATCAACGTCTTTGACGATGCCACGAGCTACTGCATTTGCAAGAGACGAGCTGCTCGTGGCAACCAATTCGCCACGAGCTGCTGCATTTGCATGAGACGAGCTGCTCGTGGCAACCAGTTCGTCATGAGCTACTGCATTTGCATGAGACGAGCTGATGTTGGACTGCTCTAATAGATGTGTTGAACTTGTTGATGAATATCTTGATAACTTCTTGTATGGTAGAAGGTTGGAATCGTTCTTATTAGTAAATCGTGAATCATATGATTTTCAGAGTTTTGAGAAAGACAATTTGGAAACTGTACAGGTGTTGATGTGAAATTCTCTGCCAAATTAATAAAATTTTCAATAGCATGTAGACATTTCAGGATTAATTATAATCTAAGCCTATTTAATATTAGCTAACACCCTGGACTAATTCCAAATCGAGCTTCATGTTTTTTTAAGAGTCGTTGCAATGTCTTCTCATAATGAGACGAGCAATGGAATTTCCTTCACTTTCATCACAGCTTTTATAGTTGTCTATCCATACTCTTGTTTGGATCATCTACCTACTCTTTCCTCCTTCAATTTCTCTCAAATGATGCACCCTCATTATCTCTCCATCATCTTCTTCCTCACTTTCATCTTCAATACTCAAACATCTTTATGCGCCGATGATATTCGATACATAAACTGCAGTCTTCCTGTGTACTGTGGAGACCAAAGCATAGAAATCAACTACCCTTTCTGGGGCGTAAACCATCCAGATTACTGTGGTCAACCGGGGTTCCAGATAGAGTGCCAAGATGGTGTTCCCAAGATCAACATGACATCGAATACGTTTCGAATTCTTGACATTAATTCAACCACACAGACTCTTAAGGTCGCTAGAGATGATTTCTGGTCTACTATTTGTCCAGCTTATCTCTTCAACACTACCTTGATTTCACCCGCTTCAATTATGCCCCGGGACAAAGGAACCTGGCCCTATACTACGGTTGTGCTTTGCGCTCTGAGCCGGGCAGAGGGTCGTATATTGTCTATCCTGATTGTGCTGTAAATGGTACTAGAATGGATGTTTTCTATGCGACCCAGAGTGCCCCAGTTGACCCGTTTATAGAAAGATGCGATAGCAGTGTCATTGTTCCAGTTCTTGAAACAGCCGCTCAGGAACTTGACCAACGTAGAAATACCATCAACGTTACATTAGATGAAGGTTTCGAATTGCAATGGAATTTAGGGAGTGACCAATGCAACACGTGTCAAGTCTGGCGGGGTTTGCGGATATAACTCAACGGAGAGTCTATTCGTTTGCTTTTGCCGTGATCAACCCAATGCAATTGAATGTTCATCTAGTCGAGGACCTCCAGCAGGTTTGTCTCCTTTATTATAACTTGACGGGCTTCCTCTAATTGATTCATCTTGAAACTCTGACCTTATATTATCTTTGGCACTTCAAATGTTTTTTTTTTTTTTTTCCTCTGGTTTTTGCCAATTGATATTCATTTGTTTTTGCCCTGTTGGGTATAAATAAGTTTCTTTAAATACCTAACGGTTGAAACCTGTTCGCGGATGTCCTTTTTGATTTTGAGGTCCATTTACGGGTTCTAGTATCGAATTTGAGAATCTTTAAGTTTTCGCACCTGATTTCAAATTCTAGAACTAGATATAGGAGGTTTCGTTCAGCTTACGCCTGGAAATATACAGAGGAACTATCATTTTATATGAGTCGATATTTCAAATATTTAATTTTCTAGGCTACCAAAACTGGGTGGACCGCAGAAGCTTCCCGTCAGGAAAAATAAAGACCTTACTTGGTCAAGTCCAACAAGTAATTTTCTATGACGGAAAGATGTGAAATGCGAACCAATTTGGCTCTATTATAATTTAAATCAATATTAACTTCCACATCGCTCTTGTCTGTCTCTCAACATGGCGCTTCATCTCTCTACAAGCTTCTGTTTATTCTCCATCACCATAACCTTCATCTTAGTCCATGTTCCAACATCTGTGTCAGCCATTCATGCGAAATATGAAAAATGTATCGCCCCTTTTCGCTGTGCAAACTTGGAAAATATTGAATATCCTTTCTGGGGAGCGAGTAGGCCAGAGTACTGTGGGCACCCGAGTTATCATTTGGACTGCGAAGGCGAGGTTGCAGAGATTAGTATCATGGAGAGAAGCTACAGAGTGCTTCATATCAATAGCTCTTCCGGCACTCTCACAGTAGTTGTAGAGGATTACTGGAATGATATTTGTCCCTCAAACCTTGTCAACGGCACTATAAATTCCAGCTTCTTTAATTATACTTCCGATACAGAAAATATAACGCTGTATTATCACTGCCCTCCTCCTGTGAAAGACATTTCGGCCGCGCTGCTCCCCTTTAAGTTTAATTGCAGCTCGGAAGAGACAGACACCAATAATTACTATTTCATATGGGGCAACGATAGGTTCAATAGTAACATCTTATATACCATTAGCAATTACTTCGAAAATTGTGGTACCAACGTTACTATTCCGGTAAGACAGTCAGCATTTCTGTTCTTGAAGAGATATCCAGCTTCGGCAAATGTCAGTAAAGCTCTTAAAGAGGGTTTTGATTTGCAATGCTACGCAAATAATACCTTATGTGACAAATGTAAAGGCTCGGGTGGACTCTCTGGATTTGACACTGATACTGATGAATTCACTTGTTACTGTCCTGATATGCCTTATTCCTTGACTTGTCCCCAGAAAGGTACATCTCATCCCTTTATTCATTACTTGTGCATCACTGAGTTTCCTTAATTTTGTGGAGTTAGGGGTATTTGCTTTTAGACAGACCCAAGTTCAGATGAGCAGAAACTTGAAACTTGATTCCGGGCACTAATCAAAGTTTTATCAACTTTAGATTGTCGAAAAATCTCCCTTTTGTTCAAAGTGTTGACGCTTTCCACCAAATCCAGAAAAAAAACTAGAAGACTGGACGTTTTGTTTTCCATTTACGTGTTCTTTGCCCTCTAAAACTCTTAAAAGCCAATCCTCAAAGTTCTCTTTTTCTCACTGAGAGTGTTATCCAGCAATCCTCTGCCTGTTGTTTTAGGCCTCTGAATTCATAGCAGCTCTTTCCGTCGACGTCTCATTATAGATAACTCCAACTAGACTGATGCGGTTTGTGCTTTTTATTTTTTAACACCAAAACTACAAACTATGCTTCAAAATGAGGCGTCTACTTTTAAATTACTCTGCAACTAAACATATTTTAGTACTCCAGATCAAACATGTATTATGTGGTCATATCAATGGTGACCTTCGTTGACCAAGAGGAAATCAAGTTAAGGGAAACTGTCAAACAAATACTGCTAACACTATAATGTAAATGTAGTGGCACTCAAGTAAAAAGGTATATAATAAATATCTTAGCTGTTAGCCGTTAGGTATTGGTTTGTTATTGTTGGCAGCCTATTGTGATATAGTTACTATATTTTCATTGACGTGGAGATTAGGGTCCAGTGAGAACAAAAGTTCTGATATCTTATTAAAGAATTTGTCAATAGTCAATGGCAATTTCTTGTCCTATTTGTCTATAAAGTCTCTGTTCTTGTCCTGTTCAAATTTTAGTGGCACCATTGTTGGCTAACAA
This sequence comes from Pistacia vera, assembly GCF_008641045.1. Lineage (NCBI taxonomy): Eukaryota > Viridiplantae > Streptophyta > Magnoliopsida > Sapindales > Anacardiaceae > Pistacia > Pistacia vera. The sequence continues at coordinate 366,006 of NW_022195107.1, read as the reverse complement.
AAGCAAGCTTCTCATATGAGCTGAGCTCTAGACCAATTTCTGTTTCATGTTCGTTCATTTTAGTTCGTGGAATAAAGCTGATCTCTAAAGATGAGCTCGCAAAAATTTGAAACTGTAATACACTAATACAGTCATCAGTTTCGGCAGAAAATTTAATAACAGCCATTTCAATTCTCAAGAAATACATAGAATAGATTGCAGGTACCAGGGCTCCAATAGTTTCAGTTTCTGAGCTGGAAAAGCTTTCCCTTGTACAAAAGCTCTGCAAACACTTATTTACAAACTATGGAATATTAATATTTTCATGACTCCCGGATTCAGTATTAATTGAAAAGACTAACTTAGTTTTCTTGATGATTTGTGGCCTGTAACGGAGACTGTCTTGATTGCTACTCTGTTCATAAAATGTTGTCTTGACTTTTTGGTTTGTCAATGGCCTCTAATTAATAAATTTGAATACATTTTTTGGCAGATTACTACTGTGAGACATGCTTTCATTTAGATTTCTACAAATCTTACAATGAAATTCACCTGCACCTTCTTTCCCGTTTTGGTAGTCAAAATATGTGGACTTAATGTATATGATCATTTCCAATGAAGATATTTTATATTGAAATAAGATGGTCTTGACTTAATGTATCCAATTACAACTTCACTCGTGTTCGCTGACATTTCTGGATCTCTTGACAGATGGAAGGAAAAAGAAATCTTTAGTCATTGGCGTAGCAGTTGCATCATGTGTGGTGGGATTGGGGGTAGTAATGATCCTCTGCATTCTTCTCATTGTTGGTAGAGGACGATTTTTTAAGAAGAAAACAGAGAATGATAAAACCGTACAGGCCTTTGTTAGAAATTACGGTTTTCTCGCTCCACATAGATATAGTTTTTATGATGTTAAAAAGATGACAATATCATTCAAGGATAAACTTGGTCAAGGAGGCTTCGGTGATGTCTACAAAGGAATGTTATCAGATGGTCATCGTGTTGCAGTGAAGGTATTGAAGGAATCTAAGGGTAATGGGGAGGAATTTATCAATGAGGTCGCTAGCATCAGTAGAACATCTCATGTTAATATAGTTGCTTTTTTAGGTTTTTGTTATGAGAAGAAGAAAAGAGCTCTTATTTATGAATTTATGTCTAATGGATCTCTAGACAAATTCATTTATGATAACGAACCTTCAAGTGTTAACTGCAAGTTGGAATGGGAAACAATGTCTCATATTGTAGTTGGAATTGCTAGAGGATTAGAGTATTTACACCGAAGATGTAATATAAGGATTGTGCATTTTGATATAAAACCTCACAACATTCTCTTAGATGAAGACTTTTGTCCAAAGATATCTGATTTTGGGCTTGCTAAACAATCCAACACAAAAGAGAGTATCATATCAATGTCTGATGCTAGAGGAACTGTAGGATATATTGCACCGGAAGTATTTTGTCGAAATTTCGGAGAAGTCTCTCACAAGTCTGATGTCTATAGTTATGGAATGATGGTTCTTGAAATGATTGGAGGGAGAAAAAACATTGATGTTGGAGTGTCTCATACTAGTCAAATATATTTTCCACATTGGATACACAAGTGTGTTGAATCTGGAAAGGATCTCGAACTTCATGGGGTTGTCCCTGATGAAGAAAAAGAGATTGTGAAAAAGATGATATTAGTGGGCTTGTGGTGCATTCAAACCAATCCATCTAATAGACCACCGATGACCAAAGTTGTAGAAATGTTGGAAGGTAGCCTAGAAAACTTGGAGGTTCCACCAAAACCTTATTTGTCTTCTCCAACAAGATCACCTCAACATTCTTCTCCTACATCATCAACATGAGTAATGCATCACACAAAAAGACTCCTGTCTATTTGACTAGTAACAAAGTGCAACATATATCATGATATGGTATTATCTTTTAATTGATATATCATTTATTTTTATTTAATGAGTTAATATAAATATTTTCACTCTTTGAAAAATTTGTATCATATATTTTGTATATTTTTTTTTTTTTCTTCTTCTTTTTTTGATGATCGGTTGTGTTTGGGTCAGCTTACGCGTACTTCAACTAATCCCCCAAGACTGTAGAACTATCGACTGAGTAGGATTTATAGTGATCACTCCTATTAGTAACCGTGGAAACTCGAACTAGCAAAATCATGTTAGATCATCCTCTTATTTTTTTAACTTTGAGGGGACTCAAACTTGGGAAACTATGTTGAATCTTCCTCTTGGGAGATCATTTTGTGTATCTTTTACTAGTAAAAACTTGAGTGCTCTTCTTTGAGTATCTTTTACTAGCGATAACTTTCACAAAGACGTAAAAATAAGATTCACGATACATAACATAAAATAGAAAAGATAAGATGAAAAAGGTGAGAGTTGGACATCAGAAAGCCCAGATGGCCCCTGGTTAGAGAGAGTTATGGGCTATGTATTCTCAGAATCTCTAACAATATAAGGAAATTATGAAAGTTGTTATTCCTCAAGCGGACAATATTTAATCATACTGAAAATTTATATACTTATTTAGTTGATACATCATCTTTTACGGTTGTAGATAATACTAAGTACATAAAATGACCATGAAATTATATTTATTTTTAGAATTTTGTAGATGCAAGCAAATTATTCTTATTATTCTTTATTCTGGTTCTGGTTCACTTCAGTCCATCTATGAGGACTAGTTAGAGGGGTAAGCCCATTAGTCCTTAAATTGGGCTCGTTTTCTGGATGGCTATGCCTTGGTTACCCCGCCATCAGGCCTAAGCTTGGGTTACTTTATCTTAGCGAGAAGGACTCAGCACTCAGGTCAATTAAATAGTGGTTGGAGTAAAAATTAAGAGAAATGCTAGATGTATAAAAATTCTTACAAAGAGTGTTTGTCTAAAGTGATATGACAACTGTCACATCACTAATTTGTAAAAAGAAGGAGAAGATTGATGTGAAACTAGTTACCACACCACTTTGTACAAAGACTTTTTTATAAGAATCTTTATATATCTAGTATTTAAAAAAAAAATGCCTATAAATCCGATTAGTGCACTTGGTGCATCGTATCAGATTTATTAAATTAACTCGACATTGTTAAACTCAAATTAAAACCTAATTGGTCATGATTCATTTTCAACAGCAATTAGTATTAGGACTACTAGCCAGTGATGCGAAATATATAAACTTCAGCGCCCCATTTCACTGTGCAAACTTGGAGAATATTAAATATCCTTTCTGGGGAATGAGTAGGCCAGAGTATTATGGGCAACCGGGTCATGAGTTGCACTGCGAAGGCGTGATCGCAGAGATTACAATCATGGAGAGAACCTACGTAGTGCTTGACATCAATAATGCTTCTCGGAGTCTCACAGTTGTTATACAAGATTACTGGAATGACATTTGTCCCTTAAACGCTTCTTTAATTATATTTCCGATACAGAAAATTAACGCTGTATTATCATTGCCCTCCTCTTGTGAAAGACATTTCGGCTGCACTGCTTCCCTTTAATTGCAACTCGGTAGAGACAGACGCTAATAATTACTGTTTCATAAGGGGCAACAATAGTGTCAATTGAAAGTTTTAAAGGATTACCAAGTGTTTAAAATTTATGCGGAATGAGTTGTTTGTTCAATTTTTAGTATAAATGAGTTGTAAAAAACTTAATTAAAACATACATCAAAACAAGTAAAGAACACGCTCATTTTTACATGGTTCGACATTAGGCCTACATCCATGGGACCACGTCTAGAGGAAGCAAATTCACTATAAAATACTTATGAGTTCAAATACAAAGCAAGATAATTAAAGTTGTAAAACACTCCCTCTTTTCTACACAACAACTCTATCTTTTTTTGTTGAACTTCAAGTCCTCATAGCAAGCTTCACGTACACAACACCGTCATGTTAAAAAAGAGCTCATCTCAAGATTCAACAATGAAGACATGATAGCAGCTTACACACAAGCCCTCATCACAATGGAAACAGCATCCAAAGATCTCACACAGGACAAGTGAGGATGGTTACCAAAACATAGTAAGAAACTTTAACCAAAATGAGAACTTCAGAGAATATTCAGACAAAAAAACAAATGTGATCAAATTCCTTGAAGAAAAAGGCCAAAAAATGAGTAAATATAAAGAGATCAATGCGGCAAGGGTTGAAGAAAAAAAAAGTTAAATATTAACTTTTTTTGTTTTTCTTTTTGCAGAAGAAATTTGGGACCACAGATAAAAACAATATTCCTTTTCTCACATAGCAAATAAAAAGTGGATAAGTGTAAAAGAACAAAACAGAATATCAGCAAAGAATAATATTGTCCAAAAAGTAAAACGAGTGCATGAGGGAAAAATATATGTCAGAAGCATTGTGAACACAAATGCTAAAATGCTCACATTTGTGAAGGTGTTCACCTTTAGCAAGTGTGCCCACAATGGTAGAAAGGAAAAAATAGTGCAAGACTCAAAACAGGATCATTAGGTGACAAAAACACTAACAATCTCCCCTCTTTGTCACTTATGATCAAAGCACAATTCTTAGACAACAAAAGAAAAAACATTTTTCAAAGTAAGAGATTGAAAATACAATTTAAGAACAAGACTACTCCCCTTCAATAATAAACCTCCCCCTAAGCAAAACATAAGTTAAGAAGGAATTGGTAAAACCCTTTCAATGATCACAGTCGCAATTGGTAAAACTAGTACAACTTTCACAAGCTTATACACCAACAGATACAAAATGTCTTATTTAAATCAAACTAAATTCTTAGCCAAATCACTAATTTCTCGCAACTGAACAAATTCATTACAAGAACGCATGTCAATAACATAAGTCTTAACCTGGTTCTCAAGTACCATCAGCTCTAGTGCAGAAAAGTCACATGGATAAAACTGGGCAAACCCATTCTTCCCTCTCTTCTCTTTTTCCTTTTCTTTTGCTTCTTCTTGATGGGTTTCTCTCTCTTCTTCTTTATTTTGGGCGAACAGTCCTGTTTATGTATAAAACAACTTCTTTGAATTATGAAACTGCCCCAAAATTCTCTTATTCTCACCATGATCCCATCACATCAGCTTTCTATCGTAAAAATACCCAGATTTCTCCCCTCAATTACATGTAAACCCAACAATTCTTATTACTTTTATTTTCACTCCTAATAAAACTTTTAAAAACTAACAGATCTCCTCGTATAAAAACAAAAATCACAAAAAATATGAAATATATATATTAGGATTAAAAAAAGGGTCTACAAAAACAAAATCCAAACTTACCATGGGGGTCATTCTATTCCCAAAATCTCAAAGTGGGGCAAAATTAAAATAAATATATCTAAAAGTTTTTAAAAATTCCGTTCCCTACTCGTCATTCATTGGATCGCCACTGATTCATTTCCATTTCAAGGAAATTCAAAAGTATTGAGTAATTTAATTTCACGACTCTCAGCTTGAAAGCCACCAAAATAAACACTATAAAATATTAACATCAAAACAAGAAATTATTAGCACTAAAAGCATCCAAAATTAGTAGTAATCCTCCTTAAACACGAAGAAACTGAAAAAATTCAATAAAATTATGCCACATTTCTCATCAACCAACCAGACCACAACCAGTTGAATAGAAAGTATCTTAAACCGCAGTCTAAATCACTAATAACTTACACATTCAAAAATAAATAAATAAAAGCTACAAACATAGCTCGTTTTCTTATCAACCAAACCAACCATAAACAATTGAATAAAACAAACCTTGAAATGCACGGAAAATCACAAAACACCGAGTAAAAAATTTAACAAAACTTTGCCTCTTTACTCCTCAGTTATGCTTAAATAAAAAAAAATTAGAATCCGGAGCAATATTACTAAACAAAAAAGAGGCTTAAAAACAACAAAAGTTTACCTCATTTTCTCATCAATCTAATAGATTAAAAAAACCTTAATAAATTAAAATAAAAAAAAACCGTAGTATTCGGAGCAAAATGCAAAATAAAAGACGATAAAAAAATGAACAAAACTTAACCTCATTTTCTCATTAACCTAAGAGACTACAAACACCTTAATAAAATAAAATAAAAATTGTAGAGCAAATTACAAAAGATAATGACAGTAAAAAAAAAATAATGAATAAAACTTTGTGTCATTTTCTTATCAACGAAACACAGAACAAAAGTTAAACAAAAAATTACTAAGGATGTAGAGCACCCCAAAAAAAAAAAAAAAAAAAAAAAAAGAAAGAAACCTAACACATCAAAAGAAAAAAAAAAGTAGAAAAATTAACCTCATTTTCTCAGCAACCAAATAGGCAAGAGACAGTTGACAGGGCGAATACTTTTAGAATTAAGAGGTTTGAAGTTGGCAAAAGGGCAAGCGTGAGTTTGTGTTTTGAGATTAGGCCTTTCCTGCGCTACTTTGGGTTTTTCAAACTTTTTTTTTAAATTTTTTTAATTTGAGGCACTACCCTCGTTGGGCTTGGTCCGCCCCTGCTTACACAGATGACAAAGGAAATTGCTGTCTAGTTGGGGCAACCTTCAACAGTACAAGTTAAAAGAAGACTAAAGACTATTTATTTTTCTCTAAAAGAAGGAGCAAAGGACGAAAGGAGGAAACTTCAACCCGCTTGTGGAACACGCAATATTGCCATGACTACACGTTCTCTCATAGACAATTATTTCCACCTCTACTACATGGTGCCATTGGGTGCGTTTAGTTTATTATTTTAGGTAAGATTTTAGGAATAATATTAGATAGTTGGATAAGGAAGTATTATGAAATAAAATTTATAAATTTATAAAAAGCCTCCAAGGTTTGCTAATTTAATAAACACCTCAATATATTAAAATATTGTAAAATGACAAAAACACCCCTACCACCTGCAATGTCAGATTCCAGCCACCATCACCAGAATCTAGCTGAAAAATTGGATAACCACACATACCGATCGGATCTGGCGGGTATTAGATCGATATGGCCTTTCCCGGCCATATCCATCACGGATCTGGCTGGAAAAGGCCAGATCTACGGCCAGATGTAGCCTTCGACGGCCGGAAAAGGCCATCTTTGGTTGTCAGCGACGACCAAAGATATGGCCGTCGTTGACAATCAACGACGACCATTTCTTTGGCCGTCACTGATTGCTAGATCTAGTCATTATCGGCCATTTCCGGTGGTGGTGTGACTGTTGTGACAGATTTCGGCTACTACCGTCGGTGGTTGCCGGAATCTGATAAGTATTCGTGGATGGGGGTATTTTTGTTAGTTTTTAAACTTTTTTCTGGAGGATATTTAATGAAATTAATAAACTCATGGGGTTTAAAAGTAATTAAAAAATAAACTAATATTTTGGGAATAATGTGCCAAACAACATTTGAAGAATAGGATTGAGAATATGGATAAAAACAATAAGCCAAATGCATCCAATTACTATTAGTTTTTCAGTTTTTATTTTCTTTGGGCTTCTAACACTCTGTTGAAACTAGACTGCACTTGATGTATACAAGTCCTGTTTTATATAAGATAGGTGGGATTTGGATATAAAATTTAGTGATATACAAATTAATAGGCAATCTCTTTTGGGTCGTTATTGATAACTACGTCTATATATATGGTATAGTTTGGACTAGTCTGTGCAACCGAACGCAAATACGGTTGGAAAAGAGGGAATTAAGTACTTTTAAAGAAAGTCCTCAAGTCAACGATATTCCCAAAAGTTTCAAATTCATAGTAAGAAACTTTAACCAAAACGAGAACTTTAGAGAATATTCAGACAAAAAAACAAATGTGATTAGATCCCTTGAAGAAAAAGGCCAAAAAATGAGTAAATATAAAGAGATCAATGCGTCAAGGGTTGAAGAAAAAAAAAGTTAAATATTAACTTTTGTGTTTTTCTTTTTACCGAAGAAATTTGGGACCACAAATAAAAACAATATTCCTTTTCTCACATAGCAAATAAAAAGTGGATAAGTGTAAAAGAACAAAACAGAATATCAGCAAGGAATAATATTGTCCAAAAAGTAAAACGAGTGCATGAGGGGAAAATATATGTTAGAAGCATTGTGAAAACACACATGCTAAAGTGCTCACATTTGTGAAGGTGTTCACCGTTAGCAGGTGTGCCCACAATGGTAGAAAGGAAAAAATAGTGCAAGACTCAAAACAAGATCATTAGGTGACAAAAACACTAACAATCTCTCCCTTTGTCACTTATGATCAAAGCACAATTCTTAGACAACAAAAGAAAAAACATTTTTCAAAGTAAGAGATTGAAAATACAATTTAAGAACAAGACTACTCCCCTTCAATAATAAACCTCCCCCTAAGCAAAACATAAGTTAAGAAGGAATTGGTAAAACCCTTTCAATGATCACAGTCGCAATTGGTAAAACTAGTACAACTTTCACAAGCTTATACACCAACAGATACAAAATGTCTTATTTAAATCAAACTAAATTCTTAGCCAAATCACTAATTTCTCGCAACTGAACAAATTCATTACAAGAACGCATGTCAATAACATAAGTCTTAACCTGGTTCTCAAGTACCATCAGCTCTAGTGCAGAAAAGTCACATGGATAAAACTGGGCAAACCCATTCTTCCCTCTCTTCTCTTTTTCCTTTTCTTTTGCTTCTTCTTGATGGGTTTCTCTCTCTTCTTCTTTATTTTGGGCGAACAGTCCTGTTTATGTATAAAACAACTTCTTTGAATTATGAAACTGCCCCAAAATTCTCTTATTCTCACCATGATCCCATCACATCAGCTTTCTATCGTAAAAATACCCAGATTTCTCCCCTCAATTACATGTAAACCCAACAATTCTTATTACTTTTATTTTCACTCCTAATAAAACTTTTAAAAACTAACAGATCTCCTCGTATAAAAACAAAAATCACAAAAAATATGAAATATATATATTAGGATTAAAAAAAGGGTCTACAAAAACAAAATCCAAACTTACCATGGGGGTCATTCTATTCCCAAAATCTCAAAGTGGGGCAAAATTAAAATAAATATATCTAAAAGTTTTTAAAAATTCCGTTCCCTACTCGTCATTCATTGGATCGCCACTGATTCATTTCCATTTCAAGGAAATTCAAAAGTATTGAGTAATTTAATTTCACGACTCTCAGCTTGAAAGCCACCAAAATAAACACTATAAAATATTAACATCAAAACAAGAAATTATTAGCACTAAAAGCATCCAAAATTAGTAGTAATCCTCCTTAAACACGAAGAAACTGAAAAAATTCAATAAAATTATGCCACATTTCTCATCAACCAACCAGACCACAACCAGTTGAATAGAAAGTATCTTAAACCGCAGATTCTAAATCACTAATAACTTACACATTCAAAAATAAATAAATAAAAGCTACAAACATAGCTCGTTTTCTTATCAACCAAACAAACCATAAACAATTGAATAAAACAAACCTTGGAATGCACAGACAGTCAAACAGACTACAAAATATATACTTAAATAAACAAAAAATTAGAATTCAGAGCAATATTACTAAACAAAAAAGAGGTTAAAAAACAACAAAAGTTTACATCATTCTCTCATCAACCTAATGGATTAAAAACACCTTAATAAATTAAAATAAAATAAAAAACAGTAATATTCGGAGCAAAATGCAAAATAAAAGACTGTAAAAAAATGAACAAAACTTAGACTCATTTTCTCATCAACCTAAGAGACTACAAACAACTTAATAAAATAAAAAATTGTAGAATTCAGAGCAAATTACAAAAGATAATGACAGTAAAAAAAAAAAATAATGAACAAAACTTTGGCTCATTTTCTTATCAACGAAACACAGAGCAAAAGTTAAACAAAAAATAACTAAGGATGAAGAGCACCAAGAAAAAAAAAAAACAACCTAACACATCAAAAGAAAAAAAAAAGTAGAAAAATTATTCTCATTTTCTCGGCAACCAAACAAGCAAGAAACAGTTGAAAAGAGCTAATACTTTTAGAATTTAAGACTGAAGTTGAAGAGAAGAGCAGGCGTGAGTTTGTATTTAGAAATTAGGTCTTATCTGCGATAGTTTGGGTTTTTCAAACTTTTTTTTAAATTTTTTTTAATTCGAGGGCCTACCCTCATTGGGCTGGGTCCGGCCCCTTCTTACACAGATGACAAAGTTAGGAAATTGTTGTCAAGTTGGGGCAACCTTCAACAATACAAGTTAAAAGAACACTCTCTATAAAAGATCGAGCAAAGGACGAAAGGAGGAAACTTCAACCCTCTTGTGTAACACGCAATATTGCCATGACTACACCTTCTCTCATAGACAATTATTTCCAGCTCTACCACATGGTACCATTACTGTTAAATATTTTTTGTATCTTACTATTAGTTTTTCAGTTTTTATTTTCTTTTGGCTTCTAACACTCGGTTGAAACTAGACTGCACTTGATGTATACAAGTCCTGTTTTATATAAGATAGGTGGGATTTGGATATAAAATTTAGTGACATACAAATTAATGGGCAATCTCTTTTGGGTCGTTATTGATAACTACGTCTATATATATGGTATAGTTTGGACTAGTCTCTGCAACCAAACGCAAATACGGTTGGAAAAGAGGGAATTAAGTACTTTTAAAGAAAGTCCTCACGTCAACGATATACCCAAAAGTTTCAAAGTCTTTTTATTGTATTCCTTTCATCAGTGATGAAATTAAACCCAGGTCAGAGTAAACAAGAATCTCTGGAAGAATGACGGCACAGCAAGTCAAAAATGTAAGTGGGAGTTGATGGATTATGGTTTGGGCCCAATTTTTCATTTCTGCCCAGCCCACTAAAACGGGCTTCAAGAAGCAGAAATCAGGCCCATTTTTCATTTCTGCCCAGCCCACTAAAATGGGCTTCAGGAAGCAGTTTTCGGCCTAGTTTTCATTTCTGTGGAGCCCGCTGAAAATGGCCATCAGGAAGCAGAAATGGGTTTTCAGATTTCAAGCCCAGTTTTTTTCTCCAACAGAAAAATTAAATCGGGTTTCAGTTTTAAGGCCCAACATTCTTTTACTAAATTACAACCACATATTAATTAATTAAATTTTCTATTTGTAATTATTAATTGATGCAATATGTATGTATTTGTCAGTATTATAATTTACAACTAGTGCATTTAAATAAATATTGTCCCTACAAGGATTATTTTTTCATGTACAATATTGGAATAAGATAGAATGTGAACCGATAAAATACTGGAATTTTTTCTTTAGCCCGAAGGCAAGAAAAAAATTCATTATTTTGTTTTGTAATATTTTAGTCTTATTGTTAATTATAATGATTATCATGCATTATAGATTTTTCCTATAGGTAATCTATAAATTATAATTAAACAATATTCACTAAACTTGGACTATAAAATATATCTCTTCAATTTTTAGTGTTATGTTTAGTAGACGAGAATGGTTATGATTTTTGCCTGCAAGTAAATTGTAATTTATTTTAATTTGTGACTAATTATTAGCATGAGCTGATACAAGTATAAAATAATTTTACGTTAATGTATCTTGACATTTATTATTCAATTTACGGAGTTATGTATGATAATCAATTTCATCTCCCATTACTAACTAGGGAGAACTGTATTGAATAGAAAGAAAAAATCTTTTTAACTTTGGGGTGTATGAATTTAGATTTGGCGCTTCGCGATAACGAACCAAATGCCATTATAGAATTAAGTATGCTAATTGAAAAGTTTCATTTTGAGAATTGGGAAAGCTTGAACTATTTAAGTCTAATATTCGTTAAAGCAAACAATTCTAAGAGCATTAAAGGTTCTATCCCTGAAAGCACTAAGGCCACTGATTATTTGATAGCAGTGGATACCCAATTCATAAAATCTGGAAAGCTAATGGCAAGCACCCTTATGGAAAAGTTGAGTTCCATGAAACATCATGGATTAAAGGGAGTGCATGATCATATCATGCATATGAGGGATTTAGCAGTAAAAAATGTATTGAGATATCTTCAAGGGACAAATGATCACATATTTGTCTATGAGTATGTTAATGAATTGGAGTTAATTAGATATTCAGATTCATATTATGTTGAATGTCAAGACACAAGAAAGTTTACCTCAAGCTTCATATTTCTCCCTGTTGGAGGAAGAGTTTTTTGGCGTAGTGCAAAACAGTTGAAGACAACTTCTTCCACTATGGAAACTGAAGTAGTAGTATGTTATAAAGCACTTTCTTAGGCATGGTGGTTGAAACAATTTATCACAAATTTAAAGGTGGTCTCATCAATAGAAAGACCAATAAAAATATTTTTTGATAATATAGCAATTGTATTCTTCTCTAACAACACATGTTCAATAAGTCAATATCTTCAAATAGAAATAAAACATCTTTTTTTTTTTATAAAGGATGTTCGATATCATCATGTATCGATTGAACATATCAACAAAAATGATACAATCATCAATCTCTTCACCAAAGGTTTTCCACCCAAGGTGTATATGGCTCATGTAAGCCATATAAGTTTATGTAAATCATTGTGTTAATAATTATTTCTAAGACTTTGCAAATGTAAATTTGACGAGTTCAATTAAATTAAGTTTTTAGTTATTAATTTTGTGTATACAGATAGTTTTGATAATAATAGATGTCGATTATATTTAAGACAATAAAGTTAACCTAAGAATAAATTATTAAATTTTATTCTATAAATTATGGTTGTTACTCATTATAAAAATGTAATGCATGAAAATGAGTGTTCTCATAATAAGACATATACCAACATGATTCATGACTTGTATTTTTATCATAAACGTGATGAGTCCATTAAGAGTGAACTAAAGTTCTATATATGATTATACATCAAAATCAATCCACTCTTTGATATCATGTGACAAACAATTGACCAAGTGAGAGAATGTAAGTGATACATTAATTGATCATGTAGCAAACAATCCACTTCGTAAGGAAAGTGGATGTAAATTGAGTAACCACCTCGATAACCACTTGGGGTCCTGGGTGGTGGTTATAAATTAAGGGTTGGTTTCCCCAATTCATGGTTTGAGAAAAATACCCAAAAATCCTAAATTGAATTGAGCTTTTTGGAGTGAATCACACGAAAACTAATGGGAGGAATTAAAGTCTAAATGGAGGTATGTAATAATTATATCGCATTTTACAGAATAATGATGATAATCTGTAAATTTAGTTTCCACTCTTACAAACAAAAAAACAAAAACAAAAAATGCACATTCTGAATTTTTATCCATGAAGAGGGTAACATATGTACGAGAAAAAGGTGACTCTAGAGAACATTTCGTAGCGCCAGGTAGCTTACTTAGGTGGCCTTTCACCAGTTGTATTTTGCTCACGTCCAACCAAATTTGTTTTGCTATAGTGAGCTGTGATGCCTAGTCATAGAGGTTGAGTCAGCTTCCAATTCATTTGCCACATAATCTAAAAATCTTCCAGCTTTGCTAAGGTAGTCAAACATGGTTTGGAGACTTAATTCTTCTTTTCTTCTTTCATATCATCTTCTAAAGATAGAATGTAACTCTTAGTTTCTTCTATAATTTCTTAGAACCAATAGATTCAGTTCACTTATGATTCATTCTCTCGGGACACAACTTTTACCAGAAATGAGTTTCCAGCTTTTCTCCTGGTTGTCTTTCTTCTGAGTTTTCTATTCGTGATTTTTGTCAATATTCAGTTATCTTTAAGCATTCCTAATATGTTAGAAGCTTGTAGTCATCAATTCATGCGCGGGAACATCATAGCTTGTTATCCTTTATGGGGAGGCAGTCGAGATCAACTTTGTGGCCATTGGAATGTGAACACTTTTTGGTAATGAAAGTGTTGTGGCTGAAGAAAAGACATGCAGTGAAGAAGTTGAGACGAGGATAAAACTTTTCCAAAATGCGGCATGCCGCGGCAAAGAGAAAATTTGGCCGCGGCGGAAGAAGAATAGCGGGAAGACACGCATAGATTAAATCTGGATCTACTATTTTAGATTTTGTCAAATTGTAGTTAATTTCAGTTATATTTAAACGTCATTTGACTGTTAAGTAAGTTATGTAATCTAATCCTTTATTTACTTAATTATAAGGGATGAAATAATATATGAATTAGAGATGAGAGATATGAGATTGTTTCTCTTCCTAAAAATAAAGAAGATTGTTAGTGTTTATGTTAAATAAATGTTTTCTCTTCTTTTACACAAGTCTGTCAATTTGTTTTGCTGCTGCAATTCCAACGAGTTGTATAAGTGCAATTTTATTGTGTAATTTGTATTGTTTCAACACTCCTCCGATTTCTAACAGCGGCCATCCTGACTTCGGGCTCAGTTGTGAGAATGATACGACTACCATAATGATCGATGAAGTGAACTATATTGTTTTAAATGTCGATGAAACAGCTCGAGCTCTGAAGATTGCAGGAAAGCACAACTACAAGGACAGAATCCGCCTACCTGATATTCCTAGTTTACCTAACAACACCATCGAGTCTGAACTTTTCAACATTTCTTCTGGGTACAAGATTCTCACGCTAATTTATAGTTTCCTAAATCCTGAAGAAATCATTTGCTCTTTAAAGGACACCAGTGATAAGGATGGCTTCACAATAACAACAGGAGATTTAGGTCTGCCCAATAGTTTGTGTCAATGTTACCATTCTTGAAGATTCATTTTCAGCAGCAAAACGAAGTCTGTAAGCTTTGGAAGAAGCCCCGAAACAAGGATTTGAGTTGAAATTTAGCGAACCTGACCGGCATAGAATTCTGTGATAGGTGCATTCAATCCAATGGAAATTGTGGTTATGAAACATGGCCTGTTGATAAAACAAGTTACTGGTGCCCAAATCAAACTGTTCGGACAACCCCCAAAAGGTCTTCCAGATACAACAGGTAAGAACCTCAGTTTTCAGGGCAGTGCTAATCACTAAAGATTTAAAATAATAATAATAATATAAAAAAGAGATACTAACACACACAAATTTGCTGGAAGATATTAAATGAACAGAGCAATGATTTTAAACTTCAATATTTGAAACATCATACCTCATTTTTCAATCGACTTCATTTCAGAATTTTAAACTTAAGATTCAGATTAATTTTATGACAAAATCGAAAGAAATTTTAACACTTTGAAGGTTATGTGCAGGATCATCTTTCAATAAGAGAAAAAATTACATCGGTATAGGTAATATATTCACATAACAACTTGTCTATTTTTTATCGACCGCAACATTTTATCAACAACTAATTCTACATGGTTAGAGTTAGGATAGTAAACTGCATTCATATAAGCATATTCATTCTTAATTGCATTGATATATGTTTTACCATTATATCTTTGAATACAGGCGTTATAGCTAGTGTGTTGGGGATAAAGATAGTAATAACCCTATTCCATTCTTCTCATTAGTGGCCTACGACGAAAACAAATGTTTTGATAAGGTTCTGAGCTTCCACAAGAATAAAACAGAGAACGATCAAACCATAGAGGTCTTTGTTCTTGCTCCACACAGATACAACTATTCTGATGTTAAAAGATGACGAAATCATCAGCAATAAGCTTGGTCAAGAGGGCTATGATACCTTTTACCAAGGAAAGCTACCTGATGGTCGTCTCGTGGTTGTGAATGTTTTGAAGGAATCCAGAGGTAACGAGAAGAATTTTTCAATGAGGCCGCTAGCATTAGCAGAACATCTTATGTTAATATAGTCACTTTTCTAGGTTTTTCTTATGCGAAGAAGAAAAGAGCACTAATTTATGGATTTATGCCCAATGGATCACTGGATAAGTTTATATATAACCAAGAACCTTTACGTATTAACCGCTAGTTGGAATGGAAAATCATGTATCAAATTGCTGGTGGTATTGCTAAAGGCTTAGAGTATTTACACAGAGGTTATAACGTAAAGATTGTACATTTTGACATAAAATCTAGCAGTTCTTCACGTCATAAGTTTGCCCTTGCTTCATAGTATGATTACTTACACAATAACAGTTCAACAATGGATATAAATTCATAATTTTGATTGATTTTAATAATGTTGGCAGTGTCAGGTCACTGCAGTCTAAGTATGTCAAGTCACCCTAGTTGAATTAGAGTTAAATTTTTAGAAAGAACATTGATTCAGGGCAGTGCCAATTACTAAAAATTTAAAATAAAAATAAAAACAAATTAAGTGGTGGATATTATAAAGAACTGCGCAATTATTTTAAACTTCAATATTTGAAATATAATTCCTCATTTCTAATCTACTTCATTTAAGACTTTTAAACTTAAAATTCAGGTCAATTTTATGATCAAACTCAAAGAATTAATTTTGATATTTGGAAGGTTTTGCGCAGGATCATTTTCCAACAAAAGAAGGAACATTGTCATAGGTACTAAAGTCACTTGACAACTTGTCTATCTTTTATTGGCTGCCACATTTTTTATCAGCTAATATTTTTGCATGGTTAGTGTTGGAATAGAAACTGCACACATAATCATTCTTACCGCATTGGATTTTGTATTACCATCACAGGAATTGCAGCTAGTGTGGTAGGGATAGTAATGATCCTCTCCCTTCTTCTTATAAGTTGCCTCCGACGTGAACAAATGTTTGATAAGGTTCTGGGCTTCCAAAAGAAGAAAACAGAGAAGCATCAAAATGTTGAGGCCTTTGTTAGAAATTTCGGATCTCTTGCTCCACATAGATATAACTATTCTGATGTTAAAATGATGACAAAATCATTCAGCAATAAACTTGGTCAAGGAGGCTACGGTAATGTTTATAAAGGAAAGCTACCTGATGGTCGTCTTGTCTTGTGGCTGTGAAGGTCTTGAAGGAATCCAGAGGTAACGGAGAGGGATTTGTCAATGCGGTTGCAAGCATTTGTAGAACATCCCATGTTAATATAGTCACCTTTCTCGGATTTTGTTGTGAGAGGAAGAAAAGGGCTTTAATATACGAATTCATGCCTAATGGATCATTGGATAAGTTTATAAATGATCAAGAACATTCAAGTATCAACTGCAAATTAGAATGGAGAATCATGCATCAAATTGTGGTTGTGGTTGTGGTTGTACTATACGGACTCTGCATTTTGACATAAAACCTCGTAGCCTTCTTTTGAATGAAGATTTCCGCCCTAAGATATTTGATTTTGGGCTTTCTAAACAATCGAAAAAAGAAAGAGAGTATCATTTCAAGGTTGTATGCTAGAGAAACTGCAGGGTATATTGCACTTGAAGTATTTAGTCAAAGCTTTGTGAGTAGTCTCTCACAAATCTGATGTCTACAGTTATGGCTTGATGATTCTCGAAATGGTTAAAGGAAAAACATTTATGTTATAGTGTCTCACACCAGTAAAATATATTTTCCAGATTCAATTTATAAGCATATCGAGTCAGGCATTTATCTTAATCTTGAAGAGGTTGTCACTGAAGAGGAACAATATATGGCGAAAAAGATGAACCTAGTGAGCTTGTGGTGCATTCATTCATTCAAACCAATCCACTGATAGGCCATCAACAAATAAAGTTATGGACATGTTGGAAGGTGGCCTAGAAATTTTGCAATTTCCACCAAAACCCTCTTTCTCTTCTCCAACAAGAGCACCTAAACATTCTTCCCCAACATCATCAGCAACACAACTCATCAGAGGAAGAATCCTTCATAAGCTGAGCAAGTTCTGATATGCATTTAAACTACTAATCTGTCCTAGGCAGCATTTCATGACCTCTCTCTGTCAGAAGTGATGAAAGTTTCTGTTTCTGTTTGGTGATTCATTTCGGAGAAAACCATGTTTATTTACTTAATATATCACGTTTAGAATTACTGATTTCACGTTCCTCTATATTCCTGCGGTTTCAGACCTTAATCATCTACACCATTTAACAGCAAAGGAGAATCTAAGAAATTAAAGATAATTGGACTAAGAAATTTCTTTCAATCATCCACCCCTTTGTTTCTTTTGCTCTATTTATGCTTGAAAGCATAATTCTGGATTATTAGCTAACAAATTGCCATCGGTTCTGCTGTCACTGGTTACCACTCACTTCAATGAATAAATTTAAAAAGGAAAATTAAAAAATATATATACATATGAATATCACATCTCTTACTGTGTTACCCTTACTATTTCTTATGATGATTTGTTTTAAGTAAAATGGATAATTAATGACAAACAGTGAAGATGGGGTAACAGTTAAGCTGAAACATCTTGAAATCAATTGGTGACAGTTGCACGTGGTTGCAAGCATCTCCATTAATTTTATCCTCATTCTATCTTAAAAAAAAAAATTCCAAATTCTTGGCTAAGAAAAAATGAAAAAACAATACATTATCGCTTCATGTGCTTGATTGGAGTCATGATTAAGCAAGTCAATGGCTCTATTGTTATTTTCCAAATCACAGCAGGCATGGATTGAGATATTTTAAGCGCATTAAAACAAAAGACTTGCAACAGTATGCAAAGTTTCCACCATCGCTTTACTTGAATTTTCTTTCTTAGTTTAGACTCTTTCAAACTTCATGTTGAGGTCCTTCCAAGACGCAATTAATCGCTGACCGAAAGCTTGTTGATACACGGTTACACCTATATTGTTGGATGCAGGTACTGCAGCCAATGCTGTTGGGATAATAACTTTCCTTTCCATTCTTCTGCAATAAGGAAACAGAGAAAGTTCAAATATTAAGGCCTTTGCTCGAAGTAATGGATCTCTAGCTCCTAAAAGATACAACTATTTTGTGGAACGCATGTCATTTGAATTTGTAATTACATAATTAGGGGTGTTCTTGGTGGTTTATGTACAAAGTGGGTGCTATGTCATTTTGCATACTTTCAGGGGTATAAATGTCATTACCCCTTATAACAAATGAAAAACATTAAGACTAAATTAATAAATAAATATAGTAATGATTTGTTAATTAATATAGTATGTATAAACAAATGAAACATGCACTTTAAATGTTAGGGAAAAAAATTCCATCTCTCACAAACCTTAATACTCATAACAATAGAACAAGCAACAAAAGAGAGAAAATTTGTGATTTAAAAAATCCAACTCCACCCAAGGGCTTGGCTTAGCGGATTGTAGGATATTCAATGAATCTTGAAGATTAGTTGAGGTTGTTGGGTGTTCAATAGACTATAGATTAGTTGAGATACACATAAATTGATTCAGACACCCCGATCACAAAAAATAAAATAAAATAATAATGATAATAGAATAAAGCCACAAGTGGCATAGAAGGAAAAAAGATTAACAAACTAAAGGCAAACATTTAAGACTAAAGCAGATAGCGAAACTCAATTTTGACCGAGGAATCAAATTCACTTTGCAACATTTTCACAAACACCTTCCTAACACGTTTGTAACATCAGAACAGCTATACATACGAATCAAATAAATCAAATTTCATGTTGGAACCTATCAGCATTCAGAACTTGAGATAAGTGTTACATAAAAAGGTTTCGTATTTTTTTCAAAATTCGGAGGAAAAATTCTTTACAGAAAAGAATGTTGCAAGACAAATTTTGTAAAACAATAAAGCAGGAAATATCAATTCTTTTACTTAAAGAGTGTGCAACAAATAAATTTAAAAAACAAAAGTGCAGATGATCTGTAATTCAAAATGAATCATTAAACTACAGAAAAAGTAAATCTTATTAGATTTAGCTTACAAATTGCTATTGGCTCTCCGTTAATTACCTACCACTGACTCCAATAATATATTCAAAAAGGAAAAATAAAAGATTAAAAATAAGATATGAATATCCCATCTCTTACTATTATTTAAAAAGATTTCTTTTAAGTTGAATGGATAATGGGTGACAGTTAAATTCATACATCTTGAATTAATTGGTGGGATTTCATGTGGTTGCAAATATCTCGATTATTGTGAATCATGTGGCCTTCATTAGCGACATGATTATGTAAAGTGATTAATCGGTCAAGCACGTGAGACGAGGATTGAGATAGTGCTTTAAAACGAAGACTTAAGTCTTTCCATCTTTTGAAACTTTCTTGTTTGATGTGATGTAACTCACTCTGGTATATGAANTTACTGATTTCACGTTCCTCTATATTCCTGCGGTTTCAGACCTTAATCATCTACACCATTTAACAGCAAAGGAGAATCTAAGAAATTAAAGATAATTGGACTAAGAAATTTCTTTCAATCATCCACCCCTTTGTTTCTTTTGCTCTATTTATGCTTGAAAGCATAATTCTGGATTATTAGCTAACAAATTGCCATCGGTTCTGCTGTCACTGGTTACCACTCACTTCAATGAATAAATTTAAAAAGGAAAATTAAAAAATATATATACATATGAATATCACATCTCTTACTGTGTTACGCTTACTATTTCTTATGATGATTTGTTTTAAGTAAAATAGATAATTAATGACAAACAGTGAAGATGGGGTGACAGTTAAGCTGAAACATCTTGAAATCAATTGGTGACAGTTGCATAATGGTTGCAAATATCTCCATTTTATTCTGATTCTATCTTAAAAACAAAATCCAAATTCTTGGCTACGAAAAAATGAAAAAACAATACATTATCGCTTCATGTGCTTGATTGGAGTCATGATTAAGCAAGTCAATGGCTCTATTGTTATTTTCCAAATCACAGCAGGCATGGATTGAGATATTTTAAGCGCATTAAAACAAAAGAATTGCAACAGTATGCAAAGTTTCCACCATCGCTTTACTTGAATTTTCTTTCTTAGTTTAGACTCTTTCAAACTTCATGTTGAGGTCCTTCCAAGACGCAATTAATCGCTGACCGAAAGTTTGTTGAAAGATTGTTGATACACGGTTACACCTATATTGTTGAATGCAGGTACTGCAGCCAGTGCTGATGGGATAATAATATTCCTTTCCATTCTTCTGCAATAAGGAAATAGAGAAAGTTCAAAACATTAAGGCCTTTGCTCGAAATAATGGATCTCTGGCTCCTAAAGGATACAACTATTTTATGGAACGCATGGCATTTGAATCTGTAATTGCATAATTTGCATTGGCCATTCACAGTCAACTTGTAACAGGAGGGGTGTTCTTGGTGGTTTATGTACGAAGTGGGTGCTATGTTATTTTGCATACTTTCAGGGGTATAAATGTCATTACTCCTTATAACAAATGAAAAAAATTAAGACTAAATTAATAAATAAATATAGTATAATTAATTTGTTAATTAATATAGTATGTATAAACAAATGAAACATGCACTTTAAATGTTAGGGAAAAAAATTCCATCTCTCACAAACCTTAATACTCAGAACAATTGAACAAGCAACAAAAGAGAGAAAATTCGGAGGAATAATTCTTTACATAAAAGAATGTTGCAAGACAAATTTTGTAAAACAATAAAGCACGAAATATCAATTCTTTTTCTCAAAGAGTGTGCAACAAATAAATTGAATAAACAAAAGTGCAGATGATCTGTAATTCAAAATAAATCATTAAACTACAGAAAAAGTAAATCTTATTAGATTTAGCTTACAAATTGCTATTGGCTCACCGTTAATTACCTACCACTTACTCCAATAATATATTCAAAAAGGAAAAATAAAAGATTAAAAATAAGATATTTTTTAAGTTGAATGGATAATGGGTGACAGTTAAATTCATAAGTGTTGAAGTAATTGGTGGGATTTCATGTGGTTGCAAGTATCTCGATTATTGCGAATCATGTGGGCTTCATTAGCGACATGATTATTTAAAGTGATTAATCGGTCAAGCACGTGAGACGAGGATTGATATAGTGCTTTAAAACGAAGACTTAGTCTCTCCATCTTTTGAAACTTTCTTGTTTGATGTGATGTAACTCACTATGCTATACAGTGTAACACAATGAACTTAATTTGGCTCACTGTTCGTTTTTTCCATATTCTTCAATTTCCTCCAAAATGACTTCCAGCTTTTTTCCCCCTCGCCTTTCCCTT
This sequence comes from Pistacia vera, assembly GCF_008641045.1. Classification (NCBI taxonomy): domain Eukaryota; kingdom Viridiplantae; phylum Streptophyta; class Magnoliopsida; order Sapindales; family Anacardiaceae; genus Pistacia; species Pistacia vera. The sequence goes on along the minus strand of NW_022195107.1, from coordinate 344,119 downwards.
CCCTTCTATGTTTCATGCTCGGTTTTCTTGTCAACTTTCAGTTTTGTTTGAGCCATCCTGATATGTACAAAACATGTATTCCTCAGTTCAAATGTGGGAATATCTTAGCCTGTTATCCTTTCTGGGGAGGTGATCGAGCAAAACCTTGTGGCCATCCTAACTTAGAGCTCACATGTGAGAATAATACGCCTACCATAGAGATCAGTGGTATGAAATACCGTGTTTTAAAAGTGGACGAGAAAGCTGGAAGTCTCATGATTGCAAAACAGGACTACTTCGAAGGAAACTGCCCAAGTATATTAGTTAATACTTCCATTGATTTTGAGTTTTTCGAATACTCTTCTGACTATGAGATGCTCAAGTTACTCTATGATTCCGCAACTCCTGAAAATTTTACTTGCTCTATGGGGGCGGTCGACTACAAGGATGGGTTCATAAAAACAGGAACTACTGGTCCTCGGAACTTTAATGTTAGTGTCGAGGTTCCAGTTCTTAAAATTTTACTTCAAGGGGCGAGAACAAATCTGTCAACTTTGGTAGAAGCCCTGAAGAAAGGATTTGAGGTGAAATCGAAGGTGAATGGCATAGAGTTATGTCTCAAGTGTATTGATTCTAATGGACGCTGTGGTTATGATATTGTTTCAAAGCAAACAATTTGTTACTGCCAAACTCCACCATTTAACTCGTCTACAGCATGTCCTGACAATTCACACTCATCAGGTAGACACTTCAGTTTTCACGTTAATGCTAATTGCTATACAAAATCTTGTTTTATCTTACAAGAGGTCAACTAGTAGATTTACTTCGCCAATTAGCTTCTTCCCTTCTTAAATCACACAGTCAGAGGCCCAAATTTTATAGATAACAAGTTATTTTATACACTCATCCAATAAGATTCCCGTCACTTTGTGAATAACATTTGAAATAGCATAGAAAATAATAAAAATATGATGTATAATTCAACTGCCCTTCAATTTAGACTCTTTTAAACTTCATATAGGACTTTTAAAACTTCACATTGAGGTCCTTTTATGCAATTAGTTGCCGACCGAAAGACTTTTGATACTTTGAATTTAGTATTTTCCATTGTTGAACTTTATATTGATTTAGTCTTTTGATACTCTGCTACAGAATCATCATTCAAGAGGAGAGGGAACATTGCCATAGGTAATATTTCATTTGACCAACTTTTTTAATTCTTTTTATTTGCAGTAGCATTTAATTAACAATTTCATCTGCGGTGCAAATTTCATATTATTCAGTCTTGATCATATTGGATTATACCTATATTGTTGAATCCAGGCATTGCAGCGAGCGCCGTAGGGATAATAATAATCCTTTCCATTCTTCTCTTAGCTGTCAAACGACGAAAGCTAATGTTAGATAAGGTTATGCTCTTCTGCAATAAGAAAACAGAGAAAGATCAAAATATCGAGGCCTTTGTTAGAGATTGTGGATCTCTTGCTCCAAAAAGATACAACTATTCTGATGTTAAAAAGATGACAAAATCATTCAGCAACATTCTTGGTCAAGGAGGCTACGGCGATGTTTACAAAGGAACACTACCCGATGGTCGTCTCGTGGCAGTGAAGATCTTGAAGGAATCAAAGGATAATGGGGAGGAATTTATCAATGAGGTTACTAGTATCAGTAGAACATCCCATGTTAATATTGTCACTCTTCTGGGTTTTTGTTACGAGAGGAAAAAAAGCGCTCTAATTTATGAGTTCATGTCTAATGGATCTCTTGATAAATTTATATATGATCAAGAAACTTCAAGTATGAACCACAAGTTGGAATGGAAGACCATGTACCAAATTGCAGTTGGTATTGCCAGAGGACTAGAGTATTTGCACCGTGGTTGTAACATAAGGATTGTGCACTTTGACATAAAACCTCACAACATTCTTTTGGATGAAAACTTTTGCCCCAAGATATCTGATTTTGGACTTGCTAAACAATCCATGAGAAAAAACAGTAGCATATCTATGTTGGATGCAAGAGGAACCATAGGGTATATTGCCCCGGAAGTATACTGTAGAAACTTTGGAGGAGTCTCTCACAAGTCTGATGTCTATAGTTATGGAATGATGATTCTTGAAATGATTGGCGAAAGAAAAAACATTGATTCTGGCATGTCTCACACCAGTGAAATATCTTTTCCAGATTCAATTTACAAGCATCTTGAATCGAGCGACGATTATAAACTTCAAGGTGTAATCACTGAAGAGGAAAAAGATATGGCAAAAAAGATGCTCTTTGTGAGTTTGTGGTGCATTCAAACCAATCCATCAGATAGACCATCAATGAATAAGGCTGTGGAGATGTTGGAAGGAAGCCTAGAGAACCTGCAAATTCCGCCAAAAGCTTATTGGTTTTCTCCAACAAGATCACCGAAACATTCTTTCCTCACATCATCATCAACACAAATGGCATCGCAAGAAGACTCCTCCAGAAACTGAGTGATTTGTGTCTTGTGTCCTGTGAGATGTACTTGTAGTTTTATAATAATCCGTCCCAGCAACTGAGAGCACTACTTTGTTCTTAAACTGTAGCAGAGGTAATGAAATTCATTGTCTGGTGATTAATTTCGCAAAGACAATGTTTGTTTTTTGAATACGTCATTTATAGAAAGCAAATTTATTGTACGGTGTCGTGTCATCTCACGTGTTCTGCTCTGTGCTTGTCTAGAACGATTATTGAAGGGTTTTTCTCACAATTCACAGCAATATGAAAACTTTGCTACCATTGATGGACTAGGGATTGCAGTCAGAAGTTACTTCAATTTTTTTTTTTTTTACATCAACTGCGTATCACAAGTTATCGGACGGAGTCACTAAGAGTGATAAAAAAATCACACAATAAACCATATTTTATTTTTCTCCCATAGTGAATGCACTGATGCATGGGATATTAGACATTGAACAGATTAGTATTACTCCATTTCTCTCCGAAGGAAAACTTAAAAAAGAAAGACGTCCTGATAATGAGATAAAATACTAAAATATTTTTTTTCTCGCTTTTGCCTAGTAATCAGTATCTAAGATGCCCAGGAGGCACATATTCCTTTATTCACCTTTTTAATAGGAATAAATGTCGAGATAACTCCATTGATTCATTTAAACCGCAAATTATACTTCTGGATCATAAACTACGTCACCATCAGTGAAACAATAATTGCATAATATTCAGAAAACAAAACAATTGGCAAAGAAAAAAATGAATAAATAATGCTCTACGGCCACACCACAAGGAACAAATAAACCAAACAAATGTTTATTTTAGTTTTGGCTAAAAGTCAACAAATGTTTAAGGTCAACATAAGGGTAAAATTATAGAGTAATGCTACGTGCACTAACCAATGTGTACTAGTCCAAGTACTAACATTGGAAATTTCAAATTTTTAATGTTAGTACTTGGACTAGTACACATTGATTAGTGGGAGAACGACTTACACATACCCAAGGTTTATCGAAACGACAAGTTGATACCCAAAAGGTTTTGAAACGACAAATAGGTACTTTCCGTCATGTTTTGTTAGTGATTTTCGTTTGATAATAGTGAAAAGACTAAAATACCCTTGAAAGTTTAATATTTTAGTTTTTTATAAATTTAAAAATTTCTAAAAAAACCCCCTAGATTTGCTAATTTGACTAAATACCCCAATATATAAAATTTTTATAAAATAATAAAAACACCCCCGTCACCCGCAATGCCAGATTTCGGCCACCACCGCCAAAATCTGGCCGGAAAATTGTGTTATGACACAGACTCGTCGGATCTGTGTCGTAACACATCGATCTGGCCAAAAAAGGCCAGATCTACGTCTGGCCTTTTTCGGCCTCGACGGCCAGATCCGTGGCGGATTTGGCCGGAAAATGTCAGATCGACGTGTTACGACACAGATTCGAAGGGTCTGTGTCGTAACACAATTTTCCGGCAAGATTCCGGCCTCGACGGCCAGATCAGCCACGGATCTTGCCGGAAAATGTTAGATCTACGCGTTATCTATGTCGTAAAGTAATTTTTCGGCCAGATTCTGACGGTGGTGGCCGGAATCTGGCACTGCGGGTGGCGGGGGTGTTTTTGTTATTTTATAAAATTTTTATATATTGGGGTATTTAGTCAAATTAGCAAACCTAGGGGGTTTTTTAGAAATTTTAAATTTATAAAAAATAAAATATTAAATTTTCAAGGGCATTTTAGTATTTTCACTATTATCAAACGAAAATCACTAACAAAACATGACGGAAGGTACCTATTTATCGTTTCAAAACCTTTTGGGTACCAACTTATCGTTTCAGCAAATCTTGGGTATGCCAAAGTCGTTTGGCCTTGGTTAGTGCATATAGTTCTGTTCAAAATTATATCCTTACCCCTCAAACCATAACAGTTTGCTAACAGAGTTAGTGTTAAGAGTTATGATTGATTAAGTTCTGAAACATTGGGGGGCAGCCTAATTGAAAGGGTAAAAATCTCTATGTGATGATTTCCGAAACATTAGGGCTGTTAAATGATGTTCTCTCCGTGTCAAATTTAATTACATTTTGAATTGTCCCTTTTACCCTTTGTTAAATTCTATAAGGGGATTTTGTCATTCAATAATACTATACTTACAAAGAAATCTTACAAAAATTTTCATACAAAGTTAGATAGTAAAATATGAATAGAAGACTAAAATAAAAAATCAAACTCATTAAATTTACTTTTCTATTTATTTTTTATCACATCATTTTATATAAAGATCTTTATAAAATTACTTTATATAAACATCTTTGTAAAATTTATTTATAAGTGTAGTATTACTCTATCGCATTTCATCTGCATTGTGCAGGAGAGCAGATGTGAAGCCTGAAAATCTGGTTGGCACTTGGCAGCTTATTAGTCGACAATTGATTAATGCGCGTCAATGGTATTATGGTCTTGACGAGGTACCAACTTTCTAATTCAATTAATTTTGCAATGTTTCTATTGGCCGTTAAAACGAAGTTTGAAGTCAACTAGACAGCCAAAATCAAAGTCTATGGCTTATTGGCTATCATTTAACTGAGATTTCTCTTACATGATCTAAACCAACCGGACTCTACTCACCCAAGATTAATTCTTCCTCGAGTTCAATTTCACCGAAAATGTTGAAGTCGCGGTTTTTTCTGCCGTTGCCTTTTCTTTCTCTTGTATGGTTTATATTCATGGCCTTGGTCAAGATTCAGCCGTCTTTAAGCAGTCCTTCCATGTCCCAAACTAATTGCAGTCTTCCATTCAGATGTGGAAACTTCGCAGCCGGTTATCCTTTCTGGGGAGGTGACCGACCTAGTGGTTGTGGCCATCCTGACCTACAGCTCTATTGTGGTTGTGACAGTATTTCGGAATTTTTTAATTACGGTTACCGCGGAGACTATTGTTCAACTGATTGGCCTACCATGGTGATCAATGCTGTAGTCTACAGTATTTTAAATATTGACGAGAAAGCCCAAATTCTCAGGATTTCAAGAGTGGACTACCTGGACGGAATTTGCTTACCTTTATATCCCAACAGCACCATCAAGTCTACACTTCTTGATTATGATCCTGGGTATGAGCTGCTTACTTTATCTTACAATTGCCAAGGATATGCATCTTCTCCGGCAGGACACTTCTCTTGCTCTGAAAATAATACTTATAGTGGTTATGACAATGTATCCATAGCAGAAGGGCTTGCCCCTACTCTGGAGGGATGCGAGAGCTTTACCACGGTTCCAGTTTCTAGGAGTTTACATTCAACAATGATAGGAAATTTGTCGGTTTTGGAAGAAGCCATAAGAGAAGGATTTCAGATGAAATGGACCGTGAGCGGCATCGCATGTGAGGAATGCAAATCTAATGGAAGTTGTGGTTACAATCCTCTGTTCAATCAGACATTTTGCTATTGCCCAAATGGACAATTCTCCACATCATGTTCTTCATCAGGTATGCACCTTAAATGTTTTAGAGGCATTGTTCGAACTCTACCTTCCTTCTTAGTCTATAAGATTTTAAGAACAAAAAATAATCTAGAATACAAAGGATGTCACATATATCATTTATATCACCATCTAATAAATTTGTCACCTCTAACTTTTTTCTCTCCTTTTAGCTTTAAAATAATAGTTATTAATAGTTACTACATTTAATATCTATTTGGCATGTATGCATTGTTGATATGTGAATCCACTTTCACATAATTGGCCTACAATCTTTGAACAAAGGATTTGGGCATGGAAATTAGTTAACCTACAAACTTTGACAAAGGATTTGGATGGTGGAAACAAGTAGTAATGGTAATAAATTTGAGTAGAAAAAAATTGGTGGGCTAATAATTTAGGGGTGGCAAGTGACCATGACCAAAGCATGTGAAGGCATTTAATGGTTATAATTTTTTACCTTAGGAATGTAAATGCAGAAAATTTACTACTGATTTGGAGGTCATGGTTTCCTATAAATACCATGGTTCATTTCTCCAAACCCATCACAACATCACACCACCCAAACACATACACTAGCCTTTCATTTCTTTTGTATTCTTCCAAATTGTCTTTCCTCACTTGTGAGAAAAAGTGCCTATTATTCCCTTCTATCTTCTTGTAATTCTTTTATGGTCTTAATAAAATCTTTCTAGTCTTGCTCCGTGGATGTTTGTTTCACTTGTAGATAATTGAGGGTTTTACTATGTAAATCTTATTTCCTGTTATTTTATATTGATTATTTTATTTTCACATTTCAAATTTACACTGCTAGTTAGCTAGCTTCATCAACATCCTAATATGCATTATCGAGTAGCATCATGTCGGCAATATTTTAGAGTACATGATCATTCTAAAGTTAATATTAGATTACATGCTTTTTTAGCTATCAGATCACCTCTATTATTATTTTAGGTAGGATCAGACGGTTGACAATGTTACCCTGGAACATTCCTTCTTACAATCTTTAAACTATGTCATTACATCTAAGGCCTAAAATCAGGCGTCACTGTTACATACCGGCATAATGAGATTGTATGTTATTCTTTCACTCATCTCTGTTTATTCTTCTTATTCAATTTGCCCATCTCCGTCTTTATCTTCGTCTCCATCATAACCACAAATGGTTTGTTTGTATAGAGTGCACCAGTCCTCTGTCACAACTACTTTATTGTATGTCAAAACAGAACACAGTAGCAACTACGATCAATTTAAAGATAAAAACTTATTTTTTGTCACAAGTTAATGCATGCATGTCATGTTAATAACTACCAACTACGATCAATTTAAAGATAAATTAGAGTTTAGAGGTGTTGATATGGATGATGTGATACCACGGTGGTATTCTAAATTTTTTATTAAAAGACTTGTGACACTTCGGTTTTACATGCAGGATCATTTTTGAACAAGAGAAGAATCATTTTCATAGGTAACATGCTCATCAGGCAACTTTGAATTTCCAATTGTAGTAACAGTATGTCAACTATTATTGCAGTTATTTATTAGTAACAGAATGCTTTTCACTTTTAATCACGTTAGATTACCCTATCCCTGAACACAGGCGTTGCAGCTTGTGCAGTTGGCATACTCATAATCCTCTCTATATTTCTCATGAGTGGCCGCCTTCGACGAAAGCTTATATTAGATAAGGTTGTCTTCTTCTGGAAGGATAAAACAGAGAACCACGAAAACATAGAGGCCATTGTTAGAAATTACGGATCTCTTGCTCCAAAAAGATATAATTTTTCTGATATTAAAAATATGACGAAATCATTCAGCAATAAACTTGGTCAAGGTGGCTATGGCGATGTTTACAAAGGAATGTTACCGGATGGTCCTCTTGTAGCTGTCAAGGTCTTGAAGGAATCTAAGGGTAACGGCGAGGAATTTATGAATGAGGTGGCTAATATTAGCAGAACATCCCATGTAAATATAGTCACTCTTCTTGGATTTTGTTGCGAGAGAAATAAAAGAGCTCTAATTTATGAATTCATGCCTAACGGGTCTTTAGATAAGTTTATATATGATCAAGAATCAAGTATGAACCTAAAAATGGCATGGAAGACAAAGTTTCAAATTGCAGTTGGAATTGCAAGAGGACTAGAGTATTTACACAGAGGTTGTAGCATCAGGATTGTACATTTTGACATAAAACCTCAAAACATTCTTTTGAATGAAGACTTTTGCCCAAAGATATCTGATTTTGGGCTTGCTAAACAATCCAAAAATAAGGAAAGTATCATATCAATGTTGGATGCAAGAGGAACTATTGGTTATATTGCTCCGGAAGTATATAACAGAAACTTTGGAGAAGTCTCTCACAAATCAGACGTCTATAGTTATGGAATGATGATTCTTGAAATGGTGGGAGGAAGAAAGAATATTGATGTTACAGCATCTCGCACCGATGAAATATATTCTCCACATTGGTTATTCAAGCACCCTGAACCAGGCAAAGAAGAGGACTTTAAACTTCATGGGGTTGTTATTGAAGAGGAAGAAGAGATGGCAAAGAAGATGATCATCGTAAGCTCGTGGTGCATTCAAACTTTTCCGTCTGATAGACCGTCAATGACTAAGGTTGTGGAAATGTTGGAAGGTTGCCTAGAAAACTTGCAAATTCCACCGAAACCTTCAATGTCTTCTCCAACAATGTCGCCGCCTAGGCATCTTCCCCTGCAACATCACCAACATAAACTTGAATCGCAGGAAGAAACCAGCTGTAAGCGAGGTGATAATGTGAAATGTACTTAAATTTGTATATCAATTCTTAGAACTGTAAACTGGAGCAGAAGTAAATTGTGTTGTCCCGTGATTATTTACACAGACAATGCTCGGTTTCTATTAGGTTCAAGTTCAAGTTTAGAAGGCTGTGTAAGTGTACACTGTACATTAGGTAGTATCGCATCAAAAGTTAGGATTGCATTAAAAATGTTGAGGTGTTTGGAAACGACAGGGATATCTTAATTTTGAATTTAATCCCCCTCATGCTGCAGTAATGTGTCCAAATAATCTTAATTTTTAAGAAAAATGTTTTCTTTGAACATTATTTATAGACATTTATGTCTTTAATTTTTTTTCTAAGGCAATTATTATAAATTAGCCCTATTTCTATGGGAAAACTGAAAACAGCCTATTTTGAAAAGTTTTACACTCTATAACTCTCTTTTTATTTTATTGACAATTTTTTCCTTAATATAAAACCCAACGTCTTCATCTCTTATTCATCTATTTAAACATAGGTTTTTTATGTAACCATCAACTCTCTACACACATCAACAACAAATTAATCAATTATCACTTATTTACCATTAAATTAAAGATAGATAGTGCTTGAATCCTGATATTTCAATGCTATTGAGCATTATCTAGTTTTCTTTATAGCAGTCGAATCTTAATTCTCAGGCAATGTTGGGTAATTTGGGGCAGGAGGTTGACGACAATAGTGCTCGAAACCTAATATTTGGCAATGTCTAGTGGTGTTGGACATTAATTAATTGTGTTTAAGTTTGTACATGTAAAGGTCATTTTACCCAGAAAATTAGAAGAGGATTACGGCGTGCAAGACTTTTAAAAAGAAGTTACTTTCTAATTTAATATAAAAACAAATAAATAAATAAAACATGGGCTATTTAATGTAATTTCACTTTTTTCTATTAAACTCAAACAACTGCTAATTTGTCTTATTTAAAAACTTGTATAATTTTTTTATTTCAAAAAAAGTTATCTCGCCTGGCCCTCAAAGACTTGTCCTATTTTGGACTGGTCCTAGGTCCGTCATTTTTGTGAGGGCCCAGACCGGTCCCAAGCCTGGGCCTAGCCTGTATATTAAACCTGCATATAACCAGTCCTATGCAGGCCTCATAAATATATATTTAACCCTTTAGTTATTTATATGAATATCAAACACGTGTAACATCAGAACTATATTTGTGAATCAAATAACTCTACACTAGTAATACCGAATCAAAATTTATGTTGGAATCTATCAGCATTCAGAACTTGAGATAAATGTTACATAAAAAGTTTTCGTTTTCTTTTCAAAATTCGGAGGAATAATTCTTTACATAAAAAATTGTTACAAGACAAATTTTGTAAACAATAAAGCATGAAATATCAATTCTTTTACTTAAAGAGTGCAACAAATAAATTGAAAAAGAAAAGTGCAGATGATCTGTAATTCCAAAGGAATCATTAAGTTACAGAAAAGTTTACTATTGGCTCTCCTTTAACCAGCTACCACTTACTCCAATAATATATTCAAAAAGGAAAAATAAAAGAGTAGTGGAGACATCAATGTCCCATCTCTTACGGTATTACTATTATTTAAAAAGATTGCTTTTAAGTTGAATGGATAATTAATGACAAAAAGTGAAAGATGGGGTGACAGTCAAATTCCTATATCTTGAATTCATTGTGGGATTTGATGTGGCTGCAATATCTCGATTCTATCTTTAACACAGAGTCCAATTCCTGTGAAGAAATTTAACATCATACCTTATCGCGTCATGTGAGCTTGATTGGCGACATATTAAATAGGTCAATGGTCTTTTACATTTTAACACTGTTTTAAATTTAGACTTGAGGGTAACCCATTTTGCTACCCAAGTCATGGTCTTTGTTCCATAAGTTGGACCGATGATGTCAGCGACATTTTAATTTTTAAAAATTACTATTAATCCTTCAAATTTTAATATATTACAATTTTTCCTAAAAGTTCAATTAGTCTCTAAATTTTATTTATATCAAAATGCCCCAAAAAATACATCTCCAAACACTCCTATAAAATTACAGTTAACCCTTTTAATTTTGAAATATTACAAAACTCCCTAAGACCTGAATTAGACCGGAGAAGCTGTTGAGTCTCGGTCTGACCAGCCGGTCCGGTCTAGTTTTAAACAGAGGAATTACCACCACGGGAGACAAGGATTGAGTATAAAGTGCATTAAAAACAAAGACTTTCTCAACTTTTCCAACTTTCCAATCTTTCCATCTTTTAACTTTCTTGTTTGATGTGATATAACTCGTGTAACACACTGAACTCATTTTCTCTATTCGTTTTCCCACATTTCAATTTCCTAAAATGACTTTCCAACTTTTTGCCCCTCGCCTTTCTTTCTTTTCTATGTTTCATGTTCGTTTATATTGTCAATTTCCAGTTTTGTTGAGCCTTGTTAATTGTGAAGCCATCAAACGTGCCTTTTTTTCTTTATTATTTGCAATCTACCATCAATTGTGATTGATCCAACGGTTGAGACTTACCTAACATCAAGATATATAAATGTGGACTATTCACCTTTCAAGAACACTCTCTCTTCGTGTCAAAAAAAAAAAAAGGCTTTCTCTTCTAGGGTTCTTCGGTTCACTCTCATCTTGTAATCTTTTGGTGCGATCTGTTATTCGCAGTGGAAGGTTGGTTTCCTTCAAGGGTAAAGAAGCTAGGATAGATTTCTCTAAGATTAAAGGTTTGGTGATTGTATTGAGTGTCGATTTGTAGAGGGGTTTTTGTTATTGTTCAAGTGTGTTGTACTTTGTAAACTCTTGATAATCCTATGCAGCGAGCCTCAGTATTCTGGAGTCAACGTGGACTAGCTTGTTCAATCTTGAACAGTGAACCATGGTAAAATCGTGTTTGTTCTTTCTTGTTTGATCTTGGTTAGTGTTAAGATAGATTGTATTTAGGCTTTTTAACAACAGGTATTAGACTTGAGTTTTAGCCGCCAAATCTCTAGTCTTCGCGAATTGGAAGTTTTTTGAAATTAAGTTTGTCAAAAATTGGGGGTTTCTTGATTTGTCACTCCTGGGTAGTTTAAGGTTCCTAAATCTCAATTTATCAATCTACTTAAGAACGAGATCAATTTCTGTTTTAGGTTCAAGAATCAGAAATAGATCTTGATTCAAGGTCTATTCTAAAACCCAAATGACTACCACGCATGGAAATCTCCCAATAGGAGGGGAAGATAATTTCAATAGCTGGAAGAAGAAATGAAAGCCCTCCTTCACACAACAAGGTGGGCATTGCATTGGAGAAAGATGCCACAAAATGGCTGAGAAAAACTAAGAAGAAGGCTGAGGTGGATGAAAAGCATATACCTCACCATCAAACCTATTAGACATGTCAAGGAAGGTAGATGGTCTGAAACCCCAATCGTCTTGTGGGTAAACTAGAAACCTTATACTCATTACAATCTGCTCCTAATCTTGTGTTTCTAAAGGTTTTTTTCTTCTTCTAAATGGATTTTGTAAATCTTAGATGATAACCTAGACGAATTCCTGAAAATGACATTGATACTAAAAGGCATCTGAAAAATTAGGGATTCTAGCAGTATGATCCTTTAATTCGTTGCCTGATGAATATTTAGTGGTGAAAAATGCATTAATAACTATAACTGTTCTAGTGTTGATTTAATTTGTGCTGGGTTGAAATCTGGGGAATAATAAAGACTGGAAGAGAAATGGAACAACCTTGTTTGTAAAGGACAAGGTAGATTCTGTCAATTAGGAAAGGAGCCAAGAAAAGACCCATATTTACCTGTTTTAAGGGAAGGACAGTAGGCTCTAAGGGAAACAAGAAAGTGTTTTATTGCAATAAAACGGGCACCTAAAGAAAAAATGCTATGAGTGGATTAAGAAATAGAAACAAACCAAATTCTGAAATAACGCATGAGATTTATGAACACTCACATTATCCATTCTGATAGATTAGGAATGGGTACTAGATTTCAAGGGTTTCCTTTCATATGAGTCTCTATAAGGTTGGTTCCAGATTTTAAAGAGGATAACAAGAAACTTGTTTTCATGGAAACAACACTCCTGTAAGGTACAAGGAATTGGAAGTGTATGATTAAACTGGTTAATGGGAAGGTAATAAGACTAACTAGGTTAGATACATCCTAAATAAAACGAACCTAATCTCTGAGTACCTTGATAAGGTGGCTGCTGCTATAAGGCACAAAATAGGTGTAAGTAGTGTACAAGACAATAATATACTATTTAAAAGGACTATAAAAAATGGTTTGTACATACTATGTGGTTACTCTTATCCTGATACCTTTAATACTGCACTTTCCTCTACTAACATGTCTGTTGTAGAGAAATGACACCTAGAATGGGCCATAGGCCAGAAAGGAATGAACACTCTCAAACAACAAGGCTATTTTGGAATGATACTATTTCTGAATTAGAGTTCTGTGAAACCTACATTCTTGCAGCAGCACAGTTGAGTTTCCCAAAAGGAACTCACTACTTCTAACTGTTAGAGTATTTACATTCTATGTTGTGAGACAATTACTTCTACCATTGTAATGACTATAGTAGAAAGGTATGATATACCTCCTAAAGTCCAAGGATAAGCCTTACTAGTTTAAAACCTGAAAGTCCTGGTAGAGACAAATTAATAAGATGAAGGCCCTTAGACTGATAATGGATGGAGTTCTCAACTCTGATTTGAAAATATTGTAGTGACAAGGGATTCTCAAGCATAAGACATGTCAGAAAAACCCTCAGCAAAACGTGTTGCTAAAGGATGAATAGACTTTTAGAAAAAGGTAGTGTCTTCTATTTACTTCAGATTGCAAAAACCTTTTGGGGGAAGCCTTGCCACTGCGCCTACCTAGTTAATAGGAGTCCATCTAATTAATAGAGTTCAATGCCTTAAAGAAGTGGCAGGAAGAAGCCTAGCCTTAGCCACTTAGAAGTTTGGGTTGCAGCTTATGCACCACAAATGATGGGAAGTTAGAACCTAGGTCTCTTAGATGTATCTTAAGGTACCAAAAGGGACCAAAGTTACAACTTTGGGAAAAAATGCAGGGGTAAGAGTGATAATTAGAGATATAGTCTTCAATGGAGCATATTCCCTTGCAAAACTACTACCATATGTAGACCTCCAACACTGATTTAAGGAACAACTCAAGGTAACAGCACCCAATTGAGGCAGAGCAGCAAGATACACTGATCTAACCAACCCAAATGAAAACCACTTCTCTAATCCATTTCCAATACTGATCGTGGAACACCATGAGCAGCAGGATGTTGAGGTCCAAAATTCGAAGTGAAATTTTTTATTTGCCCATTCCTAGTCGTCATGGGAAAGAAAGGCAAAAATAAGAAACAGATTATCTCCTGAGAGCTTGTCCAATACTACCAGTACCACCTGTTGTTAATCTTGATCAAGATGTTGAAGAAGAACTAACAGGAAATGGCGAGAGGCTCAATTGGATGATCTTACCCAGTACCAGCTAGCAAGAGATAGAATTAGAAGAGAAATTAGAATCCCCACCAGATACAACTATGCAGACCTAATATGCACTGCCCTAGTTGTTGGAGTACAGAAACAGAAAGTTGAACCTGACACTTACGAAGAAGCAATCAACTCCAAAGACAGCAAGAAGTGGCTTGCTACCATGAAGGAATAAATGGAATCCTTAAAGCTGAACAATACCTTGTCCTTGTCCAAAAGCCTAAAGACCAGAAGGTGGTGGAGTGTAAGTAGTTGTTCAAAGTGAAAGAAGGAACAAATTAGTTCGATCCTCTAAGATACAAGGCTAGGTTAGTAGCAAAAGGTTACACACAAAAAGTAGGTATTGATTTTAACGAAGTATTCTCTTCAGTGGTTAAGTTTAAGACAATTAGATTAATGTTATCAATTGTTGCTCACCTTGACCTAGAGTTAGTCTTTTTGGATGGTGAGTTAGAAAAGGAAATCTTTATGAGTCAACCTACTGGCTTTAGAGACAAAAACCTACTTGATTATGTTTGTTTGTTGCATAAATCCTTGTATGGCTTGAAACAATCCCATAGGTAATGGTATAAGAGGTGGGACTCCTTTATTGTGAGGGCCAGATTCACTGGGAGTGAGTATGATAACTGTTTTTACTTTGCATCCACTGATAACATGCCTATATATTTACTTTTATATATTGATGACATGTTGTTAATTAATAAGTCGAAGTCAAAGATAGATGAATTAAAATCAAAATTGAGTGCTGAATTTGATATGAAAGACTTGGGATGTGAAAAGAAAAGGTGATAGAGAGAAATAGGAAACTTAATCAATTAAGACTACACCAAATGTTTTACTTATAGATACTAACCTCTAAGTTTGGAATGGCTAAGTCTAAACTTGTTAACATGCCATCAGCAAGTCATTTTGTCCTTAAGAAACTGCATTGTCCCAAAACAGAGGATGAAATGATAAAAATGGAAAACATCCCATATGATAATGTAGTAGGATCTATTATGTATGCTATGATTAGTACAAGGCCTGATCTTTCATTTGCAATATCTTTGCTAAGTAGATATATGTCAAATCTTGGAATTGAGCATCGGGTTGCACTAAAATGGCTGCTAAGATACATTAATAGTACTATACACTTTGGGCTGCTTTTTTGTAAAAATAATTCTACATTTGATCTTGTTGGGAGTAGATTCTGATTTTGCAGGGGATAGAGACATAAGGAAATCTACTACAACCTTTTATTTCAAACTTGAAGGGAACTGTGTGAGTTGGAAATCTCAATTACAACAGTTGGTTGCATTGTCTACAACCGAGGCTAAATTCATGGTTGTCACAGATGCATTCAAGGAAGCAATATGGCTTTGAGGGATCCTGAAAGAAGCCAAATTAATGGAGGGCATTGTGACTGTATATTCTGACAGTCAAAGTGCCATCCACCTTAGTAAGAATCTAGTGTACCATGAGAGAACAAAGCACGTAGATGTCAGGTACCATGTTGTCAGAGATCTTATCTCAAGAGGAATATTGGATTTGAAAAAGATGCAAATCATTTGGCTTCTAAACTGTCGAGTATCTAAATTCTATTGTGGGGTCTTGAGAGGGTAGGTCTCATGGGGGAATAGTTACTCCTACCCATTGTGATGACTATAGTAGAAAAGGTATGGTATTCCTCCTGAAGTCCAAGGATGAAGTCTTGGCTAAGTTTAAAAACCTAGAAAGTCCTGGTAGAGAATTAAATATAAGAGTGAAGGCCCTTAGACTGATAATGGAATGGAGTTCTACACTCAGTTTGAAAATATTGTAGTGATAAGGGATTCTAAGCATAGGACTGTCAAAAAACCCCTCAGCAAAACAATGTTGCTGAGAGGATGAATAGACTTTGTTAGAAAAAGGGTGAGGTGTCTTCTATTTACTTCAGGACTGCCAAAAACCATTTGGGGAAGCCTTGAGCACTGCGGCCTACCTAGTTAATAGGAGTCATCTAATCAATAGAGTTCAAATGCCTTAAAGAGAAGTGGCCAGGAAGGAAGCTAGCCTTAGCCACTTGAGAGTTTTGGGTGTGCAGCCTATGCACACACAAATGATGGGAAGTTGAACCTAGGTCTCTTAGATTTGTATTCTTAGGTATCAAGAAGGGACCAAAGGTTACAAACTTTGGGAAAAATATTTACAGGGGTAAGAGTGATAATTAGCGAGATTAGTCTTCAATGAGAGCATATTCCCTTGCAAAACTACAACCATATTGAGGTACCTCCAACACTGATTTTGAGGGACAAACTCAAGGTAACAGCACCCAAATTAGGTGGAAGCAGCAAGATACACTGATTACAACTAGCCTAAATGAAGAAACTGAACCAAATCAGGAAATACCGTTGAGGATTAGTGTTGATTTAATTGTTGCTGGGTTGAAATCTTGGGAATTAGAATTAAAGACTTGGAAGAGAAATGGGAACAACTTGTTTGTAAAGGACAAGGTAGATTCTAGTCAATTAGGAAAGGAGGCAAGAAAAGACCCATAGTTAATGCTAGTTTTAAAGGCAAAGGTAGCAGTAGGCCTAAAGGGGAAATAAGAAAGTGTTTTCATTGCAATAAAACAAGGCACCTAAAGAAAAAAAATGCTATGAGTAGATTAAGAAATAGAAACAAACCAATTCTGAAATACAGCATTGAGATTTATGAAGCACTCATAGTATCCAATTTTGATAGTATTAGGAAATGGGTACTAGATTTAGGGTGTTCCTTTCATATGAGTCTTAATAAAGGTTGGTTCCAAGATTTTAAAGAGGATAAACAAGAAATTGTTTTCATGGGAAACAATCACTCCTGTAAGGTACAAGGAATTGGAAGTGTAATGATTAAACTGGTTAATGGGAAGGTAATAAGACTAACTAAGGTTAGATACATACCTAAATTAAAACGGAACCTAATCTCGCTGAGTACTCTTGATAAGGCTGGCTGCTGCTATAAGGCACAAAATAGGTGTACAGTAGTGTACAAAGACAATAATATACTATTTAAAAGGACTATAAAAAATGGTTTGTACATACTATGTGGTTACTCTTATCCTGATACCTTTAATACTGCACTTTCCTCTACTAACATGTCTGTTGTAGAGAAATGACACCTAAGAATGGGCCATATAGGCCAGAAAGGAATGAACACTCTCAAACAACAAGGCTATTTTGGGAATGATACTATTTTTGAATTAGAGTTCTGTGAAACCTACATTCTTGGCAAGTAACAAGATTGAGTTTCCCAAAAGGAACTCATCTAACTTCTAACTGTTAGAGTATTTACATTCTCATGGTGGGAACGGTCTCATTCTGGGGAGGTGACCGACCTAGTGGTGTGGCCATCGACCTGCAGCTCTATTGTGGTTGTGATGGTATTAGGGAAAGGATTGATTACTATTACAGCAGCAGAGGACGTGATAACAATTTGTTCAACTGATAGGCCTACCATGGTGATCAATGTGCTAATCTACAGTATTTTAAATATTGACGAGAAAGCCCAATTCTCAGATTTCAGAAGTGGACTACCTGGACGAATTTGCTCACCTAAAAGCATCAGTCTACACTTCTGATTATGATCCTGGATGAGCTGCTTACTTATTTTACAATTGCCAAGGATAGACATCTTTCGGCAGTACAGCTCACTGTTTGAATCTTATTAGGCAATGTACCATAGCAGAAGGGCTTGCCGCTACTCTGGAGGGATGCAGACCTTACCAGGTTCCAGTTCTAGAAGTTACAATTCAACAGTGATAGGAAATCGTCGGTGGAAGAAGTCATAAAAGAAGGATTTCAGGGAAATGGACCGGAGCGGCATCGCATGTGAGGAATGCAAATCTAATGGAAGTTGTGGTTACGATCTTCAGTTCATAAGACATTTTGCTAGCCCAAAGGACTATCCTTCACATCATGTCTACCCCAAAAGAGCCTTCCCTTCATCAGGTTTTTTAGAGGCATTGTTGAACTCTAACTTCATTCCTTCTTAGTCTAAAGATCTAGAACATAATAATCTACAATACAAAGGATGTCACATATCATTTATATCCCATCTAATAAATTGTCACCTCTTAACTTTTTCTCTCCTTTTAGCTTTAAATAATAGTTATAATAGTACTAATTTAATATTACTATTGGTGTATGCATTGTTGAAATGTGAATCCACTTTCACATAATTGGCCTACAATCTTTGAACAAAGGATTGGGCATGGAAATTAGTTAACCTACAAACTTTGACAAAGGATTTGGATGGTGGAAACAATAGTAATGGTAATAAATTTGAGTAGAAAAAATTGGTGGGCTAATAATTTAGGGTGGCAAGAGACCATGACCAAAGCAGTGGTTTCCTATAAATACCATGGTTCATTTCTCCAAACCCATACAACATCACACCACCCAAACACATACACTAGCCTTTCATTTCTTTGTATTCTTCCAAATTGTCTTTCCTCACTTGTGAGAAAAAGTGCCTATTATTCCCTTCTATCTGTTGTAATTCTTTTATGGTTAATAAAATCTTTCTAGTCTTGCTCCGTGGATGTTTTGTTCCCTTGTAAATAAATTGAGGGTTTACTATGGAAGTTATTTCTTTATTTTAGGATTATTTTATTTTCACATTTAAATTTACGCTGCTAGTTAGCTAGCTCATCAACATCCTAACAGCCGTATCGAGTAGCATCACGTCAGCAAATATTTAAACTATGTCATTACATCTAAGGCCAAAATCAGGCGTCATGTTGTCATACCGGCATAATGAGATGTTATATTCTTCACTCATCTCTGTTTATTCTTCTTATTCAATTCCCCATCTCCGTCTTTATCTTCGTCTCCATCATAACCACAAATAGTTTGTTTGTATAGAGTGCACGTCCCTGTCACAACTACTTTATTGTAGTCAAAACAGAACACAGTAGCATGCAAATGATTTCAAAGCAGAAGCCAACTTAATTAATCGAATCACTGGTTCTCAGTTTATATCAATTTAACAATAAAACTTATTTTTTGTCACAAGTTAATGCATGCATGTCATGTTATAACTACCAACTAAGATCAATTTAAAGATAAATAAGATTTAGAGGTGTTGATATGGATGATGTGATCCACGGTGGGTGTTCTAATTTTTTTTTAAAAGACACTTGACATTCGGTTACATGCAGGATCATTTTTGAACCAGGAAGAATCATTTCAGGTACATGCTCATAGGCAACTTTAATTTCCAATTGTAGTAACAGTAGTCAACTATTATTGCAGTTATTTATTAGTAACAGAATGCTGTTCACTTTAATCACATTAGATTACCATCCCTGACACAGGCGTTGCAGCTGTGCAGTTGGCATCTCATAATCCTTTCTATATTTCTCATGAGTGGCCGCCTTCGACGAAAGCTTAATTAGATAAGGTCGTCTTCTTCTGGAAGGATAAAACAGAGAACCATGAAAACATGAGGCCATTGTTAGAAATTACGGATCTCTTGCTCCAAAAAGATATAATTTTTCTGATATTAAAAATATGACGAAATCATTCAGCAATAAACTTGGTCAAGGTGGCTATGGCGATGTTACAAAGGAATGTTACCGGATGGTCCTCTTGTAGCTGTCAAGATCTTGAAGGAATCTAAGGGTAACGGCGGGAATTTATGAATGAGGTGGCTAATATTAGCAGAACATCCCATGTAAATATGTACTCTTCTTGGATTTTGTTGCGAGAGAAATAAAAGAGCTTCATTTATGAATTCATGCCTAACGGGTCTTTAGATAAGTTATATTGACAAGAATCTTCAAGTAGAACCCAAAATGGCATGGAAGACAAAGTTTCAAATTGCAGTTGGAATTGCAAGAGGACTAGAGTATTTACACAGAGGTTGTAGCATCAGAGTACATTTTGGCATAAAACCTCAAACATTCTTTTGAATGAGACTTTTGCCCAAAGATATATTGATTTTGGGCTTGCTAAACAATCCAAAAATAAGGAAAGTATCATATCAATGTGGATGCAAGAGGAACTATTGGTTATATTGCTCCGGAAGATATAACAGAAACTTTGGAGGAGTCTCTCACAAATCAGAGTCTATAGTTATGGAATGATGATTCTTGAAATGGTGGGAGGAAGAAAGAAAATGATGTTACAGCATCTCGCACCGGTGAAATATATTCTCCACATTGGTATTCAAGCACCTTGAACCAGGCAAAGAAGAGGACTTTAAACTTCATGGGTTGTATAAGAGGAAGAAGAGATGGCAAAGAAGATGATCTTCGTAAGCTCGTGGTGCATTCAAACTTTTCGACAGACCGTCATGACTAAGGTTGTGAAATGTTGGAAGGTAGCCTAGAAAACTTGCAAATTCCACCGAAACCTTCAACGTCTTCTCCAACAATGTCGCCGCCTAAGCACTTCCCCTGCAACATCACCAACATAAACTTGAATCACAGGAAGAAAACCAGCGGTAAGCCGGGTGATATGTGAAATGTACTTAAATTGATAAACGATTAATCTGTTCAAAAACTGAACAATTCTTAGAACTATAACTGAAGCAGAATAAATGTGTTGTCGCGGAATTTACACAGACAAGCTCGGTTTCTATAGGTTCAAGTTTAGAAGGCTTGTAAATGACACTGTCATTAGGGAGTTTGTTGGTTTGCCCGGGTAGTACGCATCAAAGTTAGATTGCATTAAAAAAGTTGGGTGTTTGGAAACGACAGGGATTATCTAATTTTGAATTTTATTCCCCTCATGCTGCAGTAATGTGTCCAAATAATCTTAATTTTAAGAAAATGTTTTCTTTGAAATATTTATAGACATTTATGTCTTTAATTTTTTTCTAAGGCAATATTATAAATTAGCCCTATTTCTATGGGAAAACTGAAAACAGATATTTGAAAAGTTTTCACTCTATAACTCTTTTTATTTTATTGACAATTTTCCATATAAAATCCAAGTCTTCATCTCTTATTCATATTTAAACACAAGTTTTTATGTAACCATCAACTCTCTACACACATCAACAACAAATTAATCAATTATCACTCATTTACCATTAAATTAAAGACGATAGTGCTTGAATCTGATATCCGATGCTATCGAGCATTATTAGTTTTCATTATAGCAGTGAATCTTAATTCTCAGGCAATGTTGGGGAATTTGGGGCAGGAGGTTGAAGAAATAGTGCTCGAAACCTAATATTTGGCAATGTCTAGGTGTCGGACATAATGAGTGTGTTTAAGTTCGTACAGTAAAGGTAATTTACCCAGAAAATTAGAAGAGGATTACGGCGTGCAAGACTTTTAAAAGAAGTTACTTTCTAATTTAAAAAAAATAAATAATAAAACATGGCTTTTAATTAATTTCATTTTTCTATTAAACTCAAACAGCAGCTAATGTCTTTTAAAAACTTGTATAATTTTTTATTTCAAGAAAAGTTATCTCCATAATAGAGGTGGGAACTGCTGGCTCAAGGACTTGTCCTATTTTGACCTAGGTCATCATTTTGTGAGGGCCCAGACGGCCTCAAGCTTGGGCCTAGCTGTATATGAAACCTGTATATGAATATATATTTAGCCTCCTAATTTATATGAATATCAAACACGTGGTAACATCAAACAACTATATATGAATCAAATAACTCTACACTAGTAATACGAATCAAAATTTATGTTGAATCTATCAGCATTCAGAACTTGAGATAAATGTTACATAAAAAGTTTTCGTTTTTTTCAAATCGGAGGAATAATTCTTTACATAAAAAATTGTACAAGACAAATTTTGTAAACAATAAAGCATGAAAATCAATTCTTTATAAAGAGTGACAAATAAATAAAAAAATCAGATATCTGTAATTCCAAAGGAATCATTAAGTTACAGAAAAGTTACATTGGCTCTCCTTTAACCAGCTACCACTTACTCAATAATATATTCAAAAAGGAAATAAAAGAGTAGTGGAGACATCAGTCCCATCTCTTACGGTATTACTATTATAAAAGATTCTTTTAAGTTGAATGGATAATTAATGCAAAAGTGAAAGTGGGGTGGCAGTAAATTCATACATCTTGAATTAATTGGTTGGATTTCATGTGGTTGCAAATATCTCGTTTCATCTTTAAGACACGGTCCAAATTCTGTGAAGAAAATTTAAACATCATACCTTAACGCTTCACGTCGACATTATTAACAGATCAATACTTCTTTTATAATATTTCAAGCACGGGAGATAGGATTGAGATATTAAGCGCGTTAAAACAAAGACTTGCTTAACTTTTCCAACTTTCCAATCTTTCCATCTTTTGAAATTCTTGTTTGATGTGATATAACTCGTGTCACATAATGAACTCAATTTCTCGCTATTTGTTTTCCCAAATCTCAATTTCTAGAAAATGACTTTCAATTTTTGCCCCTCGCCTTTCCCTTCTCTTCTATGTTTCATGTTCGTTTGTATTGTCAAGTTCCAGTTTTGTGGCCTTGTTAATGTGAAGCCATCAAACGTTGTCGTTTTGCTCTTTATTATTTGTAATTCTAACCATCAATTTGTGAATGATCCAACGGTTGAGACTTACACTAACAATCACATGGTATATAAACGTGGACTATTCACCTTTCAAAGAACAGCTCTCTCTATCGTGATCCAAAAAAAAAAAAAAAAAAGCTTTCTCTTCTAGGGTTCTTCGGTTCACTCTCAAATCTTGTAATCTTTTGTGCGATCTGTTAATTCGCAGGTAGAAGGTTGTGTTCCTTCAAAGTAGAGAAGCTAGGATAGATTTCTCTTAGGATTAAAGGGTTGTGGTGATGTATTGAGTGTCGATTTGTAGAGAGGGGTTTTTGTTATGTTCAAGTGTGTTTGTACTTTGTAAACTCTTGATAATCCTACTGCAGCGAGCCTCAGTATTCTGGAGTTCAACGTGGACGTAGCTTGTCAATCTTGAACAAGTGAACCATGGTAAAATCGTGTTTGTTCTGTTCTTGTTTGATTCTGTGTGTTAGTGTTGAAGATAGATTGTTATTTAGGCTTTATTAACAAGTGGTATCAGAGCTTGAGTTTTAGGCGCCAAATCTTAGCGTTTTCGCGAATTGGAAGTTTTTTGAAATTAAGGTTTGTCAAAATTGGGGTTTCTTGATTTGTCACACTGGGTAGGTAAGGTTCTAAATCATCAATTTATCAATCTACTTGCAAGAACTGAGATCAATTTCGTTTAGGGTTCAAGAATCAGAAATAATCTTTGATTTCTAGGGTCTACATCTAAAACCACAATATGACTACCACACGCAGGAATCTCCCAATATGATGGAAGATAGATTTCAATAGCTGGAAGAAGAAAATGAAAGCCTCCTATCACACAACAAGGTGGGCATTGCATTGGAGAAAGATGCCCAAAATGGTCCAGGAAAAAAAAAAGAAGAAGGCTGAGGTGGATGAAGAAGCAATATACCTCATCATCATGAACCTATTAGACATCGTACTGAGGAAGGTAGATGGTCTGAAACCCCATAGCTTGTGGGGTAAACTAAAACCTTATACTCATTACAATCTGCTCCAATTGTGTCTTAAAAGGTTCTCTATTTCTTCTAAAATGGATTGTTAATCTTTAGATGATAACCTAGACGAATTCCTGAAAATGACATTGATACTAAAAGGCACTATAAAATTAGGAGATCTAGCTAAGTTATGTCCTATAAATTCGTTGCCTGATGAATATTTAGTGGTGAAAATGATTATAATATACTGGAACTGTTCCAAAATGTTTCGAAAACTCTGCGTGTATTTGTGTAAATGCGAAGAATTGTGTCAATATTGAACCTTTTTTCTCACAATTCACAGCAATATGAAAACTTTGCCAACATTGATGGACTAGGAATTGCAGTTAGAAGTTTCTTCATTTTTTTCTTGACATCAACTGCGTATCAGAAGTTATCCGATGGATTCATTAAGAGTGATAAAAAAATCACACCAATAAACCATATTTTATTTTTCTCCCACAGTGAATGCACTGATGCAGCGGATACTGGACATTGAACAGATTAGCTCAATCTCTGGAGATGAATTTTGGTTTTGGAGTGTCTGCGCTTGCAGTTCCGAATTTTTGCAGACTCGTAAAACTGTAGAGTTTAAAGTGCAAATGTTATTGTACTGTTGGTCTCAGACATCAATTTTTTTTTATGATTGGGGATGTCCAGATGATCACTTTACGCGTATCTCAATTAATCTCTCAAGATCTTAGAACTATCATATCTCAATTAATCTCTCAAGACCTTAGAACTATCAGTTAGATAAAAACTTTAGTGACTACTCATATTAACAACAGACTCAGGACCTCTTGAATAATACACTCAAGAGTTCCTATCGAACTACTTTACCACTCAGAGATAGTTTCACAGACTCAATTTTAATCAAAGGGCACCGACCCCATTTCTCTCCTAAGGAAAAACTTAAAAAAGAAAGACGTCCTGATCATGAGATAAAATACTAATCATTATTTTTCTCTCTTTTGCCTGGTAATCAGTATCTAAGATTGCCCAAAAGGCACATATTCCTTTGTTCACCTTTTCAATAGGAATGAACGTCGCGGCAACTCCATTGATTCATTTAAATATGAAGCCGCAAATTATACTTCTGCATCATAAACTACGTCCAAAGATACCTGATTTTAGTTTTCACTAAATTTAATAAGACAAAGGTTAACAATTGAAAGAAAATCACTTACCACTCCTAATGTAAAAAAAATTGTTACTCACATGGTGACTATTACCGTATTACACTTTCAACAAATAGACCCCCAAATGTTTCAGAAATCCATCAATTACTACCCCTAATGCAAACTCCGTCAGTAATCTGTTAAGCAATTTACGTAGAAAGACAAGTTTACCCTTTATGTATAAAAGATGCATTATTATGTATTATTTTAGTTTAAATATAGCAAAATCCCACCACCGTCCTTCACGACATCGTTGAACAACCACCTCTAATTCACATACGTCCCCATCGGTGAAACAATCATTGCATAAAGTCCAGACAACAAAACAATTGGAAGAAAAAAAAATACTCTACGGCCACACCACGAGGAACAAATAAAATTGAGTTGAGAAATAATATTTTGGTAGGAAAAGCTTGCGTGTGGCAGGAGAGTTGCGATTGGGTTAAGGAGAAGGGGGTGGTGGTTAACGACAGAGAATAAGGGTGTTTCTGGTTTAGAACCGCAACTTATCCAATTACGAAGACCCACGATGAAACGTAACACAATTCCTCTCGATTATGTTCGACGTTGGTGAGGCCAGGAGTTTGATGGAGCAGCCTGGTGGAGTCGTGGTAGGTAAAGCGTTTTTGCTGGGCAGAGCAAGGGATGGTCGGGTTGGTGCTCCTTTTGGGGGAGGGGAAATTGAAGTGGGGAGAGGGGTACTTGTTTGCTTGCTGGGAGTGGGCTTCACAACGGAGGTTTCGTGGGGGAGGAGGAAGGGAAGGGTAATCCATCCAATAGGACCAAGAGAAATTTTAGTTTTGGGTCAAAGTCAACAAATGTTTAAAGGTCACCAAAAAGGTGAAATTATATCCTTGCCCCTTAAACTATAACAGTTTGCTAACAGAGTTAGTGTTAAGAGTAAGATTGATTAATTTCTGAAACATTAGGTTTAGGGGCCAGCCTAATTGAAAGTGTAATAATCTCTATGCGATCATTTCCGAAACATTAGAGGTGTTAAGTGATTTTCTCTCGGTATTAAATTTAATTACATGTTGAATTGTCCCTTTTACCGTTTGTTAAATTCTACGAGGGGATTTTGTCATTTCATCTGTAGGAGAGCAGATGTGAAGCCTGAAAATCTGGTTGGCACTTGGCAGCTTATTAGTCGACAATTGACCAATGCGCGTCAATGGTATTATGGTCTTGACGAGGTACCAACCTTATAATTCAATTAATTTTGCAATATTTCTATTGGCCGTTAGAACGAAGTTTTAAGTCAACTAAACAGCCAAAATCAAAGTCTATGGCTTATTGGCTATCATTTAACTGAGATTTCTCTTATATGATCTAAACCAACCGGACTCTACTCACCCAAGATTAATTCTCCCTCGAGTTCAATTTCACCGGAAATGTTAAAGTCGCCGTTTTTTCTGCCGTTGCCTTTTCTTTCTCTTGTATGGTTTATATTCATGGCCTTGGTCAAGATTCAGCCATCTTTAAGCAGCCCTTCCATGTCCCAAACTAATTGCAGTCTTCCATTCAGATGTGGAAACTTCGCAGCCGGTTATCCTTTCTGGGGAGGTGACCGACCTAGTGGTTGTGGCCATCCTGACCTGCAGCTCTATTGTGGTTGTGATGGTATTAGGGAAAGGATTGATTACTATTACAGCAGCGGAGACGTGATACACAATTATTGTTCAACTGATAGACCTACCATGGTGATCAATGCTGTAGTCTACAGTATTTTAAATATTGACGAGAAAGCCCAAATTCTCAAGATTTCAAGAGTGGACTACCTGGACCGAATTTGCTCACCTGTATATCCCAACAGCACTATCAAGTCTACACTTCTTAATTATGATCCTGGGTATGAGCTGCTTACTTTATCTTACAATTGCCAAGGATATGCATCTTCTCCGGCAGTACACTTCTCTTGCTCTGAAAATAATAGTTATAGTTATGACAATGTATCCATAGCAGAAGGGCTTGCCCCTACTCTGGAGGGATGCGAGACCTTTAACACGGTTCCAGTTTCTAGGAGTTTACATTCAACAATGATAGGAAATTTGTCGGTTTTGGAAGAAGCCATAAGAGAAGGATTTCAGGTGAAATGGACCGTGAGCGGCATCGCATGTGAGGAATGCAAATCTAATGGAAGTTGTGGTTACGATCTTCAGTTCAATAAGGCATTTTGCTACTGCCCAAATGGACTATCCTTCACATCATGTTCTACCCCAAAAGAGCCTTCACCTTCATCAGGTATGTGCCTTAAATGTTTTAGAGGCATTGTTTGAACTCTAACTTCATTCCTTCTTAGTCTATAAGATTTTAAGAACATAAAATAATCTACAATACAAAGGATGTCACATATATCATTTATATCACCATCTAATAAATTTGTCACCTCTTAACTTTTTTCTCTCCTTTTAGCTTTAAAATAATAGTTATTAATAGTTACTACATTTAATATCTACTTGGCATGTATGCATTGTTGAAATGTGAATCCACTTTCACATAATTGGCCTACAATCTTTGAACAAAAGATTTGGGCATGGAAATTAGTTAACCTACAAACTTTGACAAAGGATTTGGATGGTGGAAACAAGTAGTAATGGTAATAAATTTGAGTAGAAAAAAATTGGTGGGCTAATAATTTAGGGGCGGCAAGAGACCATGACCAAAGCAGTGGTTTCCTATAAATACCATGGTTCATTTCTCCAAACCCATCACAACATCACACCACCCAAAAACATACACTAGCCTTTCATTTCTTTTGTATTCTTCCAAATTGTCTTTCCTCACTTGTGAGAAAAAGTGCCTATTATTCCCTTCTATCCTCTTGTAATTCTTTTATGGTCTTAATAAAATCTTGCTAGTCTTGGTCCGTAGATGTGTGTTTCCCTTGTAAATAATTGAGGGCTTACTATGTAAATCTTATTTCCTGTTATTTATCGTGATTATTTTATTTTCAAATTTCAAATTTACGCTGCTAGTTAGCTAGCTTCATCAACATCCTAACAAGCATTATCGAGTAGCATCACGTCAGCAATATTTTAGAGTACATGATCATTCTAAAGTTAATATTAGATTACATGTTTTTTTAGCTATCAGATCACTCCCATTATTTTTTTAGGTAAAATCAGACGGTTGACAATGTTATCCTGGAACATTCCTTCTTATAATCTTTAAACTATGTCATTACATCTAAGGCCTAAAATCAGGCGTCACTGTATCATACCGGCATAATGAGATTGTATATTATTCTTCACTCATCTCTGTTTATTCTTCTTATTCAATTTCCCCATCTCCGTCTTTATCTTCGTCTTCATCATAACCACAAATAGTTTGTTTTTATAGAGTGCACCAGTCCTCTGTCACAACTACTTTATTGTATGTCAAAACAGAACACATTGGCATGCAAATTGATTTTCAAAGCAAGAAGCCAACTTAATTAATTCGAATCACTTGGTTCTCATGTTTTATATCATACTTTAACCATAAAAACTTATTTTTTGTCACAAGTTAATGCATGCATGTCATGTTAATAACTACCAACTACGATCAATTTAAAGATAAATTAGAGTTTAGAGGTGTTGATATGGATGATGTGATACCACGGTGGTATTCTCAATTTTTTATTAAAAGACTTGTGACACTTCGGTTTTACATGCAGGATCATTTTTGAACAAGAGAAGAATCATTTTCATAGGTAACATGCTCATCAGACAACTTTAAATTTCCAATTGTAGTAACAGTATGTCAACTATTATTGCAGTTATTTATTAGTAGCAGAATGCTGTTCACTTTTAATCACATTAGATTACCCTATCCCTGAACACAGGCGTTGCAGCTTGCGCAGTTGGAATACTGATAATCCTCTCTATATTTCTCATGAGTGGCCGCCTTCGACGAAAGCTTAGATTAGATAAGGTTGTCTTCTTCTGGAAGGATAAAACAGAGAACGATGAAAACATAGAGGCCATTGTTAGAAATTACGGATCTCTTGCTCCGAAAAGATATAATTTTTCCGATATTAAAAATATGACGAAATCATTCAGCAATAAACTTGGTCAAGGTGGCTATGGCGATGTTTACAAAGGAATTTTACCGGATGGTCCTCTTGTAGCTGTCAAGGTCTTGAAGGAATCTAAGGGTAACGGAGAGGAATTTATGAATGAGGTGGCTAATATTAGCAGAACATCCCATGTAAATATAGTCGCTCTTCTTGGATTTTGTTGCGAGAGAAATAAAAAAGCTCTCATTTATGAATTCATGCCTAACGGGTCTTTAGATAAGTTCATATATGATCAAGAATCTTCAAGTATGAACCAAAAATTGGAATGGAAGACAAAGTTTCAAATTGCAGTGGGAATTGCAAGAGGACTAGAGTATTTACACAGAGGTTGTAGCATCAGGATTGTACATTTTGACATAAGACCTCAAAATATTCTTTTGAATGAAGACTTTTGCCCAAAGATATCTGATTTTGGGCTTGCTAAACAATCCAAAAATAAAGAAAGTACCATATCAATGTTGGATGCAAGAGGAACTATTGGTTATATTGCTCCGGAAGTATATAACAGAAACTTTGGAGGAGTCTCTCACAAATCAGATGTCTATGTTATGCAACGGAAACATAAACTCTAACGCTAGCTTATTGAATATAATAATACAAGTAATAAAGCATAAATAAATTGCCAAAATTAAATGCAAAAATAAAGAATACCAGGAATTAACGAGGTTCGGTATTAAAACCTACGTCCTCGGGCGCTGCAAAAGAAAGCTCCACTATCTCCAAACAATATTACAAATATTTGGGCAATACAACAAATACCCAAAACAAAGGGGAGATATAACAAAACTTGCAAACTAAAGGGTCCTTAAAGAAAGAACCACTTGCAAAAAGAAGTAATGGAATTACAACTTGGGATGATTAATAACAATGATATGGGTCCTTATATATAGGCCCCAAAAGTTTCCCACTTTTCAATTCTAATCAATGTGGGACAAACAACCTTTTCTTGGCCTATTACATATAAGTCCCTAAACCTTTCTCCATTATCATTTCTACCCCATGTGAATTTGCTAAAAGCCATTTTTCAACAGTCTATAGTTATGGAATGATGATTCTTGAAATGGTGGGAGGAAGAAAGAATAATGATGTTACAGCATCTCGCACCGATGAAATATATTCTCCACATTGGTTATTCAAGCACCTTGAACCAGGCAAAGAAGAGGACCTTAAACTTCATGGGGTTGTTACTGAAGAGGAAGAAGAGATGGCAAAGAAGATGATCTTCGTAAGCTCGTGGTGCATTCAAACTTTTCCGTCTGATAGACCTTCAATGACTAAGGTTGTGGAAATGTTGGAAGGTAGCCTAGAAAACTTGCAAATTCCACCGAAACCTTCAACGTCTTCTCCAACAATGTCGCCGCCTAAGAATCTTCCCCTGCAACATCACCGACATAAACTTGAATCACAGGAAGAAAGCAGCGGTAAGCCGGGTGATATGTGAAATGCACTTAAATTTGTATAATGATTAATCTGTTCAAAAACTGAACCAATTCTTAGAACTGTAAACTGGAGCAGAAATAAATTGTGTTGTCCGGTGATTATTTACACAGACAATGCTCGGTTTCTATTAGGTTCAAGTTTAGAAGGCTGTGTCAATGTACACTGTACATTAGGGAGTTTTTGTTTGCCCCGGTTGTATCGCATCAAAAGTTAGGATTGCATTAAAAAAGTTGGGGTGTTTGGAAACGACAGGGACTATCTTAATTTTGAATTTAATCCCCCTCATGTTGCAGTAATGTACTAATGTGTCCAAATAATCTTAATTTTTAAGAAATATGTTTTCTTCGAACATTATTTATAGACATTTATGTCTTTAATTTTTTTTCTAAGGCAATTATTATAAATTAGCCCTATTTCTATGGGAAAACTGAAAACAGCCTATTTTGAAAAGTTCCACACTCTATAACTCTCTTTTTATTTTATTGACAATTTTTTCCTTAAAATAAAACCCAACGTCTTCATCTCTTATTCATCTATTTAAACACAAGTTTTTTATGTAACCATCAACTCTCTACACACATCAACAACAAATTAATCAATTATCACTCATTTACCATTAAATTAAAGACGGTAGTGCTTGAATCCTGATATTTCGATGCTATCGAGCATTATCTAGCCTTCATTATAGCAGTCGAATCTTAATTCTCGGGCAATGTTGGGTAATTTGGGGCAGGAGGTTGAAGACAATAGTGCTCGAAACCTAATATTTGACAATGTCTAGTGGTGTCGGACATTAATGAGTTGTGTTTAAGTTCGTACATGTAAAGGTAAATTAAATTAGAAGAGGATTACGGCATGCAAGACTTTTAAAAAGAAGTTACTTTCTAATTTAATATAAAAATAAATAAATAAAACATGGGCTATTTAATATAATTTCATTTTTGTGAAAGCCCAGACCGGTCTCAAGCTTGGGCCTAGCCTGTATATGAAACTTGTATATGACCAGTCCTATGCAGGCCTCATAAATATATATTTAGCCCCCTAATTATTTATATGAATATCAAACACGTGTATCATCAGAACAACTATACTTATGAATCAAATAACTCTACACTAGTAATATGGAATCAAAATTTATGTTGGAATCTATCAGCATTTAGAATTTGAGATAAATGTTACATAAAAAGTTTTCTTATTTTTTTCAAAATTCGGAGGAATAATTCTTTACATAAAAAATTGTCACAAGACAAATTTTGTAAACAATAAAGCATGAAATATCAATTCTTTTACTTAAAGAGTGCAACAAATAAATTGAAAAAGAAAAGTGCAGATGATCAATGTCCCATCTCTTACGGTATTACGGTATTACTATTATTTAAAAAGATTCCTTTTAAGTTGAATGGATAATTAATTACAAAAAGTGCAAGATGGGGTGACAGTTAAATTCATACATCTTGAATTAATTGGTGGGATTTCATGTGGTTGCAAATATCTCGATTCTATCTTTAAGACACAGTCCAAATTCCTGTGAAGAAAAATTTAAACATCATACCTTATCGCTTCACGTGAGCTTGATTAGCGACATGATTAAACAGGTCAATAGGTCCTTTATAATTTTTCCAAGCACGGGAGACAAGGATTGAGATATTAAGCGCGTTAAAACAAAGACCTGGTCAACTTTTTCCAGCTTTCCAAGTCTTTCCATCTTTTGAACTTTCTTGTTTGATGTGATATAACACACAATGAACTCAATTTTCTCGCTATTCGTTTTCCCCAGATTCTTCAATTTCCTAGAAAATGACTTTCCAACTTTTTTGCCCCTCGCCTTTCCCTTCTCTTCTATGTTTCATGTTCGTTTATACTGTCAAGTTCCAGTTTTGTTTGAGCCTTGTTAATTGTGAAGCCATCAAACGCTGCTGTTTTGCTCTTTAATTATTGTATTCTGACCATTAATTTGTAACTGATCCAACTGAGACTTCACCTAACAGTCAACGGTATATAAACGTGGACTATTCACTTTTCAAAGAACAACTCTCTCTTTCGTGATCAAGAAAAAAAAAAGCTTTCTCTTTTAGGGTTCTTCGGTTCATTCTCAAATCTTGTAATCTTTTGTGCAATCTGTTAATTCGCAGGTAGAAGATTGTGTTTCCTTCAAGGGTAGAGAACTAGGATATATTTCTCTTAGGATTAAAGGGTTGTGGTGATTGTATTGAGTCGTCGATTTGTAGAGAGGGGTTTTTGTTATTGTCCAAGTGTGTTTGTACTTTGTAAACTCTTGATAATCCTAGTGCAGCGAGCCTCAGTATTCTAAAGTTCAACATGGACATAGCTTATTCAATCTTGAACAATTGAACCATGGTAAAATCGTGTTTGTTTTGTTCTTGTTTGATTCTGTGTGTTAGTGCTAAAGATAGATTGTTATTTAGGCTTTATTAACGACAGTGGTATCAGAGCTTGAGTTTTAGGGCCATCAAATCTCCAGGGTTTCTCGAATTGGAAGTTTCTTGAAATTAAGGTTTGTTGAAAATTTGGGCTTTCTTGATTTGTCACATCCTGGGTAGTTTAAGGTTCCTAAATCATTAATTTATCAATCTACTTGCAAGAACCGATATCAATTTCATGTTTTAGGGTTCAAGAATCAGAAATAAATCTTTGATTTCTAGGGTCTACGTCTAAAACCACAACATGACTACCACACGCATGGAAATCTCCCAATATGATGGGAAGATAGATTTCAATAGCTGGAAGAAGAAAATGAAAGCCCTCCTGTCACACAACAAGGTAGGCATTGCATTGGAGAAAGGTGCCACAAAATGGCCTGAGGAAAAACTGAAGAAGAAGGCTAAGGTGGATGAAGAAGCATATAACCTCATCATCATGAACCTATCAGACAGCGTACTGAGGAAGGTAGATGGTCTGGAAACCCCAATTGCCTTGTGGAGTAAACTCAAAACCTTATAGTCATTACAATCTGCTCTTAATCTTGTGTTTCTAAAAGGTTCTCTATTTTCTTCTAAAATGGATCTTGCTAAACTTTAGATGATAACCTAGACGAATTCCTGAAAATGACATTGATACTAAAAGGCACTGACCAAGAATTAGGAGATTCTAGCTAAGCTATGATCCTATTAAATTCATTGCCTGATGAATATTTAGTGGTGAAAAATGCATTACAATATACTGGAACTGTTCCTAGTGTTGATTTAATTGTTGCTGGGTTGAAATCTAGGGAATTAGAATTAAATACTCGAAAGAGAAATGGGAACAACCTGTTTGTAAAGGACATGGTAGATTCTTGTCAATTAGGAAAGGAGCCAAGAAAAGACCCACAGTATAACTCTGGTTTTAAAGGTAAAAAGGAGGGTAAGGGTAGCAGTAGGCCTAAAGAGGAAACAAGAAAGTGTTTTCATTGCAATAAAATAGGGCACCTAAAGAAAAATTGCTATGAGTGGATTAAGAAATAGAAACAAACCAATACTGAAAGCAATTTAGCAATTTCTAGTAACAACATTGAGATTTCTAAAGCACTCACAGTATCCATTTTTTATAGTACTGGGGAATGGGTACTAGATTCAGGGTGTTCCTTTCATATGAGTCCTAATAAAGGTTGGTTCCAAGATTTTAAAGAGGATAAACAAGAAACTGTTTTCATGGGAAACAATCACTCATGTAAGGTACAAGGAATTGGAAGTGTAATGATTAAACTGGTTAATAGGAATGTGATAAGACTGACTAAGGTTAGATACATACCTGAATTAAAATGGAACCTAATCTCTTTGGGTACCCTTGATAAGGTTGGCTGCTGCTATAAGGCATATAATAGGTGTATAGTAGTATACAAAGACAATAATATACGGCTTAAAGGGACTATAAAAAATGGTTTGTACATATTATGTGGTTACTCTTATCCTGATACCTTTAATATTGCACTTTTCTACACTTTTATGTACTAACATGTCTGTTACAAAGAAATGGCACCTGAGAATAGGCCATATAGGCCAGAAAGGAATGAACAATCTCAAACAATAGGGGTATTTTAGGAATGATACTATTTCTAAATTAGAGTTATGTGAAACCTACATTCTTAGCAAGCAACAGAGATTGAGTTTCCCAAAAGGAACTCATCTGGCTTCTAATTGTTTAGAATATTTACATTCTGATTTATGGGGTCTTGAGATGGTTAGGTCTCATGGTGGGAACAATTACTTCCTATCCATTGTAGATGACTGTAGTAGAAAGGTATGGGTATACCTCCTGAAGTCCAAGGATGAAGCCTTAACTAAGTTTAAAACCTGGAAAGTCCTGGTAGAAAATTAAACTGATAAAAGAGTGAAGGCCCTTAGGACTGATAATGGACTAGAGTTCTGCAACTCTGAGTTCGAAAAATATTGTAGTGATCAAGGGATTCTCAGGCATAGGACTATCAAAAAAACCCCTCAACAAAACAGTGTTGCTGAGAGGATGAATAGGACATTGTTAGAAAAAGGTGAGGCGTCTTCTATTTACTTCATGACTGCCAAAAAACCATTCGGGCGAAGCCTTGACCACTGCGGCCTACCTAGTTAATAGGAGTCTATCTAGTTAAGTAGAGTTCAAATTCCCTGAAAAGAAGTGGCCATAAAGGAAGCCTAGCCTTAGCCACTTGAGAGTTTTTGGGTGTGCAGCCTATGCACACACAAATGATGGGAAGTTAGAACCTAGATCTCTTAGATAAGTATTCTTAGGGTACCAAGAAGGGACCAAAGGTTGCAAACTTTGGGACAAAGATGTGTAGGGGGTAAGCGTGATAATTGGCAGAGATATAGTCTTCAATGAGAGCATATTCCGTTGCAAAACTACTAACCATATTGCTGGTACCTCCAACACTGATTCTAAGGAACAAACTCAAGGTAACAACACCCAAATTGAGGTGGAGGCAGCAAGATACACTGATCTAACCAACCTAAATGAAGAAAGTGAACCAAATCAAGAACCACCTGTTGCTGATCTCTGATCAAGATGTTGAAGAAGAAATGACAGGAAATTGTGAGGAGGCTCAACAGGATGATTTTGCCCAGTACCAGCTGGCAAGAGATAAAATCAAAAGAGAAATCAGAATCCCCACCAGATACAGCTATGCAAACTTGATATACACTGCCTTAGTTGCTGGAGTAGAGATACAGAAAGTTGAACCTGACACTTCCGAAGAAGCAATCAACTCCAAGGACAGCAAGAAGTGGCTTGCTACCATGAAGGAAGAAATGGAGTCCTTAAAGCTGAACAATACCTGGTCCCTGGTCCAAAAGCCTAAAGACCAGAAGGTGGTGGAGTGTAAGTGGCTATTCAAAATGAAAGAAAGAACAAACTAGTCTGCTCCTCCAAGATACAAGACCAGGTTAGTAGCAAAGAGCTACACATAGAGAACAGGTATTGATTTTAATGAAGTATTATCTCCAATAGTTAAGTTTAAGACAATTTGATTAATGTTATCAATTGTTGCTCACCTTGACCTCAAGTTAGAGCAGTTAGACGTTAAAACTATCTTTTTGCATGGTGAGTTAGAAGAGGAAATCTTCATGAGTCAACCTACTAGCTTTAGAGACAAAAACCTGCCTGATTATGATTGTTTGTTGCATAAATCCTTGTATGGCTTGAAACAATCCCCTAGGCAGTGGTATAAGAGGTTCAACTTCTTTATTATGCTGGCACGATTCAGTAGGAGTGAGTATAACAATTGTTTTTTTTTTTTTTTTTTCGCATCCACTGGTAACATGCCTATATTTATATGTTGATGACATGTTGCTAATTAGTAAGACAAAGTCAAAGATATGAATTAAAATCAAAATTGAGTGCTGAATTTGATATGAAAGACTTTGGCTGTGCAAAGAAAATATTAGGTATGGTGATAGAGAGAAATAGGAAACTTAATCAATTAAGACTACACCAAATGTCTTACTTACAAAAACTGACCTCTAAGTTTGGAATGGTTGAGTCTAAACTTGTTAACATGCCATTAGCTAGTCATTTTGTCCTTAGTAAACTGCATTGTCCCAAAACAGAGGCTAAAATGATAAAAATGGAAAACATCTCATATGCTAATGTAGTAGGATATATTATGTATGCTATGATTAGTACGAGACATGATCTTTCATTTGCAATATCTCTATTGAGTAAATATATGTCAAATCCTGGAATTGAGCATTGGGTTGCACTGAAATGGCTATCAAGATACATTAATAGTACTATACACATTGGACTGCTTTATTGCAAAAGAATGCTACACTTGATCTTGTTAGGTATGTAGATTCTCACTTTGCAAGGGATAGAGACACAAGAAAATCTACTACAGCCTACTATTTCAAACTTGGAGGGAACTATGTGAGCTGGAAATCTCAATTACAATAGTTGGTTGCATTGTCTACAACCGAGGCTAAATACGTGGCTGTCATGGATGCATTCAAGGAAGCAATATGGCTTGAGGGATCCTGAAAGAAGCCAAACTAATGGAGTTCATTGTGACTATATATTCTGACAATCAATGTGTCATCCACCTCAGTAAGAATCCGGTGTACCATGAGAGAACCAAGCACATAGATGTCAGGTACCATTTTGTAAGAGATCAAGAGGAATATTGGATTTGAAAAAGGTGCAAACTGAAGAGAATCCAGTTGATATTGGGACAAAGATTGTGATTGCTACAAGGTTCAAGCACTGCTAGACTTGTTACACATTAGGTAATCAATTAGAGCTAATTAAGAAGGAATACTTGAGATGTTTGTTGCACTATTATAAAATTACTCAGAAGGGATTTTGCTGGCTTCAAGGTGGAGATTGTTAATTGTTAAGCCATCAAATGCTGCCGTTTTGCTCCTTTATTATTTGCAATCCTAACCATCAATTTGTGACTGATCCAATGGTTGTGACTTCACTTAATAGTCAACGGTATATAAACCTGGGACTATTCACCTTTCAAAGAACAGCTCTCTCTTTTGTGATCAAGGAAAAAAAAAGCTTTCTTTTCTAGGGTTCTTCGGTTCACTCTCAAATCTTGTAATCCTTTGTGTGATCTGTTAATTCGCAAGTTGAAGGTTGTGTTTCCTTCACGAGTAGAGAAGCTATGATAGATTTCTCTTAGGACTAAAGGGTTGTGGTGATTGTATTGAGTGATTGATTTGTCGAGAGGGGTTTTTTCTATTGTTCAAGTGTGTTTGTACTTTGTAAACTCTGGATAATCCTAGTGCAACGAGCCTCGGTATTCTAGAGCTCAACGTGGATGTAACTTGTTCAATCTTGAACAAGTGAACCATAGTAAACCATGTTTGTTCTGTTCTTGTTTGACTATGTGTGTGAGTGTTAAAGATAAATTGATATTTAGGCTTTATTAACAACAAGCCTGTTAGAAATTGGGGGAGTGTTGAAAACAAATTCTTAGACAGATGTCTGATATTGAAAAGATGAACTTGTGTGGTGAAGAAGAAACAATTTCATTCAACTTAATAAATTCTACACTTTACCACACCTAATACAACTTTAATTCCCTTTTTATGTGCTTAAAGGGAAAATTGAAAATAACCGAAACACAACAATTACAAAGTAGTTATAAAATAATAAAACTAAAAATAACTACAATTTGATTCAATCTAAAATTGTAGTTCTTTGGCCATGCCGCAGCATAGATTTTCTTCTACCGCGGCATACTACTCTATGGAATGTTTCTAGAACAGCTTTATTCGTGGCGTCATGGCATGACTTTCTTTATGTCGTGGCATTCATCTTCTACTACAACATGTTTTTCTCTATGTCGTGGCATGCTACCTTTTGGACATCTTCAGAGTTTTCTTGTCGGCACGCTTCTTCTAGACAATTTCATAGTCTTTTTGTTGACATTCTTGCAGACCTTCTTGGCTTCTTGCTACCATTCTTGCTACAATTCTTCTTCTACATACCAAACTGATTCAATCTTTAACACTCCTTCTTGAATCTTTTTTATACCATTTTTACGCATGTTCTCCATTCTCAGATTATAGCTTTCTACATCTGATAAAAACGACATGATCAGAGCCTTATCATCAAGTTTACTCCTCCTTTCATATAAACATAAAACAACCAAACACTTTTACATGCTTTAAGTAGTGTTGTTTCCTTCTACCTCCAAATTTCAATTGGAGTCTTGAAAGCATGTTCTTCTTCAACAAATACAACTGAACACTTACATGCTTGGCTTTCGGTTTTTTTTCTACCTCCAAATTGAAACAATCTAGAATAATACATCAAACAAGTATTATCAGACAAATATCAAACTAGTAAGAGAAAGAAAAACACGTGCGATTTACCATGGTTCACCCAATTAACATGCTACATCCAACAGAATCAACATTATTAAAATATCTCCTAACCTCTCTCATTACAATAAGGGACCCTCAAATGCGTCTGCGTGACCCTTTATTGTTGAAGTGGTTGACAACTTCAACACAAATTTCAATTGGAGTATGTTTTCCTCAACTAATTCAACCCAACACTTTACATGCTGGAGTGTTGGTTCTTCTCACAAGTTTCATCAATCTCCCACATGTCTCTCAAGAATTTGGGCATTGATACCATGTTAGAAATTGGAGGAGTGTTGAAAACAATTAAAAAAAAAAAAAAAAAAATTCTCAAACAAACTTCTGATATTGAAAAGATGAACTTGCGTGGTGAAGAAGAAACAATTTTTCAGCTGGAGTCTTGAAAGCATGTTCATCAACTAATTCAACCCAACACTTTACACGCTTGAGTGTTGGTTTCTTTTCCCTCCAAACTTTTGTTAAGTGTTGGTTTCTTTTCCCTC
Source organism: Pistacia vera (assembly GCF_008641045.1). Classification (NCBI taxonomy): domain Eukaryota; kingdom Viridiplantae; phylum Streptophyta; class Magnoliopsida; order Sapindales; family Anacardiaceae; genus Pistacia; species Pistacia vera. The sequence goes on along the minus strand of NW_022195107.1, from coordinate 304,915 downwards.
CAAACTTCTGTTGGAGTCTTAAAGCATGTTTTCTTTATCAAATATAACCTGGCACTTTACATGCTTGAGTGTTGGATTCTTCTCACAAGTTTCATCAATCTCCCACATGTCCCTCAAGAATTTAGGCTTTGACTAAAGGTGGAAAAATAACCCACCCGGCCTGACCCGTGGCGAGTTAAGCAAAATGGCGGGCTAAGCCTAACATAGCTCGCCACCCCGGCCCACCTCTTGGCCAGAAAGGTTGGCCTAGCCCGGCCTGCCAATCCTAACATAGTAGGTTTTCGTGCTGGCTGGCCCGAAATTTTTTTATTTTTTTTCTTTTGTATAATTATTTTTAGTTAACTTTTCAAATATCAATAAGTCAATTAAATTAATTTTTTTTTTTACATGTCAAATATTAATTCAATTTTAATACAATTAAATCGTAATATAAAAAAATTAGATCATTTATCAAAAAATAAAATAAAAAATTATAACAATTATTGCCTCGTTAAAAACCTTATAAAAAAAAACTCAATTGGGACAAACACTTGGTCAGGAAAAAAGAGTGCAATAATTGACAATTAATTTACAAATTACAAAGTTACAATTTACAAAACAACTAATTTGGAGGTTGATTAGGACCTCCCTCATATGTATCATCTATATTACAAAATTGAAATGATTCTACTAAAGCATCATAGACAACCTCGTATTGATCTTGATGGCACGACCGTTCCCAATCTCGAATACATGTGAGGACTTTAATCATTTTTTGTGAAAGTTTAGTCCTCCTTTCATTTAAAATTCTTCCACTTGCACTAAATGTTTGTTCATATGAGACAGTTAAGATAGAAACAGAGAAAACATCCAGAGCAAGTCTTGATAATACCAGAAAAATACATTTTCTGGTTTTCCAATAATCCAAGACATCAAAGTTGGCTCTTTGTTGTGGATCTGTTGATAACACGTCGGGATTCCTAAATATTGGTAAAGCTCATTACTCTGTAGTTGCATGAAGGATAGTACATTTGTTGTTGATGCTTCTGAAGAGGAGGTTGTGCTTCGGGTTCGAGTCCTCTTCGGTCCATCAAGTGCACTCTAGGAGTCGAAGTCTTCATTTATTTCTTCTGATGCTACTTCCTCGGGTGTTTCGCCTCTTCACCAGTTCCCATACCTGTTTTTCATATTACAAATATATCCTTGCAAGACACTCTCTTGTCTCTCCTAGTTGATTGGCACATGCTTCGTCTCGTAAATTTTCACTTAATGTGTCTAAACCATTTACTAAATGTGCTAATTTAATTCTAGGATCAAATATGGCAGCTAAATAGTAAAGAAAAAGAATGGGTTTCCAATATTTTTTAAATTTTAATTTCATTGCCTCTATTGGTCCCACTAAAATTTCATTGTTTTAATTTTTTTAAATAAATCTGAAATTTTTCTAATTATATGTATTACCAATGAACTAGTAGGATAATACACACAAAAAAGTTGTAAAGTGGATTGATAAATTTTTTTAAGAAAAGAATAAATTTTTTTAGCTATATGACAGTCACTGTCTACCAAATAATAAAGACCTCTATTATTTTCTTATAAAATAACTAATTAAATTTGCATTAGGTAAACATGAATCAAGCATTAAATAAGTATTATTTCATCTAACATGCATGTCTAATGCAAAAGTTCTAGGAGACATATTTGATTTTATACAAACATCTTGAAATTTAGCATTTCTTCCATTACTACTAGTAATCCAAGTTAAAAAATCCCTAACTCTATTAATATTATTTCTAATTTTTTCATACCACTTTTCATAATTAAATTAATAATGTGACATGTATAGCGTTGGTGAAAAAACTTCAAATTATCATAAATAAATAAAAAGCTCTACTATTAGCACTTACATTATCTAAAGTTAAACTTATCACTTTGTGAACAACAACATAGTCTTCTAAAACTTCAACAATTTTATTATAAATTTGTTGACCACTATGATCCACATCCATTAATCTAAATCCCAATAAATATTTATTTAATTTACATTCGTTATCAAAATAATAACTAGTCACACAAATATAATCTTGTTTAGCTCTACTACTCCAAATATCAGCGGTTAAAGCCACACTAACATGACAAAGATGTATTTTATTTTTTAATTCTAATTTCATTTTCCCAAACAATTTTATTAAATCATTTCTAGTTGTAGTTTTAGAATAACTTTTAAATCCTGGAAAAATGAATTTTTAATAAATCTTTCCAAATATTTATCTTCAGCCATATTAATAGGTTGATTAATTGCAGCAATATATAAAGTTAATTGTTCTGTATATACATCAGAATTATAACGCCAAGTGGTACCCATATTAGTTATTTGAATTTGATTGGTTTCTCTATTTCCATATTGAATAATATGTTTATTGGCATGCCTTTTTAAAGTACTAGTATAATTAGCTGCATCAACTTTATAAATATTTTCACAATATTTGCATTTTGTTTTCTTCACTTGAACTTCATTTTTTATCTCGTAAAACTTATCAAAATGTTCCCAAAAGTTTGATGTGTGCCTGTTGTTGGTTTTGACTGCAGTTGATGAACCCTCTTTTGCTTGAGATGGAGTTGGAGTTGGACGACGACGAGGACGACTTCTAGAACCTCTAAGAGCTATAGCAGCATGGGGAGGAAGAGGGGACATATTATGAGGTGTATCGGATTCTGAGAATGGGAAAGCAGGACTATTTGAATCTATTGCATTTACGTAAGTAAATTCAGGGGGATTAGAATAATTTCCTTCATCATCAAAATTGATGGGATTGAAATATCTATCCATTCTACTTTAAAAAAATAAAAATTGAATATCGAAGAAATAAAAAATTAAAGAAGGAGAATTGGAATTTGGAAATATGAATTGAAAATTACAAAAACTAATAAAAATTAAAATGAGACTATGAGAGCAAATTGACAACAAAGAGAATAATTGAGAGATTTCAATAGAGAAAATGAGAGAATTTGGGATGTAAGAAAATATGAGAGTTTAGACCTTATTTATAGAAAAAAAAAGTGAAAAGAAAATGTCCAAAAAGACCCCTCCAACTGCTATAAAATGACTATATTTCAAGGGTAAAATAGGTATTTGTAAAAAAAAAAAAAATAATAATTAATTTTTTGTCCAACCCAGCGGGTTGAAAATCCCCAACCTGGCTAGTTGGACGGTTTTTTTTAAAATATATATATATAACCCGTTTGGTTGCCAGGAAGGCCCAGCCCGCCCAGCGGGGTGTACGTGGGTTGGGTTGAACCCTTGATGTGGAACGGGTTGGGGTTGACCCGCCTAACCCGACCTATTTGTTCCACCTCTAGCTTTGATACCATTTGTTGGAAATTAAAAGCAATATATTCTAATCATACACTCCTTAAAACAATGATGAATTGTCTTTTGAAGGAAGTTAATTGCATTCAATATGAACTACATACATTCTCCACTTCACCACGCATAATACAACTTTAATTCCCTTTTTATATGCTTTAAGGGATAACTGAAAATAACTTAAACACAACAATTACAAAGTAGTTACAAAATAATAAAACTAAAAATAACTACAATTTGATTCAATCTAAAACTGTAGTTCTTTGGTCATGTTGTGACATAGATTTTCTTCTATCGCAGCATACTGCTCTCCAGAATGTTTATAGAGCAGCTTTCTTTATGGTGCCATGGCATGACTTTCTCTATGCCGCGACATTCATCTTCCATCGCAGCATGCTTTTCTCTATGTCACGACATGCTACCTTTTGGACATCTTCAGAGTCCTCTTGTCGGCATGCTTATTCTGGACATCTTCAAAGTTCTTTGGTCAACATTCTTACAAATATTCTTATTGCAATTCTTCCTCTACCAAAAGGATTCAATCTTTAATAGAGCCATCTTGATATATAGAAAATATTCGTTTGAAGAATTGTGTTTTCAATTCATTGATTTTCACTACATAGTTACAGTCCTTATATAGGTAGAATACAATCCATTGAATCTCCTAATTATGTCAGTTACATATTACATAATATACTGACATAATTAGGAGATTATAGAATATTAAGAGTATCCTATGATTAACAAAAATAGGAGATTACAAAATATTATGGAAATCTCAACACTCCCTCTCAAATTGGTGCGTAGACGTCACACACGCCCAACTTGTCTAAAACTTGTGAGAGTATACGTTTAGAGACAGTCTTGGTAAGAATGTTGGCCAATTAATCCTTTGATCGAATCTTGGGTAATTCAATAATCTTTTCATCTAGTTTTTCTTTGAAGAAAAATTTATCTACTTCAACATGTTTCGTACGATCATGTTGAACTGGATTGTAAGCAATATCACATGCAGCTTTATTGTCACAATATATGGTTGATTAGGTTGATAGCACAAATCCTGCAAGAGAATTTGTGCAAAACTTCCAAATCTTCTTAAAATTCCAGAGGAGTGAATGACCTCTTGGAATGATGTCGTGCAAAACTTCTTTAGATACGAACGGTCATTCCACCACAAGGAACGGCCATTCCAATGTTGAACTTTGAGTTTTGACTTTGACCTTTGAGAGGTAGTCAAGAGCACAAAGTGTTCTGGATTTGAATTTCTTGACTTTTGTTCTTAAGCGCATGGTCATGTAGGATGGTCATGCGAGTGCAGTCTGGTTGTGCAGGTGCCACTTCAAATTGGCAGCATGACTAACAACCAAGAGGAACAATGTTGTGCGATATTGCACAACAACTTTCTCTTAAGGCACAGTCTTGCCTTGATCACGCACGATCGCACCTAAGCAGAAATTAGCTTATGCATTGTTAAACCACCTGTTAGATCTGTTTTGGTTTGGTAATGACTTGAGTCATACCTTAGCATGTTATGGTTAGTGATCAGTCAACTTTTTAGTTAGTTTTGGCACATCAAAACATATGAGAGGTCAACAGAGATGATGGAGGTTCCGACAAGGTTCGCATAGAGGAAATGAAATGAGTTTATTTGGTGGCAGCTTAGGCTGATTTGCAAAACTGAAATTGTTTTTTTCTTTGGGATGGTGGTGGTTCCAGCAAGGATCATAAAAAGGAGATGAAATGAGTTTATTTGGCAGCAGATTAGGGCTAATTTGCAAAACTTAAATGGGTTTTTATTTAGGATGGTGGTGGGTCCGACAAGGATTGTAGAAAGGAGATGAAATGGGTTTATTTGGTGGAAGATTAGGGCTAATTTGCAAAACTGAAATGGGTTTTTCTTTAGGATGGTGGTGGTTCCGGCAAGGATCGAGAAAGGAGATGAAATGGGTTTATTTGAGGCTTATGAGGGTTGATTTGCAAAACTGAAATAGGTTGAAGAACTTCTTAATTTGCCTCAAAAAAATGTGATTTTGAAGCCAAAAATGACATCTTTCAATGGTTTGGGATTAGATCGAGCAGGTGTTGCTCGAGCTTTTGCTAAGGTAGAGCCCGCTCGAGCTCAAGCTCCCCTATTCAGTGTCGAGCTCCCTATTCAACATCGACCTTAACCTCGACCTCGAGCACGACACCTCAAGCTTGGTACTATAGCAGCCGAGCTGAGCTCAAGTAGCCAGATACTCGACTCAGCTTGGCTGGTTTACACCCCTACTTATCACCAGTTTTAATTGTCGACCCCATAAAGGATAAGGCGATTACAAATGCTCCCATGCTTTTTTGAAAGTATTAAAAACCTCCCTATTAGTAATTAATTTTTAGGTCTCCATCCAATTTTCTTATGTAATATTCAATAAAAAGTAACAAGGTCTAGATTACCGTTTTTATCATTTACCATTTTTTTTTTTTTTAAGAAAAACATTTTCCCTTTCATCTTCTTCTTTTTCTCTTCCATTTTCTTGAGAAAATCTTATCTCTTTATCATCATTCCTTTCTGATAAAGAAACTTCAAAGATGAATCTTATACCTTAAAAAAAAAAAAAAAAAAAAAGGAAAGGAAAGGAAAATGTTGGTTCTAAAGGGTAAAATTGGCTTTGTGCGAGACGCCATGGCACGGGGATGAGAGTCACTTGCTGTATGACGAAGAGGGGAAGGTGTTGGTGTTAGGAGATCATGTAATAGAAAACATACATTTGAGATTAATAATATATGAATAAAATCACACTATACAAATAGAAATTTACATGGTTCGGCATAACCTACCTACGTCCACAAATTAGAGAAATTCACTATAATTTCATGAACATGATATACAAGAGTACACAACACCATAAACCCGGTACGTAATTAACAAAGTGAAAACAACCCTAGTTTCTAACCACACTCAACCCAGTATCAAGAGCAGAAACAACCCTCTGGGAAACAATCTTAATTTTTAAGAGACTCTACCCATGGTGTTTAATACCTCTTACATCAAATACCTTGTGTTCTCACATTCTCTCATTACCTTGAATTGGTTCTCGCCCCTATATTTATAAATAGTGTACGAGACATTATATTTCTAATAGGATTCATATTTCAATTCTTAATAGAACTCTCATAATTATATTCTTAATTACAATTGTATTCTTTATTAAATAGGTTTCCTAAAGACATACAATTTTATATGAGAACAATTAGGAAAGTGAGCTACAATATCCCGACAATTGGTTGCAACGCAACAGACTAGGAGGGTTGGATTAAGCAAGGACAATGGATAATGGGTGGGATGAAGGGGTCCATTGTGACCACCTCCACTCTTCTCCCCAACACCTTCCATTTTCCCCCGCCCCCCCTCAAATTTTATAAAAGAAAACTTAATATAAAATGTTCAATGATAGTGCCACCAACTTAATATAAAATGTTCAATGACAGTGTCACCCCTTCCATCCCCGTGTTTGCCCCATCCAAAAAAATTCTGTTAAAATCCTCTCCCTATAGGGTGTAAAAGGGTATTTAAACAATCATAGTTGGTCAAAGAGAAATTCACATGGATGAAACTAACGAAGGGTGGAATGCTGATAGTTTTCGAAATCAGGGCTATTGATATCAATTCATCAAACTTTTGGTGAGAAAATATTTCGATGTATCATTATTAATTTCACAGGGTGTTTACTAAAAGAGTAATGATACACTTACAAAGATTCTCATACAGAGGGATTATAATGAGTTTGACTTTTTGTTTCATTTTTCCATTCATTTTTTGCCACCTCATTTTGTATGAAAATGTTTATAAGATTTTTTTGTAAATATAGTATTATTGTTACTAAGATATCTACTAGTAGGACCTTGATGAAATAGACTAATCACTCATGGAAGATCATGAGAGAGGCATGAGAATTTTTGTCTAGACTTTTACTAGTTCTCCAGATAATTATATGAATAAAATAGTTATATTAAAATTAAATTAATATTTTCTTAATTATATTTTCATATGTACTAACTACTAACATTTACTAACTATTTTTCTTTTCTAAGTATTTTTCATCAATTACACCTATTAATTTCAAATGAGTAATACTATACATATTCCAAAAATTTTGTAAACTAATATCACATTATAGCTAATTATATAAATTTATCGTTTACATGTTAATACTAAATAAAAATGCATATATTTAAGGGAAATTATCAACCAAGGTATAGCTTTTTTGTGAAATGCAAAAGGGACACAAGTTTCATTTTCTTCAATGTAGAGACATTAAATGGTAACTTGCAGTTACAATTAATAGGATACAACGGATAAATCGATAATTAATTATGCATTATATACAGGGCCGTCTCGAGAACATTTATGACCCTTGGCAAGAGTTGCTTTAGGGGCCTTCTAATAATATAAGTATATATTAAAAAATTATTTCAAATTTATTTTTCTTGCCTTTTGAGATGCAAAATCACTAATTAAATTTTTATATTCAAGTTTAGAAACCAAATCTTTTTCAATTGATAATATAGCTAAATTACCTAATCTTTCTTGTGACATAGTTGAACGCAAATAAGATTTTATTAACTTTAATTTTGAAAAACTTCTTTCTGCTAAAACTACAGTAACAGGAATAGTTAACAGTATTCTATAAGCTATCCATGCATGGGTTGGAAAAAAAATTACTTTTTTTATAAAATCTAGTATTTCAAGTGTGTTTAATTTCCACGTTTATAATTTCTTTTAAAACTTTGAATTCTGAATATAAATCTAAACCATCAATATCAGAGAGCATGTCATGTTTTAAAAAGTTTTCAAGATTTAAACAATGTTTCTGCAAACATCATCATCAAGCAATTTTAACTTTTCTATATATAAATAAAACCAAAATTATTGCTATATATTTCAAATTGTTCAAACCTACTTTGAGTGAGGAAATGGCATGATCAACTAATATGTGAAATAATTTATTCTAAAAGATTCTTCAGCAGACAATTTCATATCTTCGTTTTCATTCTCATCAAATTGTTTTTTTCTCTTTATTATACGTTTTTCATGAAATTTTGGTTCTATATTCAATTGTCTGCAATCTTTAGTAGAAATCCTAGAAGATGTAAACCCATTTCTCTATATTTTTTAAAAATGAAACAAGACATTTCAACTGATCTGTTGCAACAACATGTCCATATTTTTAGATTGTAAATATTTATAACCATATTAATAGCAAATAACATTCATACCAAACATTCATGCCTAATAGAAATTCAAAATTTTCAATCACACGTTACGAAAGAAAAGCTTCACTTTTTGTTTAGGATCTTCACTAGTTCTTGCTAATTGATATAAAACATCTCTTATTGTGGAGCTTGAAATTTTATTGCTTTAATACTTTCAAAACGACTTTCCAACGGTTTGTGATAATGGCTTAAGTGTCAAATTAAAAAACATGATCTTGTAAAATTTTCCATCGTTTTGTGAGAAGAAGAAAATAATGAGATATACGTTGTGTCACTCCAAAAAATGTAATAGATTAGCACATGAATTAGCCATAACAAAGAACTAAATTAAGACTATGCAATCACATGATATATAAATGCTCTAGAATTATATCTAATAATCTTTTTTGCACACCTTGATGTTTACCTTTCATATTAGACCCTTATCATATCCTTGTCCTCTCACATTATTTACATCAAGTTCAAGATTTTTAATATACTTGTGAGAACATTAAAATGGCTTGATCAGAAGTATCATCCACTTTTATAAAATCATAAAGTAATCTTCTATTTTTATTGAACTTATTAAAATATCTAATATCTTAATAAAGTGACATTTGTTCTGATGGCTTGTATTTGGGGTACAATCAAGATAACTGAAAAATATTTTGATTCTTTGATTTTTTTAATAATGGTATTTCTCATTTCTAATGCTAAAATATTCATCAACTCATTTTGTATATTATGACCAAGATGATGAGTATGAATTTCTCCATTTGAATACGTCTAAGGTGTTCTTGTATTATTGGATCAAACTCAGCAATCATTTCAATTAAACTAAAAAAATTTCCATTATTTTCTTGATAAATCTTCTCATTTGTACCACGAAATGCAAATTACTTTTTGAAAGATTTTTTACGACCGCTTAATAGTTAATAGTACATTCTTCCATGCTCTTTCTCTTTATTTATTTTCTCTTGTAAATATTTATCAAGTTTTGTTTTTAGGCAATCTATCTCAACATCAACACCAAATGTTCATATTTATAGCATGTCATTGCTTATTTTGTGAGTTTTAAGCTGGCACTAAGTTTTTCCAATCTCCACACCCTTCAGTTGCTAATTGAATTGTATTTGCTTTTAAACTAAATAATTTACAACAAAAACAAAATACTTTAGTTATTCTTTTGAATACACTAGTCATTTTCTATCATGTTTTTCTCATTTGGTAATTTTCGAATGTAATGAATTGTAGAAAAGCGTCTAGATTTTCATCTCTTGAAAAATCTAAAACTTGTCTAATTGGACCTTTTTCAACTAATAAATCACATAAATTTGTGTCTAAATTATCAGTGTACCGGGTCATAAATATTTTTAATAGTTGTTTCATCTTCGTCATTAATATTTTCATTTTTGTCGAATGGAATTTCTTCTTCTAAATTTTCATGAGACTCTTCACTAGTATTTGATGAATTGAATTGTTATCTTTAAAAATTTCTTCACAATTTTCAATTGATTTTTCATTTAAATCTTCATTTGTTTTTCTAGCATTTGGTGTTTTGTTATAATAAAATTTATCAAGTGCACCTTTTTGGGATGAATTAGTTCTTCTATTCTTTTTTTTTTTTTTTTTTCTTACGTTTTTCAAAAATCAGATTTCACACTTCCTAGTAGACATCTATATTCAAAGAATAAATAATTTAGAGCTCTTAATATTATTTTGCTAAAATAAAAATAATTATAAAAATTAAAAAGGAATTTTAGCACCTAATTTATGCTCCTGATTTTGCTTTTTGCTGTGCTAATACTCAAAAATCTTATATTATTACCCTGCATAAAAATAATAATGTAAATCACTTGATCAAATATAAAGTAAAATCAGTTAACAATGCTAAGAGTAAAATGATTTAAAACTCTTAATATTACCTTGCATAAAAATAATAATATAAATCACATTCGCTTCATAAATTCACGTAATAAAGATGAGAAAGGAGAAACAAGAGAGTAAAATAGATGAGAAAGGAGAGACGAGAGTAAACTGAGGTAGAATAATAAGAGTAAAAATGAGAAAACCTTGAATGAAATGAGCTTTATCTAAGAGATGGTGATTCCAATTTGGGGGAGAGAGGAGATGTGATTTAACATTTGAGAGTTGGACAGTTGCGTGAAAGTGTTTCAATTTGCAACACAAAAGTGAGCTGCCATTTGTGTTTTAAATTTAAGAGATAGGCATGGCTGATTGGACGGATGGGGGAATTGATGGGAATTGGGAAATCATAAATATATTTAAAAACTCTTAAAAGAATCATTTTGGGTAGAGGTAGCATAGGCGAGTAAATGGTGGGATGGATTAAAATTGAAAAAATTATAAATATATTAAAAAGTACTTTAAAATATAATTTTGGGCCTCCTTTTTAACACCCTTTTTTCGGGGCCCTAGGCAGGCAAGGGGTTAAGCCTGATTATATATATATATAGACTCAATTAAATATATATAAAGAAGTAAATTAGACTCAATTAAATAATCTTATCCAGTAAAATGCTGACACATGTTCTACAAAATTTGTTAAAAAAATCCTAATTAAAGAATTAATAAAATCAATATTTAAAAAAAATAAAAAACAAAATTAAGAAAAAGAATAAAGGAGGCTTTTCCTCAGGCCAGCGGAGCAACCAGCCTGAGGAAAAGCCTTTGCCTTTGCTCTTTTTATTTATTTTGATTTCAATGTTTTTAATTTTTTAATTTTTATAAATTTAAACATAAAAATGGCTGTCCTTTCTCTTGTTTTGGTATGTAATTTAAAAAAAAAAAAAAAAACAGGTTTTCTATTTTTTATTTAAATTATTTTATTGTTTTTTGTTCTTATTTTATTATAATTTTTAGTATATAAACTGAAATCAAACAAATTTTCTTAATTTTTAAATTTAATTTCAATCTTTTATATATTTTTTTAAGTTTTTAAATTTGAAACTCAGGTTAAAACCAAATAAATAACTAAGGATATTTAAGTCTTTTTGTTATTTTCTGTTAAAGTTTAACAGCACATCAAAGTTAAATGTCCCTAAATTGAAGACATTGAAACTTGTGCCTTATTTGTTAACATTTCATAATAAGATTATAATTAAATAATAAAGATTAACTTATAACTTAATCTCACAAACTCTTTCTCATAATTCTGATGTAATAACTTATAATTCGTTAAAGATAAAAATTCATCAAAAATTAATTATAAACTCTCACGTTAAGACCGTGAGAAAAAATTTGTAGGTTTTGATTGTAAGTATAATATTAACTATAACTAAATTAGTAATATCCCTATGTTTAAAACAGTGAAAGTGTGGGGGCCCTTGCCATTGTGAATTCCGTATGATTTTCATAGCTGCACCGGTGACTTTCAAGTCAACTAAATTACCAAATACAAAATTTCAAAGTCATCCTGTTAACTCTTTCCCTCAATCTTACGTATTTCTGGCTAAAACAGCCCAATTAAACGTGGTTCAACCATTCTTCATATTTGCCATCGACATAATGAGTTTCCAGCGTTTGCTGTGGTCGCCTCTTCTTTCTCTGGTATGTTTCGTACTTATGGTTCCTGTTAAGATTCAGCTAGGCTCCTCTCAAGAGTACCGAGTTTGTAATCTTCCCTTCAGATGTGGGAATCTTACAGTCGGTTATCCATTCTGGGGAGGTGACCGACCGAGTGCTTGTGGCCATCCTGACCTGCAACTCTATTGTGAGAATGATATGCCTATGATGAAGATGAATGACTTGTCCTACCTTGTTTTGAATGTGGATGACAAAGCCCATAGTCTCAGGATTGCAAGAGAAGATTACTTCGATGGAATCTGTCCACGTCGATTTGGTAACACCACCCTCTCTCCCATGTTCAACTATACTAATGAGTATGAGATACGTACCATACTTTACGCTTGCCCGTTATCTGCTTCTCTTTCTGGACATTTCACTTGCTCTTTTCCTGGTGCCGCCAAGAAGGATGGCTATATAGAAGAGGGAGCTAATGGTGCTGGGGCATGTGCTGTTGGCGTCATTGTTCCTTTTCCTAAATCGTTAGTTCTACAAGGAAAAGAGAATAAATCGGTTTTGAAACGAGCCCTACAAGACGGATTTGAGATCAAATGGAGTATAAGTGGCGTGGAATGTGAGAAATGCATTGAGTCTCCAGGTCCGGGTACGTACCTCAATTTGTGGGCAGAAATTAAAGATCTATATGCCGCTGGCGCTGAGTCAATCCGTTTAATTTTTATTTATTTAATCATTTTCATATAAATTTTACTCAAAGTTACTATTCTAGCTGTTTTAGACTTTATATTTTAGATTTTTATTTTATTTTTTTTAGTATTTCTCAGTTGCTACTCAACACAAAGTCTTCTTGTAATTTGGTTATGCTGCAGGAGTATCTTCAAATGACCATAATAAATCAGTCTTCAATAAACCAAGGAAGATTGCCATAGGTAATATGTTGATCAGACAACTTGGTTTACTTTTTCCACTGAATACCTACCATGAGTCAACAGTTACTACTGCTATTATCGATGATTGCTAAGAGTAATTCAGATATATACGTTTTTAATCTCATAATTGTCTTGCCCCCTTTATTTATTTATTTATTATTTTTTTTTTTTTGTTACAGGAATTACAGCTAGTGTTGTGGGGATTATAATTGTCATCTCAATGGTTGGCCTGGGACGATTCTGGAAGAAGAAAACAGAGGATGATCAAAGAATGGAGGCGTTTATTAGAAATTGCGGATCGCATGCTCCACAAAGATATAATTATTCTGATATTAGAAACGTTACAAAATCATTCAGCGAAAAACTTGGCCGAGGAGGCTATGGTGATGTTTACAAAGGAAAACTACCTGACGGTCGTCTTGTGGCAGTGAAGATCTTGAAGGAATCTAAGGGCAATGGAGAGGAATTCATCAATGAAGTGGCTAGCATGAGTAGAACATCCCATGTCAATATAGTCAGTCTTCTAGGTTACTGCTGTGAGAGGAATAAAAGAGCTCTAATCTATGAATTTATGTGCAACGGATCTTTGGATAAGTTCATATATACTCAAGAATCTTTGAGTACAAATTGCAATTTGGAGTGGAACACACTTTATCAAATCGCAGTTGGCATTGCTAGAGGACTAGAATATTTACACAGAGGTTGTAACACAAGAATCGTACATTTTGACATAAAACCTCACAACATTCTTTTAGACAAAGACTTTTACCCAAAAATATCTGACTTTGGGCTTGCGAAACAATCCAACCAGAAGGAGAGTATCATATCAATGTTGAACGCAAGAGGAACTGTAGGATATATTGCACCAGAAGTGATTTGTAGAAACTTTGGAGGAGTCTCTCACAAGTCTGATGTCTATAGTTACGGAATGATGATTCTAGAAATAGTTGGAGCAAGAAAGAACATTAATGTTGGGATATCTCAGACAAGTGAAGTATATTTTCCAGATGCTATTTATAACCTTCTTGAACCGAGCAATGATTTTAAACTTCCAGGTGTTGTCACTGAAGGGGAAAAAGAGACGGCGAAAAAGATGATATTAGTGAGCTTGTGGTGCATTCAAACCAATCCATCTGATAGACCATCAATCAAGAAAGTTGTCGAGATGTTGGAAGGTAGGCCAGAAAACTTGCAAGTTCCACCAAAACCTTATTGGTCTTCTCCACCAGGATCCTTTAAACATTCTTTCCCGGCATCTTCATCAACACAACTTGCATCAGAGGAAGAACCGTTCAAAGATCTGGGTGATATGTAAACTGTAATAAAATTTAGCAAAATTTAGATTTGCCTTGATTTGTGCTCAAGGACCAGGACATTAGTTTTCTTTTATTCGTAACGCCAGATTTTTTTTCTTTTACGTAGTCAATGTACGGATGCAGTGGATACTGAACATTTACCTGAAGGGTACAATTTTACATGACCATTCAATCTTAAGAACGCAAAAGCTTCAATCCTTAACTAAGATTAAAATTTTAGTATTTGCTTGCAGTTCCAAATATGACAACCTGGGGAGAATAAAATGAGGGCAGATGGCTGGGACGATTTAAGTGCTCTATTAATTTTTGTTCATAGCAAATGTAGACCAAACAAAAAGCAATGTTCATAGCAGTCTGTAATGAATTCTGAATGTAATTTAGTGAAGGAATGAACAAATATTACAAGAAGATCTACACACACAAATTTAAACCAATCTCATGAAATACTAGCTCAAAGAACCACATTCATATGTACATCGAGTGATGGCTTCCTTTTTCCTTTTGGGACCTCAGCCTTGAATCGGCAAACTAGAAGAGATAAATAATCATGAATCATGCTTGTCAGTTTCACATAAATGCTTAGATATAATGGCACCACGGTGGTGCCAACCACATCCGTTAACCTGATTCTTAAGCTCTATATGCAAATCAGCCTCGTTAAATGCCAAAATCAATTTCTTCTTTCACTCACCATTTTCAATTTCAAGGAACCATCTGATCTATTTTACTCTCAATCATAGATCTGTCGCAGTACGTTATCCCAAGGTTTTACTCTCAACCAATCTAGAAAAAATTGGAGTTGGACAGAGAAATAAGAAATAGATATACTGAGTTGCTAAATTGGAACACAAAAACTCGGTCTGGGTTTGGCAAATTATCTTCCAACTATACAAATTTGCACTCTAGGACAAAAGTCCATTTGCAGGGCAAAAAAAGATGCACTTAAGACTAAGCACTGTACGACCAAAATTTGAAGATGCAAATGTGTGCTCGGAAAGAGTAAATTACACAAAATAGACGTCAAACTTTGCCATGGTCTAAGGCTAAACTTGCCCTGGTTGAATCTGATACATCAAGATTTCAGCTACTTATTAAAAAGGAATAAGATGGTTGAGGTTGGCTGCTGTGTGTATAAGAAAAGGCTCACATAGCATGAGTTAGTTGATGCATAATGCTGTCTAGAACACATTGTCCTGGTTGAATCTGATACATCAAGATTTAAGCTACTTAACAAAAAGGAAAAAGATGGTTGAGGTTGAGTGCTGTGTGTATAAGAAAAGGCTCACATAGCCTAAGTTAGTTGATGCATAATGCTGTCTAGGAAAACATTGGCGTATTTGAAGCTTGACTTTACATAATTTTGCTTACACTCAGAGAGTCCCTCACGTCAACTTTTTAACAAATCCTGCACTCAATGCAGGACATTGTCACCAGATCACCAAGAACGAAGTGTTTCCTACATTCATAAGGCTGAGTGCTGAGACATGAGGCCGCGACATAACAATCAGACTTTCTATTTCCATTTAAGATATACAAAGTGGGATACCTTGTCTCTTGAAATAAAACCAAAAGCCAAGTCCAAAAGGTAATGCACAGGAAAGGTTGCTAATACTTCAAGCATACTCCAACATCTCAAATACAATTATTCAGGCCATGCCTGCATGCATGCAAACTAGAGTCAGATGCTAGAGGAAGAATATCATGCAAAGACTGACATCTTTAAACAAATTTAAAAACAAGAAAGTTTACCAGTTAGTAATGCACCATGGCAACTGACAGCCAAGAAACTTTCCTTACATGGCACATCAACATCCTTTCTCATACGAGTTGACAATTCAAGAGGTTCTAGCGCATGGTACATCCATTAGCTAAATAAATTTCAGATTCTTTTCCCTGTTTTCTTGCAGCTCTGCCTGCAAAATTCATCAGCTAAAGAATAAATAAAAAAACTCAATGGAGGTGTTCACCTTTGCCACAGTTCCTGAATCAAATGTGGCATGTTAGGAGTAAAATTGTGATATATCAATTTGAAATAGTCAGTAGAAAACACAGATGGTATTGATTCATGAGTTTTACACCAATCTCATCAGAAGCTAGTTCAAAAGAAGCAAGATTCAGGCATTTTTTATGCGAACAAAAGTTTGAAGCCTTACCAATTTTACTTTCAAATCTGTGATTACCCGCTGTCTCTGATATGCAAAAAACTTCAGCGACTAGAAAAACAAAGCACCACACCCCATCGGAGGATAAAAAGAACAAAGAGAAAGTAGGATGAGAAGTGTATCAGACTCAAGTCTATTAATGATGACAGGTAAACTGGTAGATGAATTCCAATAATACAAGAAATTAAAGTTTTGAGAATACTTACTCCAAGTCTCTGCATTTCAAGAGATCTAAGTAATGCTTTTCGTTTAGTTAGAAGGTTGTCAGTCCTTAACTTTAAAGGACGTCTATAGTTTTTTCCTCGGTAGATAATGACAGCATGGCCTTCTTTTATCTTGTCCACTGAAACAAGAATTCCACCACTTTCTGCAACCAGTGATTTCGCAGTATAAATAACTTGACCAAACAATTTCTGCATGGTAATCACCTTCACAACTTCTCTGTGTTTCCAGTGCTGATGCAGGCCTTCCATGACCCCACCAAAGACCCCACGTCTGCCTGAAGACAAAATTAAACCAATAGATATGACCAGTGAGAGCCAGACAATGGAGAAGCACAGTGCATAGTAGCAATTAGGACTGCTTTCACAATGAAATTGGCATTTCCAGCAAGAATATGTTTGTTTCCTATATGAGGCACTCAGTTAACTCAATTAATCATTTGATAGATTTAAAGACCAAAGTATGAAGCCTATGTGTTACTTATCACATCAGCATCAACTATGAGGCACCTAAAAATTATTTATAGAACCGCCATTGAAGCTGGAGTCTGAGATGATTTCTTAACATGGGTCCACTAGCATGGATACTTGATCCATTAGCCAAAATAAGATTGAAACAATGATACATGTAAAAGGTTATAAAATGACAGTGCAAAGTGGAAGTTTTGTCATAACTACCAAAAGAAGTATATAGAGACCATTTAATAAAAGCATCTACCATGATAATTGGAACTACAAAATGCTTCCCAAGTATATGGTAAATCCTACATCAAAGAAAGCCAATGGAAAACAGACTCTAAATAAAAGATCGGAGATATAATATTTGTGAGGCAAAGAGTATAATCAAGTATCAATAGGTAGAAGTCAGTCCAGGGAGAAATGAAATGACTTTGTTGTCGATGCAGCATCCCAAAAAGCCCCAGACATGCATTGCAAACTTAAGACAATATTACAAATAGATAGATCCATGCATTTTCATATTCACTATATTTCAGCAACGAATGACGAGATTTTGATGATAATTTCAAACTGCAAACAGAAACTAACATAAAGCATGGTCAATCTAATAGATCGAGTAAAGAACATGGGCGCAAAGTTAGCATTCATCTACAAATGAGTTTACTGATCAAGAAAAGTAACCCAACGAGTATACAAGGTAATTCACATATAGAGGGCCAAATTAGTGACTCATTCCAGCTATATAATCTCATAGAGAAGCAACAGAGTTCATATGTTAGGGTGTGCACGTGTAAGAAAAATTCTGACTTGAATCACAGAAACTAAGAAAAATTCTGACTTGAATCACAGAAACTAATTCTATAAAGCAAAATTTAAACAAGAATCATACAGAAATGATTCATTTGATAGCAAATTTTGAAACCAAAATGTAAATTTACAGATAACTGATCACTTGGCGGTTTAAATATCTAACCAACGAAGGCTAACAGCTCCATGTTGATGTTAAAATATATAAACAAAAATACTGACATCACAAAATAGAGGGACAATATTGCCTTACCAAGCAGCAAGCAACTATTCATCTTTAGTCCCATCTTACGGAGACATTCTCTCTCCTCTTCTGTAATCAATTCTTGGTCTGGATCCTGTTCACTGGGTTTCCACACAGAATTGAACTTTGATAACGCTTTTGCTGACCGCTGTATCTTGATGTTAAGCTGCAAAACCAATAATGAGTATTTTCACAGATACGAACATCATAGAATAAGAAGATAGCTTGAATCTTACAATGTAAAGCTTGCGTTCTTGCTTTTTCAGTTCCCTCTCCAATTTTACTTTTTCAGCTTCAAACTGAAGTTCAGACTCTCCGTTACCCTTTTCCAGATTTCTAAATTCAGTGCGAATATCATGGAATTCTGATAAAGTTCCAGTTTTGCTAGAGCTTTCCAGTGGTTCATCAGGCACACAGAAAGTTTCAATTGATTTAAGCCGTGCACCTTCTTCATGAAGTTGGCATCTTTTGAGCTCCACATCTCTCTCAACTATCAAATTTCCAACATTACTAGGCAGAAAGTCCTTGCCCCTATACAGTATTATATAGAATTTATTGCGTAGCAACAGAACTCCTCCCGTGAGACACCGCATTAGTGAAACAGCATTCTTAGAATACGTTAATTTCTGTAGAAATTAATTACATAGGCATGCATGATGAGCATGCAAAGCAAGACAAGCATAGTGGCAAATGTAAGGCACATAGACAAGCATGGCTGGGCTTTGAGATCTGGCAGCCCGCACCACACAACTCCTCAAAACAAGCATCTCAATTCCAATTCTCAAAGCAATTGATAAAGTTGATAATGTGGTCTAATCACAATAGTAGTATCATAGCAACCACTTGAACTGCAGTAATATTATGGTGCTTCAAGCAAAGAAAGAAGCAGCAACAGTAGTGCTTAAATCAAGAGGCCTTATGTGTGAAGACAAAAGAAGCAGGGCTACCTTGTCCAAAAATACAGGAGACCAATATCAACCTGATGTCACCTAATGATGTGTAATGGCATGCCTAGCAAGCTAGCCTGCTGACTAAACAATAGGCAAATTTTGCCTTAAGATATTTGTAAAAGATAAATCCGAACAGGTCATGGATGTCACAAATTGACAGCCAAACAGATTTCCATCTTGTCTAACTTGCCTTAAGCTCATCCACCATTTGCTCATTGTCGGTGTTTGGAATTCCCCACTTCACTGCAATTTTTGCTATCAGGCTTTTCTCCCACAATTTTAAGATAGCAGCAGCTAAGCCTTGAAGTCTCCTGTTCCTCCCTTCAGAAAATAAGAGTGGATTAATCAAGGAAACTTGAATGGACAAAAGCGCATGCACACATCAATCCGTTGCACATAACCAATTTTATCTATCATGCAAACTCTCAAACATAATAATAAAGTTTGTGAAGTAAAATTATGTGCCTCACAGAATCACAGGCCCACCACTATCATAAAAAGTTTGCAGTAGGCAAGGCATACCGAGGACAAAATGAGTTGGTAGAGGGTGAGCTAGCTTCCTCAAGTACGTCAGTTCATCATCTGTCAACTTTGATCTACCATCTGGTGGACAAACCCTAAACGGAGACCTGAATCCAGGAACCACTTCTGGGAGCAAGTCTGCATCTACTGGCAATGGCTTCCACATCCACCAGTCAATAAAGCGAGGCCCTAAGCCATCCAATAATCTATCACCTTCCCTCTCATACAGTGACCTATCTATTGATCGACTTCTAGAATTTTCTTCCATAAAAATGCTAGTCAGCATAGAGTCCTCTTCTCCAGCTTTTCCACACATGTTTTCATCCACGGTGATTGTGTTAGAGTTTATTCTAGAAACATTAACTTTATTTCCTAAATTCAAGCGGCTTATTTTTGACGAAGGTGTTTCTTGACCACCAGCAAAGTATTGATTCATCTTCAGAGAAGATCTTGAAGTCAACTTATAATTCTCTCCTCTGTAAATAACAAGGAAATCTTTCCAAGTCCAAATAACCAAGCCTCCAGTCTTAAACTGTTTAGAAGAAAAGAATTAAGAAAGACAATCACTATAAAATAAAGTTATGCTTATAAAATTGTTGCTCACCAATAATATTTGGCAATAAAATTTAACCCACTCAGTTATATAAGAACATAGCATCAGAAAAACCTTTAACGTGCTACAAGTTCTGAAGGTAATGCATTTAAACCTGTTTCTCACCAATAATTTTAGGCACTACAGTTTAACAGAGTCTGATTAAAAATATATTCCTCTCCAGAATTCCTAAAATGGAATTCAGCAAAATAAATGCAGGATTTGGCATCACAAAAGAATAACAGGATAAACAATTTAAGGGGGAAAAATGGTACCAGCATTCTCTAGTCTCATAAATATAAAACATTCTTAGAGATAGTACAGATCAAACTTAACAATAGTGATTGGTTAAATAAAGATTAAAATTGTCAATGTGTAATTTTGACTACTACAGCAAGCAAAACATCAAAATTTGACCCACATTGGAAATTAATTCCTTCACGAAATAAAGCTAAACTCAAATTCCTAAAAATCTAATATTCAATTTTAGTCCTCTCCGTGCATTCTTTATATATACATACTATCACACCAACATGAAATTTAACACAATTTTTCAGTTCATCCCATAGATAAAATGAACAATCAAAAAAATCAAATATATTTAGCAACACAAGAGTAAGACAAAGTTAACAAAGCCAAACCTCAACTATTTCTCTTGCTCTGTCCATATTTCGACACAAAGGAACATCAAACTTCACCTTAACGAGCTCACTGTTTCTCCAACGCAACCTAATATCATAAACAACACTCTCAGTCACCCCAGCTTTCTTCACTTTCACCCACTTCCTCATCTTCTTGGCCTCATTTCTCAATCTCTCAAGCAAATCTTTGTCAAGATACATCTCAGCTTTAGTCACCACCCTCAGTTTCTTTATCCTCCTAAACACAAACTTCTCGTCCTTCAACCCAGGCAATTTCCCGCCAAAACCCTTCACCTCCTCCTCACTATCAACCTTTTCAATACGTCCCCTGAACTCGAACTTCCCCAAATCTTTCCGGGCTTCATCCAAAATTTGATCTTTTTGAAGGTTTTCAACATTCCTTACTATATTTTTCATGGCTTTGTTGCCTCTAACACCGCTCACTTTACCTGTCAAAGCCCTGTCAGCTTTTTCAACATTCTTGTTCGTTTTGGGCTGTGAAGGATCGATGGTTTGGTGGGGTTGGTGAAGGGGATGGGACCTTATCCATGGAGGTGTGGGCATTTTAACTGGGACCTTGGGGTGTGAGAGGGAGACATTTGGGTTTTTGATTTTGAAGGTTTTGGGAGAGGTTTGGTTTGGGTTTAAGGATGATGAAATTGCAGGATAAGAGCGAATTTGGAGGGAGAGAAAGAGAGTGGAAGGCATGGGTGGTGATGGTAAGATTGAATTTCCACAACTCAAAGAGAGATGCTGTATACTTTAACAGTTTTACATCGGTCGTTTGCTCATAGTCATACTCGACATTTGTGAACGGAATTCTGTGAACTAAAAATATCAAGATATTGCAATAACTAAAAATCTTTCTGTGAAAGAAGAAAACTGGTTTATAAGAATCATACATTTATTTAGAAACAATCTTGCAATGTCGTTAACTAGATTGTGCAGAAGAGCATTAGCATGAATATTTTTAATTGAAACTTTCTATACAACAGTCGAATAAAATATTGTGAGCTCAAGCAGAAGCAACAGAGGAAACAAGAAAGAATAAAGATCTAGATAGATCTTTGCTGCATATTTTTTTCTGATTAACTTATTCCAGTTAGGAGAAAAATATACTTACTCAAAATATGACCCAAAAATTGTACAGTGGAACTTTTAAAATGAGCCTCTGGGTCGTGACGCTTACGCTTATTGAGGGGTAGAAGCCTCCCCTTGGCACCGGAAAAGCTTATTTCTTCTCTAACACCAACTTTGTAGTCATGGACACTAAAGAACAATACAATCAACATGATTTACATGCAAAAGATCACATACATAGAACAAAAACCAATCAAACAGCAAGTCTAACCAAAAGATAAACATCAGATATTTTCCAAGATGATTCAAGGTTAGCAAATGCATATCACATCATTTTCCCACCAACATCGTCAATGGGATCGCGAAGGGTTCCAAGCATCCAATCCATCCATATGGTATAATGGCCATAATTATGACGGTATGTGGTGTGGTGAATGGTGTGGTAGGCAGCACCCATCACAGGCCATAGCTTGCCGTTGATGCAATCATGAATGTTTGCAGTCCATATAGCCTCAAGGAATAATAGCCCTATATGAGTGGTAAAATGGGTTGGTATTATGAAGAGTGCTATAACATGTGGCACTGCCTGCAGTATACCATCTAGTGGGTGAAATGCCAAACCTGAAATAAAGAAATACTTTTCTGTCATGAGTTCAATTAGCTAGATAAGAAAATCCAAATACAGTCTTTGGACTAAAAAGATAAGTGCACCGAAAACCCATCTTTGAAGAAGACTTCAATGTTGGCCAAAGTATACAAATGTAGACAATCCCATATCTACATATCTTTAAACCAAGCCCATGTTTAAATGGAAATAAGACACCAGTCCATATGAAGTTTAAAATAATAAATAAATAAAGACTTACCTATCAGGGTGAGTATGTACAGTCATGTGGGAACATGGATGTAATTTTCAAGAAGACAGAGGAATCCAAAAACTAAATTAGGATTTGGTTCAACAAGATTGATTAAAATCAGAATTTTCACTGCCACTAAGTAAATTTAATATGTAGCCTAATCAGTATTTTAACCATCTCGTTCTTTTACTAAAATTCACACTGTTCTCAACTCAGACCCCTTATTGCAGAAAATAATTCTTAGAGTTCTTTAAGTATATCTATGTTGAGACTAGCTTACCTAGCAAAGGCATAAAATGCGAATTCTATTTTGAACTCTCCATTGAAAGATAATTTCAGATCCAACAACAAATTTCTGGATCAATCAAAGAGCAAACGAGATGTGGATACAAAAAAATTTCAACCAACATCAGCTTATCAGAGATGATCAAGGACTTTATAGTAAAGAGATAGATGACTGGTTTACTTGATAGTCGATAGAAATCCATTTCATATAAAAAATGAGAATAGATAAAACTTCATAGCTGTCCACAAGTGTCAGGCAACAGAGCACTGTTATAAGGAGGGTATTAATTAATGACTGTATGGGGTATCAAAAACCATTTCAAAGCTATTGAATTAATAATGGTCACGAAGGCTAGAACTGTTAGCAACTAAGAATTTCACTACTAATTAACACATTGAAAGTCATTGCATCAGGCTGAAAATGAAACTTGATGATGATCATGAAGATAAGAGTAACATGTATCAACGGGATATAGGATGTTTGACATGACATGAAGAGAAGAGATTAACAATCAAGACTGCAAGGTAAACCTTGGAGATGCATCTAATCAAATAAAAGTGCACCAAACGTTGATGGAACTGCGTTTCATCACCAATAGAAGCAAACATATTCCTGTCTCACTAAATAATTCCTGTCTGCATAATGTCTTTTCTTTAGAGTATTCCTATATCTTCTGTTCATTGCAATTAAAAAGTGGGCTCAATTTGTAATTCAAGAATCATCTTTTCTAATCTATATATTTAGTCCTTTTCCCTGAGAAGTCACCCTCAACCAAAACTCAGCACAGATAAAAATTATAATTTACTATATATTCCATTTACCAGGGAACCTATTAATAAAATTGAAAAAAAAAAAGAACAATACACATTAGAACTTAAGCAGAAACAAAATTAACCATCGAAATCAAAGGAGATTAAGAACATACCAGCAAATGGAGAAAGAGTATTCTGCTTGTTGTAGATGTGGTGGGTTGCATGAAGATGCTTGTACAAAAATTTTATGTCATGCAACTCTCTATGCATCCAATAAATCCCAAATTCCACAAATACAAGATAAACGGCTAGATACACCAGGTAGCCAAGCCAACCAACATCGCTTACTCTAGAGAAACACTTAGTCCACCCATTTTCAACCATGTACTCTGAAAGAGTTGGAAGGGCACAGTACCAAGGCATGGCTTTCATGGCAACATATATTTGCAATAGCATGGCCTTTCTAGAAGGGATGGCATCTGTATGAGAATGTCCAAAAATAACAAAGACATCATCTTAGGCCCTTGTACTCTTCATCAAAATATCAGCATACAATTAAAGACAATCCCAAGCCACATTTTCAAGAATATTGCATGATTCATTCCGCCAAAAAAGATGAATCATGGCCGTTTTACAGAACAAAATCTTCCAACAAAACTGCAACAGTTGAAAGTAACTTTAAAGTAGACAGACATCCTCAAGCTATCAGTTAATACCAAACAGCTATGTAAACATTTTAAGCATGGAACAAAGACAAGTTCCAGCTATGCCATGACTTTTAAAATCATATTGCAATCAAGTTTGATTATTAATTGCTTCCGATTTCCCACCAGATCCTGCACATAATGTGCAGAAAATTGCATTATTTTGTAATGAAAGTAGAAAATACCAAGGACACTGAAGGTAAAAGGTTTTACACACTCCAGAACAAGAAAATCAAGAAAAAGCTAACCTCTTGATGTCCTCATAGGCACGCATTCAACTCCAAAAACAGTTCTAAATTATTCATAACCCTTATGAAACGTTTAACATGATTCTAACTACCATTAGACTCAATATCTTAGGAGCATATCCCTTTACTGTACCAAGACAAGCAGTCTCATTGAAAGGCAGGAATCAATCACGGCCATGCAGATCACAGGAATCAAGCACGTAAAGCCATCTGATAGTATCATGAAAACACTTCACAGAATTAAAAACTGACAAATTATAGGTGTAGCATTGCCTCCATTTACTAAAAGTGGAAGCAGAATCGAACTCAAATATGCTTCTTCACTTCACTAATTTACTATAATTAGAACAAAGATCCAGAGCCAAAAATTAGCAAAAGGCAATCCATCATAATGTTCTATCTATTGACTGAACTATCAACTAATGAAAATCAATTTACCATTTTGAAAACAACCCATTTCGTCTCAAACATGCATTTCCAAATCCAAAACTAAACCTCATGCAAAACATAATTATCCAAATAAACACAATCAAAATTAAGAAATAAAAAAAAAAACTTTACAGAAAGACCATCATCAATTCATCAGAAGAAAGAAACCCAGATTCAAAATAACCACACCGATAAAACAGATATAAATCTCATATCAATCCCAAACCTCCCACCGCCAAAATAGAAATACAAAAAAAAAAAAAAAAAAATACCTTTGGGGACATAAACGTGGCGTTTGTAGTAGTAGATGTAGAAGCACCACAAGAATCCGGAAATGAGGTAAAGAAGAGAGCCAGCAAGGTAGTTACGAAGCCAAGTTTGAAGGACATGCGGGAGCGGTTCCCACAAAGAAGAGGGCAACAAGAAGCGCAACACAATGCGGTTATAGAAAGTGGTCTCGTCCACAAAGAGTTGCAAGTAATCGTCCCCCATTGATGACTTTTTTTCCGGCGGGTCAGAATAAAGAGCCGGAGATTTAGAGAGAGAGAAGAAAGAGGCGACAGAAATGAGTTGGAGGAAATTTTGTTTTTGTATTTGTTTTGTTTTGGTTCAGAGATTCTTATTAGCGAACACCAGTATAGTTGTTAATGGAAGGCCATCAGAGAATACGCGATAAGTGGGACCACAAGTGAAGTCAGTCAAAGTCTAAGGAAGTGAGAGTTGGGACTGTATACGTGTCAGATATTGGGATCATGTTACACGCTTCAACTATGTTCTCCTCTGTAGATTTACATAAATCTTTGAAAGGGTTAACCGGTGGTTGTATGTCAACCATTATAAGAAAATAATTTTTTATTTTTCATTTTATTATTTTATTATTTTCAATAAATTTTCCTCTTTTTTATAATTAAACTTGTAACAAAAAAATATAGAGTAAACGATTTTTTTTCCCACCCAAGGTTTGCCTTAATCAATGCCCCCTAAAAGTTTCAAAATACCACTTTTTCACCCAAAGTTTATATTCTGTTAATATTCAAAATATATTTCTCTTTCTGAGCCGGCATTCGGTGAGTTATCAAGGGTTTGAGTAAGAGGAGTTTTATAGAGTAAAGGTCGGTGGCTCAAATGGTGATGACCGATTAAATATTTGTTATCAGAATCAGCTAAAAATGGAAAACCCTAATTTTGCGATGGCAGGCAATCGACGAGAAATCAAATGTTAGAGTGAGAGATATTTTGTAGAAGAGAGACCACGAGTTTAAAGCTGGTGATGGAGAGAATTTTTACAGTTAGAATCGATTGGAATCGATTTTGGATAATAACAAAATATTAATTTTGGATGAAAAAATAGCATTTTAAAACTTTTTTAAGTGAGAAAGTGTCATTAAGGCACACTGTGGGTAGGAAAAAGTTGGTTTACTCAAAAATATATATATGATTAAAAATGAGACATTAAAAAAGCATGGTGGTTGTTACTCTATTAGTATAGTACCAAATCTTGAGTCAATTTATATTAGAATAACAATATCATAAAAGATTTATATAGATTCTTGACAATTTTTAAAATTCAAAGATTATGTCACTCATATAGGTTTATTATATTAGTGTTGAATTATTTATTACAAGTCTATGTCTCTATCTTGAACATGAAAAAAAATAAATAAAAAAATAGATAGAGACAACTGCAACCACTGCAGTAGTGCTAGCGTGTTGGTGCGCTGTACATCATGCATGCATTCCTCTAATTTCATGATGAGGGACCACGTGATTCCTGCTTATGATCTGGGATTTCATTTTGGAGATGTATATTCCAATCTTTTTTATTGAAAGTTTGAGTTTGACTAAATTTTTTTTTTTTTTTTTATAAAAGACAAATAATAATGGATTCTTTTGAAAATAAGGTAAAAAGCTTAAGATTAAGAAAAATAAAAGAGTAAACAACTTTTTCCCACCCAAGGTTTGCCGTAATATTTTTCCACCCAAAAAGTTTTAAAAATAACTTTTCCACCCAAAGTTAATATTTTGTTACTTCTCAAAGCCGATTCTTATAGCGAATATTCTCTTCTTCATCGTCATTTAAACCTTCTGTGTCCTCTCTACAAAACCCCTCTTACTCTAACACCTAATTTCTCACCGATTATC
This sequence comes from Pistacia vera, assembly GCF_008641045.1. Lineage (NCBI taxonomy): Eukaryota > Viridiplantae > Streptophyta > Magnoliopsida > Sapindales > Anacardiaceae > Pistacia > Pistacia vera. The sequence goes on along the minus strand of NW_022195107.1, from coordinate 277,453 downwards.
AGCCACCGTAAAGTTAGGATTTCATGTTCTTAGTTAGTTTTTGGTTAATTCCGATGACAAATATTTAATCGATCACTATCATTTGATCCGTCGGTCTCTACTAAACAAAATTCCTCTTATCTTAGCTCTTGGTATCTCGTTGAATGTCAGCTGAAAAAATGAAATATATTTTAAATATTAACGGAATATAAACTTTGGGAGAAAAAAGTGAGATTTTGAAACTTTTTAAGTTGGAAAGTGTCATTCAGGAAAACCTTGGGTGGGAAAAAGTGGTTTACTCAAAATGGAAATCTATATAAAGTTATGGGGCATTGGTGACGTGCCCTTGATAGTGGATTCAACCGAATTAATTCCATTTCATCCCTCAACCTTACAGAAATTACTTACGTCATGTAAAATCTAAAAAGTCGTTATAGTCTAAGTGCTTTTAAATTGAAATGTCTATTATACCCTCATTTGTCTTGTTAAAACGTGTAAAATGACAGACCTTTGTACCATTTAATTTTCTCTTACTACTTAGTCTGACACACTCACACACAGGGATTATAATGACCTTTTAAGATTTTACTGGACCAAAGTGGTACTTTCTCCGAACCAGGGATCAAAATTTCATTCACTCGAATTCAATGTAATATAATAATTTTCTGACTGACCAAGATGTGCTGTGAATTTCTTCAAATGGGTGACTTCCAAGCAAGATTTAAGCAGAAAATGACAATTCGATGTAAAGTTATAATTTAATAGTTTAAGGCAATAATAAGTTTACAATATATTCTCATAAATTTTTTATCGCAATCTTAATGTGGTAATTTATAATTGATTTCTGATGAATTTTTTTATCTAATTACGAACTATCGCATTTTGATTGTGAAAGAGAGTTTGTGATATTAGATTGTAAGACAGTCTTTATTGTAACTGATTTTAATACAATCACAATTTAGAAAATTTACCCTTTATTTTTAACTTATAATATTAAAGAATGATACACATAGAATAGTAAAAGGTAGAAACTGGTTTACAGCCCCTAGATTCTGACCAAAATAGAAAAGTTTTTGTCCAAGTGTATGATTGCCAATGCCATAGATTAAGGGAAATCGGATATTGGGACAATAGGAATATAATTTAGATTCTAATCATTCAATAAAGTCAATTTGTAGTTTTCCCCCACCTAAATTGCTCTTAACATTTGGCTAATAACCCCACAATTGCAAACCCTTCTATTTGTTGAATCAAAACAAACTCAAACTTTCTTAGTTTAACTAAATAGCTGACAAAATTAAATGCTTTTGATTGCCCAAATTAATAGGAAAAAGTAAAGGGTTATTATCAATTGGAAAACACTTTTTTTAAAAATGACATAAATTTCAATTGTATTAATAATAAGACACCAATAGACACGTTTTACCAATAAACAAACACATGTTTATACTTTTTAATCAATAAGCATACCATTTGATTAATAAATGTATATGTTTATTAACACAATGAAATTTATGTCATTTTTTCTTCTACTTTTTATACATTTTCATTGACCATTATATTATGTTATGAGTGCACCTATTTTTTTTTTTTTTTTTCTAAGCTACTTTTGTTATTATAAATTTATGAATCTTATATAACCACAACTCATTCAATAAATAAATGAATTTGTATGCAAGTGTATTTGAGGGAGAAGAGTGTTGAGAGCAAAATCAACAAAGCCTAAATTCATTAAAGTCCACATTTAAGTGGGTCAATCAAATCAAATTGGGCCATAGATATTGGGTTAGCCCGCTTTAGGCCCAAAGAGCCCAAAAAATGAATGAACCTAGGAGCCCTATTCCAATTATATCACACTTTGATATTACACTTACAATTTAATCTCATAAATTTTCTCTTATAATCTCAACGTGACAACTCACAATTGGCTTCTAATGAATTTTGAGAGAAATTTTGTGAGATTGAGTTGTGATATGACGTGTAATGGGTCCTTTTGACTTTTGATTATAGCATGCTTATCAAATATGTATAAATCAATACTTCATTCTAATGACATCTCTAATTAACATAAAGAAAAATAAATTTTTAATTAAATTATGAATTTATACAATATTAATTAACAGGTAAGACATCAAATTTAATAATGAATAAGTACAATGTGCAACAAAATCATATATTAAGGATTAAAACCAAGTAATAAGGGACCAACCCTCAACAAAGCCTCCAAAGCGTTAGGCATGAACTTTCTTCCAAACAAAATACACATTGAAGTAGAATTACCATTATACCTACATTTTTATCCATACCTAATTTGATTAAAAAAATTCATCTTTAATGTCATTCCACCAAAAATTTCCCTGATGAGTACTGCCCCTCGACCAATCTACCCTAGGAATACTTTGATTCGAATTCAATTTCGGGTAAAGGATATTCACCAATGTTGGAATGTAATGTTCATCCATGTAACAAGGCGGACGACATAACTCTTGAAAGATAAAGTAATATTTGGTATCAAATCTTTGATTGGAGATGTCAAGGAAAGCATTTGCTAAGAGATATAATTGTCTGATGGTGTTTATTGGTGTCGTTTATGTTGATTCATATTTTCAATGTAACAAACCTGATTGACCAAGATGTGTTGTGAATTTCTTAAAATGTGTGACTTCCACGAAATTAAGTAGAAAATGATCGTTTGTGATGTAAAGTATGAGAAGTTATAACTTAATAGTAAATGATAATATTACATTTATAATCTAATTTTATAAATTTTTTCTCACAATTTTGATATGATAGTTCACATTTGGTTTCAGATGAATTTTTCTGTCTGATTAATAAGCTGTCACGTAAAAATTGTGAGAGATAGTTTGTGATATTAGGTTATGAGCCAAGTTTTATTATAATAGTAAAGTATTATTTTATTATTTTAATACAACCACTATTTGGGAAATTTACCCTTTATTTTTAACTTACATTATTAAAGAAGGATACCCAAAGAATAGTAAAAGATAGAGACTGCTTTACAGTCCCTGCATTCTGACCAAAATAGAAGAGTTATTGTCCAAGTGTACGATTGCCAATGCCACAGATTAAGGGAAATCTAGATATTGGGACAATAGGAATATAGTTTAGATTCTAATCACTCAATAAAGTCAATTTGTAGCCATCCCCCACCACCAAATTGCTCTTAACATTTGGCTAATAACCCCACAATTGCAAAGCCTTCAATTTTTTGAATCAAAACAAACTCAGACTCTCTTATTTTAACTAAATAGCTGACAAAATTAAATGCTTTTGATTGCCCAAATTAATAGGAAAAAGTAAGGATTATTATCAATTGGAAAGCAGTTTTTTAAAAAATTAAATGAAAAATGACATAAATTTCAATTGTATTAATAAACGGACACCAATAGACATTTTTTTATCAATAAGCAGACACATTTTTGTACTTTTTAATCAATAAGGTAACGATTTTATTAATAAATGTATCAAATGATAATTGAGTGCACATATTTTGTTATTTTTTCTTTCTAAGCTACTTTTGTTACTATAAATTTATGAATCTTATTTAAACACAACTCAATAAATAATTGAATTTGTATGCAAGTGTATTTGAGGGAGGAGAGTGTTGAGAGCAAAATAAAAAAAGCCTAAATTCATTAGTGTCCAAATAGAAGTCCACATTTAAATGGGTCAATTAAATCAACTTGGGCCAAGATATTGGGTTAGCCCGCTTTAGGCCCAAAGAGCCCAAAATAAGAATGAACCTAGGAGCCCTATTTCAATTAGAACAATACTAATTTTACAAAGACACATACAAAGGGGTCATACAAAGACAATTCACACTCTTGATTTTCATGATTTATCTCTCTCCCTCTCTTTCTCTTTTTTCCGTTTTTTCTTTATTTTTTTCTTCTGGATGATGTCACTTTGTAGCCTTCTTTGTATAGGTCTTTGTAAGAATAGCATTTTTCTTTCAATTATAAAACACTTTCAATTTAAATAAAAAGCGATACTACATTTACAACTCAATCTCACAAACTTTCTTTCGTAATCCCAACGTGACAGCTCGCAATTGTTTGCAACAAATTTTGTGGGAAATTGTCTATGAGACCTCCGTTTCTAGACAAACTTAGCTGCTGAAGAAATGGAAGGCAGAAAACACCATTCGGGAGCTCGTGTTGCAGCTCAGTATTACTAAGACTCAAAGATATCAAAGAAGAAGAGAAATTCACCAAGGAACCGGGCACAACAGAAGACATGTTCACATTGTCAAGAAGAAGATATCTTACTTCTGTCAGGTTTTGCAAGATCTTATTAAAACAATGTTGGCCAATTTTTAGTCCGTGAGACCGTGACCAACATTATTGTCAGAGAGATCAAGTGAACCCAGCTTGGAGAGGTGAGAAATTTCAGTTGGAACTAATCCAGAGAAATTAGATGAAGAAAGGTTAAGATGTATCAATTTTGTGAACTGTGCGAAATTGGATGAGATTTCAAAAAACATGAAATCATTACAAGCAAGATTGAGGTTTCAGAGATGATGAAGAAGGAAGATGCTACTGTTGACATGGATTTTGCCAATCAGCTCACTAGAACTAAGGTCGAGATCGATCACATGACCTGTTGATCGATCACAAGTGACCCCATCTCAAGAGCAGCAATCACCAACCAGCTTCTAAGACTCTGTTTTAGGAAAAGAATCAACATTATTGCAGTGAATAGAGGCATAATTGTGAACTAAAAAGGCATTCTTGAAATGAAGTAACACAAAACTTTGGTCAGAATAGCAAAGTTGTGATGATGGAGAAGAACTGTTAGAAGTAACTGAGAAAATAGCTTGTAGATGCAAAAACAAGAAGAGGAGGTAGAGGACTAGATATTTCCATGGCAAACCCCACATACTTTTCTTTCTAAGAAACAAAAGAAAAGATAATTCGAATATCTTTGTTAAGGAGAAATGAATGTCAATAAGTGTATACATAAACATCGGAAAAGATACAGCCACCGAAAGTTATACACCGAATGACATGGCAAAATCCTGATCGTCAATTAATATTAAGTTAAAATTAATCAACAGTCAGGATTTTACTATGTCATTCGGTGCACTACTTCGGTGACTGTAGCATTACTCATATAAACATTCCTTCCAAACAAAATAGTCTTCTAAGATTTTGATGCTCTTTCAAGGTGTAGTTATACTTAAAGCGTTAGCACCAATATTACACCATGACCATCTGCGATTATTATTATTATTATTATTTTAATCACCAAATATGTTTAAGTAAGTTTGCGTGTATTTCAACTAATCCTCCAAACCTTGGAATTGTCGATCGGATAAGAGTCGCAGTCGCCACCCCTATTAGTGCTTGGACGAACTTGAACTCAAAAACTCATAGAACCTCATTTGCTCTTTTACCATTAGACTACCTAATGGTGGTTATTTATGCTATTCCATTTGTGTTAAATTGTTGGTAATCCACGGTGCCGCTTAGCACTATAATCCATGAACATGGGGAAACTACTGGTTTTAGAAAGTGAAAGCACTAATTATCTGACAATCAATTTTAGGGAATCTGGGTCATGAAAGATGATACAATATTTATCATCATGCTTTTTCATATAATTTTTAATTGATTTGATTAGAAAAACTTAATATGAGAAAAACAATTGCTGGTTCCACTCAGCGCATCATCTCTTGACTTGAGCAACAACTTATTTTTGGTCAATGCTTTCTTGAAATTCTCACTTACCCACTAAGACTAGTGTTGAGTGAATCTTCAACAGTGTCAAAGTGAAACGCTGACGTTTTGGTGTTAGCTTAAGTGACAATCCTCAACCATTGATTCTATTCAGATCTGACGGCCATTATTAGCTCATTAAGTCAAAGTATAAAAGCAGCAAATCTGGAAAATCAACACAACAGCTTCATCTTCTTCTTTCATGCGTTTTACAACAGTTTTTAGTCTTCTTATTTTCTACTCTTTGAACATTGTAATCAGGTTTAGATTCTTGTGAATCTTGTTAGCAGAAATTACAGAGTGGTGTTTCTGGTATAGGCTTTCAGTTTTTCGGGTTACCTTGTTGTGATTACAGGGAGGTTCGAGTGATTGTTGTATAAGTGTAAGAGTTGAGCGATTTGGGTTGTGATTGAGTTGTACTTGTAATACTTTGATCCTTATAGTGCAGTGAGTCCCAATTTGCTTGGAGCTCAATGTGGACGTAGTTTATTCCATTGGAATAAGCGAACCATGGTAAAAATCTTGTGTTCTTGATTGTGTTCTTGGTAGTTTAAATCTTGTGATTCTATTTGTGAGTGTTGATTGATAGGTTTGAATTCTGTTTCACACACAACAGTGGTATCAGAGCGAGATTAGGGTTTATTCGGTCTGATTTGAGTGATTCTTGAAACCTAGGGTTTATACAAATTGGGGGTTTCGGTATAATCAGTCAAATTAGTGACTTAGGGCTTAGAAAACCTTAGAATATCCGATCAATTTCGTGAAATTAGTTCGAATTCAACCTTAACCATGATTAGGGTTTCTGTGTCAATTCTAGATCCAAACAGTAAGCTGTCACTATGACTACTACAAGAGTCGAAATCACCCAATTTGATGGGAAAATTGATTTCAATAGTTGGAAAAAGAAAATGAAGGCGTTGTTATCTCATAACAAGGTAGCCATCGCACTGGAGAAGGACGTGACCAAATGGTCAGAGGAGAAACTAAAAAAGAAGGCAGAGTTGGAGGAGGAGGCGTACAATCTGATAACCATGAACCTCTCCGACGCGGTCCTGCGAAAGGTAGACGGTTTTGAAACTCTGACAGCGGTATGGGGTAAACTCGAATCTCTTTATGCATTACAATCTGCTCCTAATATAGCTTACTTAAAAGGTGTTTTATTTGCATATAAAATGGATAGCTCTAGGACTATTGATGAGAATATTGATGAGTTCTTGAAACTGACCCAAGTGTTGAAGGGTACAGATCAAGAACTGCGAGAACTCAAGTTTAGCTATGATTCTTTTGAATTCTTTGACTGAAGTTCAGGTTGTAAAAATGCCCTTCAATATACTGGTACTGTCCCAAGCGTAGATTTAATAGTTTCTGGATTAAAGCTAGGGATTAGAGATTAAAGTGCAGAGAAGAACTAGTAGTAATCTTTTGTTAAAGGAAATGGTGATTTTAATCAGATTAGTAATTCTGTCTAGTCTGATAGTGGGCCTAGGAATAAGAAAAAAGGGAAAACAAAATCGTAAGGCCAAGGAGAAACCAGGAAGTGTTTCTTCTGTAACAAGGCTGGCCATTTGAAGAACTGTTATGCCTGGCTTAAGAAACAGAAACAAGGGAATCCTGAAAGCACCTAGCAACCTCTAAGTCCGTTTAGAAGAATCTAAAATTTTAACTGTTTCTAAAACAGAAAAGTAAATGATTGGGTAATGGCCTCTAGGTGCTCTTTTCATATGATCTCAATAAAACTAGTTTCAGGACTATAAGGAAAGAGTTAGAAACTGTCTACATGGGAATAATAATGCCTGTAGGGTTGAAGGGATAGGCAGCATCACATTAAAACTAAACAGTGGTAAAACTGCAAGTTGACTAAAGTGAGGTACATTCCAGAATTAAAAAGAAACTTATTTCATTAGGTACTTTAGATGAATCTGGTTGTAGTTATAAAGCTTAAAATGGTTGCCTGTATGTTTATAAAAATACTGTGTTTTTCTTGAAGGGATAAAAAGAAATGGCTTGTATATTCTGTCTGGATCCTATTTGCTGATTGTTTAAATTCTGCTTTGGTTTCTACTAACCTGAATGTTTCGAAAAATGGCACTTAAGATTAGGCATATGAGCCAAAGGGCCTGGACATCCTCCATAAGCAGGGCCTATTTGGTAAGGACCTTATTAGACCTCTTGATTCTGTGAGACCTGCATTATGGGCAAGCAACACAGGTTGAGTTTCCAAAAGGGGACTCACCTGGCTGCCAACTACTTAGAATACTGCATGCTGATCTTGGGGACCTAAAGATTCAAATCACACGGGGTAGTATTATTTTTTGTCCATAGTAGATGATTACAGTAGGAAGGTATGGGTTTTCTTGCTTAGGACTAGGATGAAACTTTGGATAGTTTTAAAAGTTGGAAGGTCCTTGTAGAGAACCAAACTGATAGAAAATTAAAACCCTTAGAACAGACAATGGTTTAGAGTTTTGTAACCAGGAATTGACTCCTTCTGCACTGAACTGGCATCCTAAGACATAGACTGTTAGGAGAACTCCTCAGCAGAATGGGGTTGCTGAAAGATGAACAGAACCCTTTGAGAGAAGGTGAGATGCCTTCTCTTCACATCCTGCCTTCCTAGTCTTTTTGGGAGAAGCCCTAAACACATCTGCCTATCTTATTAACAGAAGTCCCCTCTAGTGCCATCACTTTAAGTGTCCTGAGGAAAAATGGAGTGATAGGAACCTAGTTTAGCACACTTGAGGACCTTTGGATTTGCTGCATACGTCTATAACAGTGAAGGAAATTAGATCCTAGGTCTCTTAGGTGTGTCTTCAGGTTATCAAGAGGGAACAAAGGGTATAGGCTTTGGATAGAAGTACCCCAGGAGTTAGAATATAATTAGTAGGGATGTAATTTTCAATGAAAATATATTTCCTTGCAAGATTGCTAACCCTGATGCAGGATCAAACGTAGCAATCCTATGAACCAGGACCAGCCTGAGAGAGTCCAAATTGAGGTGGAGTCTACTGAAATTCAACCTGGATTGGAACTCAGGAAGCTGAAGTAAATGAACCAGATCTGACCCTGACTTGGATGAGGAAAATGCAACAGAACCTGTTGAACCCCATCCCGATCCTTTACCCATACCAGCTAGCCAGGGATAGAACTAGAGAGAAATCAAGCCACCATCAAGATACTCCTATGCAGATTTGATCTACACAGCCCTGGTGGCAGGGGCACAAGTTCAGAGGTCAGAACCAGACTGCTATGAAGAAGCAGTCAGATCCAAAGACAAAGCACAATGGCAAGCGCAATGGAGGAAGAGATGTTGTCCCTTAAGGTAAATGGAACCTGGTCTTTGGTTCCAATCCCAAGACCAAATTGATTGAGTGCAATGGCTATTCAAACTGAAGGAAGGTATGAACTTTTTTGACCCTCCTAGATATAAGGCTAGGTTGGTAGCAAAGGCTACACACGCGGGAGAGAATAGACTTTAACTAGATTTCTCCCCGTTGTGATATAAACCATTAGGATCATGTTAGCCATTGTTGCCCATAAGGACTTAAAATTAGAACATTTCGATGTCAAAACTGCCTTTTTGCATGGGAATTTGGATGAAAAAATTTATATGAGACAACCCATAGGTTTTGTAGATAAAAACCTGCCCAACCTGTATGCTTACTTCACAAATCATTATATGGACTGAAACAGTCCCCTAGGCAGTGGTATAAACGTTTTGATGCTTTTTTCTTAGTGTTGGCTTCAAGAGAAGCAATATGACAGTTTTTTTCATTATGCTATATGATGATTGCCTTTGTATTTGCTATGTATGTTGATGGCATGCTTTTAATTTGCAAGTCCAAATCTAGAATAGAAGAGTTAAAGAAAAAATTAAACTCTGAATTTGATATGAAAGATTTAGGACATGCAAAGAATTTTAGCATGGTCATAGATAGAAACAGAAAGCATAATGAACGAAAGGTGCATCAGACTTCATATTTGCAAAAACTGGTGACCAAATTTGGCATGACAGGTTCTAAAGTAGTAACAGTACCTTTGGCTGGACATTTCATTAAGTAGAGTCAATGTCCCACACCAGATGCAGATTTAATTAAAATGGAAAATACTCCCTATGCTAATGTAATTGGGTTTGTTATGTATGCCATGATCACACTAGACCCAGACCTCTCCTTTGCAATTTCCCTTTAAGCCGATTTATGTCAAACCCTGGCTTTAAGCATTGGCTTGCCCTCAAATGGTTGCTTAGGTATATAACAGTACATTAAATGTTGGTCTGGATATGGAAAAAGATTTGACTCACTTGATCTTGTAGGTTTTGTAGACTCTGATTTTGCAATGACAAGGACTCAAGAAAGTCAACTACTGCATACTTGTTTACCTGGGGGAAATGTGGTGAGCTGGAAGTCCCAACTTCAGCCAATTGTTGCACTGTCCACCACCGAGGCAGAATATTGTGCTGTCACGATGATTCAAAACCTTTGGCTCCAAGGATTACTATCAGGTAGAATTGTTAGATGGTACAGTTACTGTCTATTCGGACACCAAAGTGCCATCCACTTGTGCAAGATCCGTGTACCAAGAACGGACCAAACATGTTGATGTCAAGTACCACTTTGTGAGGGAGCTAATTGAGAAAGGATGATCAGCCTGAAAAAGTACCAACTGAAACATCCTGCTGACATGGACAAAGGTGTCACTCCGTTAAGTTTAAGCACTGCTTGAACTTACTGCATGTCAAATGACCTGCACAATCAAGCTGTGAAAGCAATCTGTAGGAAACTGCACTAATAAGGTTATTTGGTTTTTTTCTTGATTTGGTGGTGTGTTAAAGCTTCAAGGTAGAGGTTGTTGAGTGAATCTTCAACGGTGTCTAAGTGAACGTTTGACGTTTTTGGTGTTAGCTTGTGACAATCCTCAGCCATTGATTCCATTCAGATCTGATGGCCTTATTAGCTCATTAAGTCAAGTATAAAAGCAGCAAATCTGGAAAATCAACACAACAGCTTCATCTTCTTCTTTCACGCGTTTTACAACAGTTTTTAGTCTTCTTATTTTCTACTCTTTGAACATTGTAATCAGGTTTAGATTCTGTGAATCTTGTTAGCAGAAATTACAGAGTGGTGTTTCTGGTATAGGCTTTCAGTTTTTCAGGTTAGCTTATTGTGATTACAGGGAGGTTCGAGTGATTGTTGTATAAGTGTAAGAGTTGAGCGATTTGGGTTTGATTGAGTTGTACTTGTCATACGTTGATCCTTATAGTACAGAGTCCCAATTTGCTTGGGCTCAACATGGACATAGTTTATTCCATTGGAATAAGCACCACGTAAAAATCTTGTGTTCTTGATTGTGTTCTTGGTAGTTTAAGTCTTGTGATTCTGTTTGTGAGTGTTGATTGATAGGTTTGAATTCTGTTTCACACACACACACCGTTATTGATCATCCATGTTCATGATGATACAGACTCACTGCATTTGCTATACTTTTTTACAATTCTTGCTAGCGCATTAAAACTTAGGCTCAAGCGCAGTGAAGACTGGCCCACAAGATGATTCTCCATCCGTAATTTGGCATCCAGTTTTGGTTGACTCATAACTTGCTTACGATAAACAGTGCTTTGGCAACTCTCAACTTAAATTCCAATCAGTTGGAGGGAACATTGCCACAATCTTTGGCTAAATGTAGCAGCTTGGAATTTTCTAGACGTTGGAAATAACAAGATTAATGATACATTCCCTCACTGGTAGCCATTCTTCCAAAACTACAAGTTCTTATGTTGAGATCGTTAGTTTTTCACTGTCCCATTCGCAATTTGAATACAAGATGTCCATTCCCAATGTTACGAATTTGATCTTTCTCATAATAGATTCTGGCAATTTGCCAACATCATATCTTAAAAATTTTAAAGCTATGATGAGCAGGGATAATAGCAGTGGGGCGGCGCAATATATGGGTTCACATGGTCAATATTATTCTACAGTTTTGACAGTGAAAGGAATTGATGTTGAAATGGTGAGAATCCTAACCATTTTAACGAATATTGATTTGTCAGTTCTAGGGACGAATACCAGATATTGTTGGAAAGCTTAATTATTCTACAGTTTGAAATGGTGAGAATCCTAACCATTTTAACGAATATTGATTTGTCAGTTCCAGGGACGAATACCAAATATTATTGAAAAGCTTAATTATTCTACAGTTTTGACAGTGAAAGGAATTGATGTTGAAATGGTGAGAATCCTAACCATTTTAACGATTATTGATTTGTCAGTTCCAGGGACGAATACCAGATATTGTTGGAAAGCTTAATTATTCTATAGTTTTGACAGTGAAATTGATGTTGAAATGGTGAGAATCCTAACCATTTTAACGAATATTGATTTGTCAGTTCCAGGGACGAATACCAGATATTGTTGGAAAGCTTAATTCACTCAAATATCTCAATTTTTCTCACAATTCCTTAACCGGTCATATTCCATCATCATTTGGAAATTTGATAGAGCTTGAAGCTTTAGATCTCTCTTCCAACAAGCTTGTAGGAGAGCTTCCTAGAGAATTGACAAATCTCACATTTCTTTCAATGTTAAATCTTTCACACAACCAACTTGTGGGATCTATACCTCAAGGAAAGTGTTGGATGATGGCTTGAAACGCTGTCGTATTTGCACTTAAATGGAACGACGTCGTTTTGATCTAAACGAAAGAAACAATCCTGAGCGTTGATGAAAAGAAGATCAAACAGCTGAAATTCAACCCTAATGTCAACCATATAAAAGCAGAGTTATTTGGCAGTTTACGCATTCATTCATTTTGCAAATCTCTCTCTTCTTCGTTAAACACCATTTTGAGTCTTTAGGGTTTTCAATTTGGGTTGATTGAATCTTGTAACTTGTTGATTGAGTGAATGGGTCAAGTCATTCTGGGTGTATTGTATACACTATATTTAGGGATTCGAAGGGTGTAATACACTATATTTAGGGATTCGAAGGGTGTAATCTCTAGGGTGAGTTACGGGTTGAAGAAGGGGTTTTGAGGGATTTGTGTTGCTGTGTGTAATATGTAATCTTGACAGTGATTTAGTGCAGCGAGCTCGTGTGATTCTCGAGTTCAAAGTGGACGTAGCTTGCTCAAATATAGAGCAGTGAATCACGGTAAATCTGGTTGTTCTTGTGTGTGTTTATTGTGATTCTTATTCTTGATCTGTTGTTATTTGGTTGATTCTTTCTGTGAGTGGTTATAACATAAAGCAATTTGATACATTTCAAAATGATTCTTATTTAGGAAACTTGGGGTTGTGTGGATTACCCTTGTCAAAAAAATGTGTCATGAATGAAGTGCCTAAACCAATTTTGGTCTCGAAAGAACACAATGTCTCGAACAGGTTTGACTGGAAAATCAGTTTGATGGAATATGGATGTGGATTGGTGCTCGGCTTGTCTATGGGATATATTGTATTCTCAAATCTCAACAGGAAAACCACAGTGGTTTGTAAGGATGGTTGAAAGAGACCAACCCAAGAAAGCTAAGAGGCCAAACAGAAGATATGGATACAGAAGATAAAGAAACTGGTAATTGAATTGCTTGTCTAAGTTAATTTGGTGAGTGCTCCAATCTTCTTGATATAGAACAACTTCAAATGCATATATATTTTTTTCCAACGAAGTTTGAAATATGATGGTACACACAACTTACATACTGAATTGTTAAACTCCCCTTTCTGTTCACCTTTCAGATTTTACTTGTGGAGCTGAAATTCGCATCTGTCCTGGGTGATAGGATCTGGCAATTCACAAACTGGTCATGTCAGTCATACATATAGCAATTCCATTTCATTGATCCGTATTATGTGAATTGGAATTCAAGTCATGCAAGCAAAAGATGCTTAATCTGTGAAATATTTAGGCTTTCATATATATTTTGTTATCCCATCAGAGATTGATTAATTAATGTTCAAAAAAAGGTTTTGATTAAGTTGAGTTTTTGTTTGTTTGTAGATTTTGAATTTTAATTTGAGATTAAATACATTCATGGCCAGTCTTTTGAATGCTAAATGTGGAATAACAGTGACTGTATATATATTCATGAAATAAATCCGAGCGGTTCAGGTGGGCAATGAGTTAATTTAATGGCCGTCTTGAATCTCCTGAAGTCAAAGCAAGTGGGAACTCGGTTGTAACTGTTTGCGTATATTTCCAAGCCACTTAAATCTTTTTTTTTTTTTTTTTCAAACGCCCCTAAACGAACGCCATTAACTATGGGGTCAAGTCTTTGTCGCAGAAGACCAAGACCTTCATCTTCCGACAATAACAAAAAGTTAAACCAAACTAAACGCATATCTCCTCTGAGCTGTTAGCGTATATTTTCAAGCCAGTTATAACACACTTTTCGTTCAAATAAATAACAATACTATACTTACAACTCAATCTTATAAATTTTCTTTTACAACTTTTATATGGTAGCTCGCAATTGTTTTCAGATAAGTTTTTTTGTCTAATCAATTGCGAGTTATCATGTCAAAGTTATGAGAGAAAGTTTATGAGATTAGGTTGTGATATGACGTGTGAGTGGGTGCTTTTAACTTTTGATTATAGTGTGCTTATCAAATATGTATAAATCAATACTTCATTGTCATGACATCTCTAGTTAACATGAAGAAAAATAAAATTTTAATTAAATTATGAATTTATACAATATTAATTAACAGGTCAGGCATTAAAATTTAATAATGAATAAATATAATGTGCAACAAAATCATATATTAAGGATTAAAACCAAGTAACAATGGACCAACCCTCAACAAAGGCTCCAAAGCATTAGGCATAAACTTTCTTCCAAACAAAACACACATTGAAGTCGAATTACCATTATACTTACATTTTGGTCTATACCTAATTCGATTCAAAAATTCATCAGTAATGTCACTCCACCCAAATTTGCCCGGATGAGGACCGCCCCTCGACCAATCGACCCAAGTAATACTTCGATTTGAATTCAATTCTGGGTAAAGTATATTCACCAATGTTGGAATGTAATGTTCATCCATGTAACAAGGCGGGCGACATAACTCTTGAAAGATAGGGTAATATTTGGTATCGGAAATAATGTGCATGGCTAGGTCACGGCGCACCTCAAACCATTGAGACCCTTTTCGCCAATTGGTGGTGTTTATATTGGGCCACATTTTGGGGTTGTATCGACCTCGGCCCGGCTTTCTTGGGTCATCAAATGAGCTCAAGAAACTTAGGTTTGAGTTAATGAGATAATCATAAATTGTTTTGAAGTTAAACAATGGAATGCAAGATTCAGAAAGTAAGACAAATCTTTGATTGGAGATGTCAAGGAGAGCATTTGCTAAGAGACGCCTTTCAGCATCAATCATTGTTGCAGTCCCCCAATAAACGGGCTGAAATCAGAATAAAAATAATGAGAAAACTAAAAATAAAATATCTCAGGATCAGTATGATAATCTTATCAAATTAACGAAAGAAAGAAAAACCTGGCTGGGAATTCTTCTGCCGTAAAAGACAGAACTTTCAGGCAAATCTTCAACGAAAGAAGGATGTGAGTGAACATAAATGGAGTAAAAAGCTTCATGGCCTTCGAAGAACTTCTCCCACAATAGAGCCAATGGAAGAGGCCCTTTCGTCAAGAACATGAAGGCAACTTTCGGGACAAACTTGTAAGAAGCGTTTTGACTTATTGACGCCATTGATAAAGCTCTCTTAAACAACTCGTCATCACTCATATTGTGCGTGATGGTCAATCTTTGTTCTTGGTGCAAAATTGAGGAGTCTCTAGTAAGGTTAGATAATATTGGTGCAGCGGCAGGGGAAAAAAGAAATCTAGGTTGAATGGTGAAAGAGAAGTTGAAGAGATATAAACTGATGATGAGTCCAAGAGATAAACCGATAACAAAGAACATAAAACGAACGAAATGGGTAAACTGCAAATGGGAAATTACAAACTTTGAAAGGGGTTCGAATAGATTTGGCTCATTGCCCATTTTTGACATTAATGGGTGAGATGAAGGAGAAGGGGAGATAGATAATTATATGAGTTTAAATTGACAACGAATAAGCCATAGCTAGTTGATAATAGTTGGAATACGTGAGCTAGTACCGTGTGTTTTATTGCAAAGACTGAAAAGTATACTATAAAGTATAAAATTTTAATATATTATTAACTAAATTTGGTACAAAACTACTTAAAAGGACGTATTGAAGTATATTTTATTACGTTTAAATCTTAAGTACTGTAGACTTTAAGAATTCAAAGAGATGAGCATTAAGCAAATAATATTAGAGACAATCCCCGGGTAATGATTGGGGGGGATCATTGGGATTTGTATTCAGTCGATAATTTCAAAATCTTGAAAAATTAGTTGAAATACGTACAAACTGATCCATATATCTCTAGTGATTATATTTATATAAAAAGAAGGATTAGGAAGAGAATATTATTAGACAAAAACACAAGGACTAGTGAGAGAATATTTAGGCAAGTTCCCACAATTGTACTCATTTTTGCATGTGGGTTTGGCTTCTAAATTGTTGTTTTGCCATCAATTAAAGAAACCCTAGTTGATTTAGTCAAAACCAATTGAAGAAAAAGTTGGAACTCAGAGCATGCATGGAGTAATGCAATATTGACTCAATCAATTAATTAATTGGTTCGTGTTTTAAGCTAAGTAAAGACAGCGCATTTTGGTTCTGTACTAATTGGGACGATAATTATGCCGAAAGTAAGGTAAGTTAACTAATCAATTTGTATTTAATTAATTGTCCTAATATAAACCTTAGTGCTTGACGAGTGAAACTAATTGATTAGGCATTGACAATGTCAAAAGCTTTAAGTCAACCATTTTAAAGTAAATAAGAAAAAAATAATTGTAGGTAAGGTAGCCACTACTCTAGCCATTAATTTGGTTCTTATGAGTTGGAACTTATAGTTGGAGAATGTGCTGGTCAAATTAAACTCAAAGTTTAGGATTAAGAATTCAAGATATTGAATTTCCTGTTCATATTAATCATTTGCGTATGGTATAAGTTATACGTGTGCTTAACTGGGTTCGGTAGGAACTGAAGTGAGAATTTGACTATTTAATCATAATTAAAGAATCATAATTATGCTGTATAACTCATATATATTTCTTTAATGAAAGAAAAATAAATAAATAAGGATAACCTTTTAATTTGACAACCAATCAACAGCTAGATCTCTGGTTATAGATCTGACTGAAAAAGACCAGATCAGCGTACGATCGACCAGATCTAATCAGTCGTGTATTGTTCCGACGTCGACAGTGGTTACTGGCAGGTGATAGTGGCTTGGGTGGGTGGGGGTTTTTTTATTAATTTTAAAATTTTTATTAAGAAAGATAATTGTTAATGTTTTGAGTTGAACAGAATATGATTAGATTTTGAAGAGTATTAAAACAAACACATTTTTCATTTTTTAGGATAGGATAATGGAATATGATAGTGTTAAAATAGCTAAACAAACACAACCTAAATAATTGTATACTAATTTCTTAATTATTTTTTTTCTTAAGACCGACATATCCAGGCCAGTTTGTGCAGACCTCACCTAATCCTCTGGAACCTTCAAACTACTAGTCGGGTAAGAACTCCAGTGACCACCCCTATTAAGGGTCATAAGGACTCAAACTCGAAAGATCATGTTAGATCTTTCTCTTGCCCTTTTAATCATGGAGACTCAAACTCAGAAAACCATATTGGATCCTTCTCTTGCTCTTTTACCATCAAGAAAACTCGAATTTGGAAGATTATGTTTGATCTTCCTTTGCTCTTTTACCATCAAAGATTAATTTCTCAATTATCCTACGTGTTGAATGGAAGGTTGACAAAAGTATCAATGTGAAAATTTTGTTTTGAAATTATGAAAAGGTGTTTGTGAATATAATTCTTAAAAAATGTAATAATAAGTATATTTAGAAAATGGGTGTTACCTCGAGAGTATTTTTTGGATACAAAAACCCCCCCACCAAATTGATAATTTATTAACATATTTCATATATTTTAAGGTTTGATTTAATAAGAATTCCAAAAAATTTTAATAGAAATATTAGAAATTTTGAGGTCCGTTTATATATAATGGGAGATTATATATATATTATTTACCTAAATTGTGAGGTCCGTTTATATATATTATTTACCTAAATTTTCCGTATAATGATCTCATCCGAAACGCACCATTTCGCTAACGCAGGGTTTTACTGCCGTCTGCGTCCTTAATTTAGTGGGAAAATCCTGGACGAAACGCAGCGTTTAGGTTTCGCTCTGTAACGATCCTTTCCCAGAAGATGAAGAAGGGNTCATTTGCGTATGGTATAAGTTATACCTGTGCTTAACTGGGTTCGGTAGGAACTGAAGTGAGAATTTGACTATTTAATCATAATTAAAGAATCATAATTATGCTGTATAACTCAGATATATTTCTTTAATGAAAGAAAAATAAATAAATAAATGAAGATAACCTTTTAATTTGACAGCTAAGATTTGGCCGTCATCAACGGTCATATCTCTAGCCATAAATATAACTGAAAAAGGCAAGATTAGTGTACGATCGGTTAGATCCAATCGGTCGTGAGTTGTTCCGACACCGACAGTGACTATTGACAAGTGATAGTGGCTTGGGTAGGTAAATGTGTTTTTGTTAATTTTAAAACTTTTATTAAGAAAAGTAATTGTCAATGTTTTGAATTGAATAGAATATGATTAGATTTTGAAGAATATTAAAACAAACATATTTTTCATTTTTTAGGATAGGATAATGTTAGACTAGCTAAACAAACACAACCTACATAATTGTATCCTAATTTCTTAATTTTTTTTTTTTTTTTTTAAGACCGAGGTGTCAAGATCAACTTGTGCATATTTCAACTAATTTTTTAAAACCTTCAAACTATCGGTCGGGTAAGAACTCCAATGGTCACTCATATTAGGGGTCATGGGGACTCAAACTTGAAAGACCATATTAGATCCTCATCTTGCTTTTTTAGTCATGCAGACTCGAACTCGAAAAATCATGTTAGATCATTTTTTTGCTCTTTTATCATCAAAGAGAGTCGAACTTAGAAAACCATGTTAAATCCTTTTTACTCTATTTACCATCAAGTCATTGTTAATTTCTCGATTATTCTACATGTTGAATGGAAGGTTGACAAAAGTATCAATAAGAAAATTTTGTTTTGAAATTATGAAAAGGTGTTTGTGAATATAATTCTTAAAAAATGTAATAATAAGTATATTTAGAAAATGGGTGTTACAGTCGAGAGTATTTTTTGGATACAAAACCCCCCCCACCAAATTGATAATTTATTAACATTTTTCATATATTTTAAGGTTTGATTTAATAAGAATTCCAAAAAATTTTAATAGAAATATTAGAAATTTTGAGGTCCGTTTATATATAATGGGAGATTATATATATATTATTTACCTAAATTGTGAGGTCCGTTTATATATATTATTTACCTAAATTTTCCGTATAATGATCTCATCCGAAACGCACCATTTCGCTAACGCAGGGTTTTACTGCCGTCTGCGTCCTTAATTTAGTGGGAAAATCCTGGACGAAACGCAGCGTTTAGGTTTCGCTCTGTAACGATCCTTTCCCAGAAGACGAAGAAGGGAGAAGATGAAGAGGAGGTGATGGACAAGGAAGAAGATGAAAGAAGAGAAGCGGCGATACGATCAATCCAATCTTTACAGCCCAATTGCAAGCCCAAAGGTGTCTCCAAAGAACAGCTCTCCAAGTTCCAAGTAATTTCTTCTATTTATTACCTCTCCTATCGATCTGTACTTGTATTTGTGTATGTAGTTTTGTCTTTTTCTTCAAATTCTTGAGTGTTTATTGCAAATTACCGGAACCCACTTGATGATCATTGATGAATTTTGTCAATGTGTTTGAGAGAGACCCTATAAGCAATGCAATAGCTTAGTGATATTTTAATTCGATAATTTAATTGTTAGAAGCTAGTTCCTGGTTGGTATTTGTACATTCCTCTTACAAGTTTATGTTTTTGAACTGATAAAGTCCGTTATTATATGATTGCATATTGAATTTGTCATATATATGAGAGATTTTTTTTTTTCTTTTTTTTTTTTCCGTGGTGGAAATTATTTTGTGAGGTTTAAAGGTACAAGCACAAAGGGCGTAGGAGTTGTTTCAATGAAATTGCGCGAGATAGGAATAGGGTCACAAGATATGGCTGTAGATTCTCTTTTATGTGTGGAATGTAAAATTATAGGAAGAGCCCGAAACAACCTAGAGCCTAATTCTTATTGCTTAGCATTGTGGATTTTGCATTTATGCAGGACTCTCTTCAACTTGGTTTTCAGATTTTTAATGATGAACCAGCCTGAAAGAGGTTGGTGGGGCTTCTCTTTTGGCATTTGTCTAATTGGGATTTAGAGTGACAGGTTAACTTTGCTTAGGGCTATTGCTCCTTTTGAAGTATTAGATTGTTGCAATTAATTGCAAGTGATTTGAAGTCCAGCTGGATTCTTGGATGCTATAATATAAGACTTGCTGCGGAAAAACTAATAGTTAAACTAAAACCAGTTGAACTTTAGATGTTGTAAGGTCGTGGCATGGGAGTTTGAGATGCGGATGAGGTTAGAAAAATAGAATGTTACTGAATGATTCTTTTTATTTGTTAGTGATTTGTAATTGTTCACTGCTGTACATGTTTCCATGCTGAAAACTTTCATAAAATTTTCTTATTTTGTTTGTTATATTGTTTGCTAAATGTTCACTTCTCTGGCTTTCTTGGACATCCTTTTCGTTTTTCTTTCTTGCATCTATGTAACTGCTTCTAAAATATTTGAACTACCATAAATGCCAGGAGCTGCACAGGAAGCGCTTACAAGTAAAATCAAAATCAAAATCAAAGTTTCATCAGAAATCAAAAGGTACCTTTTTGTCTTTTTATAATCATGGTTTTTATTTTTCATATGGGGGATATATGGGTCACCTATCTAAAATCATTGTAGGAACGGCATATGGGACCAGCAAATCTCATGGGAAAGACCTTGATTCCAAGGATCATGTTGATACAGTTTCAAGTACTACAATTGAATATTCAAATGTTCCAAACTTGAAAAGCAATGGGAACAACAATTCCACTTCACATCAAGACAATGTAGCAGCAGACTCTGCTACAAAGAAGCGCCAAAAACTCTTTTGGGGGTATGATCTCTATTTAGCTAGTTGCTCATTATTTTTTTATTTGCATACAAAATAGAAATACATAACTCGTGTTAATTTCTTCGCTGGTAGTTGGAATTCTTAGATCTGATTTGCTTGTCTATAATACTCCTATGCATATATGCAAATATAGAGTCAGATGAGAAATTCGGTTGTCCTGAGTTCACTGTTTCCTTTCAATGCTGTAAATGCATTGAATCTGTAAGACGCGAGAGTAAAACTGTAATGAGTAGAGTGTAAATCTTTCACCATGACATACACCTACATCTCTCTCCCCCTCCATATCTGAATTTATGTCTCACATTAAGTGGGTGACACATGTAGTAGTCTTCCTGGCAGTGTTTCCTATCCCTACCAACCTGCACTTTACATGTTTTCTCATGTTTCAGTGCCTGTAGAGGGATCATTTGGAGATTTTGAGTGTGTGAGATGGTTAAGGTTTCTGAAGTTAGTTGTCTTTCTAATCTTCATTTCGCCTACTTTTGTTGACCATTATCACCCAATAAACATATGTTATTAGTTGAACCATTTAAGTAGTTGATGCGTGTTCATTCATATGCATGCGTGTTCAGAAACAATTAGGAGGTATGCATAAAAGAGCTGAAAGAGGTGTGAATAAATGATGAACCAAAAAAAGATAAGTTTGGGGGTTGAAAGAGGGCAAGAGGAAGGGGCAATGGACCCTAATGATGTTATGAATTTGTTTTTGAAAAGAAAAAAAACTGTTTATAGTTTGTTCATTATGCTTGTTTCAACTTATGCATTCCCGTTACAAAAATAAGAATTTTGCTTAAGGAAACCGAGTTCTCTTACTTTGTTATCCTATCCTTTTCTTTGGAGTCCATTGCCCGAGTCTAACGATACAAGCCAACAAAGACTTTTTGATCCTTAGTAATGTCTAGTCCACATTAGTGGAGAGTAGTTCGATACTTAGGCTTATGGAGTTTGCCACGATTTGATAAACTTTACATTTATGCATAAAATAATCCGGGAAGTCGGAAGATGGATTGAAGTGGGGATTACTCACTCAGGGGGATGATAGAGAAAGATAGTCAATTCAATTATGACTTCTTGGAGTGTTAAGTATTTTCCCGTAATACTATTTCAACAATTTTTGAGACTTGCATTGTCAATTAATTCTAGGCAACTTCTTGTTATTTCATAGTTTTTCTCTTTTGTCATTTTGATCGCAAAAAGTAATATAATGATGAAGTAGAGTATCGTTCCCATGAGGATTGCATGATAATTATTGAGTTTCCTAATTCTATTGCTAATTGAAGAACACAAATTCAATTCAAGGCAAGAGAGATTAGGGTTTCGACTTCACTAGGATATTTTAATTTAATCTACAATTTTTATTGCTTTTAAATTCACATGCAAGGATTATAAATCAAATTCTCTAAATTGTAGAATATATATTCTCAGGCTATATTCTCCTACTTATCCTTATTAAGTTTCCGCACCCAACAAAATGAAGATTAATAGTTCAAAGTCTATTAAGCTAAGTGAAATCCTATAAAAATTTCATAAATCGCTAAATTTATCTCTAGCGTTCGCTTAATCCACGATGTTCACCCTAAAAAGCTAACACATGAATCACTTCTCAGTCTCATGATGCTCAACATTCAATTGAATCAAAAACCCAACATCCAATTGCATTAAGTACAAGAATAAACACATAATTCAAGCAATAGAACTCAAAATCAACACAAATTTATAGACTAAACCATGTAATCCAAGTTACATCAAAACCCTAACCCAAAAGTGAGTGAGTTCATGCTCAAAATAAAGAAAAACATTACATAAACTGTAAATATAGAGTTCAACATGTTAGAAATTAAAAGAGAAACAAAATCTTTCCTAATTTGGAGACCTAAACTCTTCAAATCCCTTTTTCCTCTTCCCTTTGCCTAAATGTTGACCTCCTCATATGGGCTAAGTTTTCTTTTTATAGTGCCCACTAACCCTGTGACTTAAGACTAAAACGAGAAAATGCACCGTTTTTTAAAAACAAAATTTTCCAGAATTCACCGCGGCGAACTGTGAAAACACATTTAAACCCGAGAGTTTTTTGTCGCAGCAAAAATGCTTTTTGCCAGGGTGAAACTCTGTCTTCGTTTTTTTGAATTTATAGAACTGCCCTTGCATGCTCCAACGCTTGAATATTCGATTTTCTCTTTCCTTCTCGTTACGCTAAGCTTCAAGGGTCCTTCCAATCAACCTCCGAACATCTCTAAACTCTGAAAACTCTCGAATTTGAATCAATTGACCCCGTTTTTGCTTCGTTTCAATCCGGAAATGCGTTTTAGACCTGAAACATGAAATGAACGAATTAAGTAGCAATTCAAGTCTACATTCAAAGGGAAATATCCGATAATCTTACCAAATAAACAAGAAAAACAGTATAATCCACAAATTATTAGTAGTGTAAATGATCTTTTCTATTTTAACACTTATTCTAAGATTTATCTCAAAATTGTTTGACTGAAGCATCCAGTTTATGTTGCATCATGGATCATTGTTCTTTCAGTTTTTTTATATGACCTTAACTCTTTTCTTTTTTGTTATTGTTGATAGGCTTGACACCAA
This sequence comes from Pistacia vera, assembly GCF_008641045.1. Taxonomy (NCBI): domain Eukaryota; kingdom Viridiplantae; phylum Streptophyta; class Magnoliopsida; order Sapindales; family Anacardiaceae; genus Pistacia; species Pistacia vera. The sequence goes on along the minus strand of NW_022195107.1, from coordinate 253,919 downwards.
GGAAAGGTGGGAAAGGAAAGCCAACATGTAGGTATTACCAGATCAATGAAAATGCAGCTTTCCTTATTGGCGCTCTGGACACTCTTAAGGTTTTCCAATTTTGAAGCTAGTAATATAGTTGATTGAATGTTTTGAGGGAATGCTTGATACCTGGTGTACATATTGAAGCAGTGTTGTATGAAACAATTGAACATAATACCTCCGTCTCGGCAGCAAATTGTCATATGACCATTTCGCAAAATATTCAAGTTCCGGCACCATTCTGCTGTTTAGTAAGAGATGCATTTCAGTACAACTGATAAATTAAAATTACTGTTAATATGTTTTGCTTATAGAAAATAAAATTGGACGAAAATGCGCTGACGCAAACTGAAACGAGCTGAAAATTTAAGTTTTTTATTGGTTATATTTTATCCTCAATCGTTTAGCTGGATTATTTTCGGCTATTTTATCATTATTGGAAAACCACAAAGGAACAAAAATCTCAGCTGTATACATCACTCAACTCCAAAGACCCTTCAGTACGCTTCATATCTGGGATTTTAAACAGAAACATACACATCACGGACTCTAGTTACATTTGATCTTAAACATATACGCAGAACAGAGCAAAACGATGCTCAAACAAACAAGTCGATCCATTACCAAGTCTGAGCAGAATAAGGGGAAGCTCTACAGAAGAAAAAAAAGGCTACTGATTTTAAGGTCAGTACTTGTCAGCCCGAGTGAGATTATTACCATGTGCAACTTCCAAGATTACCAGAATCAAATTACTGGATTAAGTGCACGCTCTATCTCCTCCAAAGACCGCCCCTTTGTTTCTACAACATTACCAGCTATGTACATGACAGCAAGAAAACAGACGGTTGAAAATCCCAAATAGACAGAGCTGATACCGAACTTGTTCACAACACTTAAGAAATACAGGCCAATGACGAAGTTGGAGATCTGTCACCAAAGAAAACCAGGTGTAAGAGAGAGTAAATACATGGAAGACTACTATATAAGAATTTAATACAGCCTAATTGATGGTTAAACAAAATGACAGAGACACCAAATCTTTCTTCTTTCAATTTCTTCCAAGCACGGCAGACTATGATTTCATGAATCAAATATATATATGCATGTAAATCTGACCATGAAAAGCCATTATGAAAGGGGTGAGAAGTTGCAGTTTGCAGTTGGCATGTGCCAATTTCAAGTCAATTGATTATCTTATCAAATATCATCTTTCCCATCTTTTTAGCATGGTTAATTACGTCATTAGTTACAGGGAAAATAGATTCATTCAAAAAAGAATTTAATCATCTTCAAAAGCTAGAAATCCACAAATTCTAGTCCCTCATTTAAGACTTACCCAATGCATGCCTAATGACAAAGCAACTGCTTTTGCCCTGATTCTTGAGGCAAAGATCTCTGGAAGGAGAAGAGCAGGCACAGGACCGGCACCAAGTGAAAAGGACAAGACATAGCTGCATTAATGGAATGAAAGTCATCATTAGATTTCATGGGCAAGATTAGCAAAAGGAAATGGAAGTGAGCATATCAAGAACAAGGCTAAGGTCTCAAAGGAATACAGCTCCTGGAGCAGGAAGAGGGATAATTACTAATGAGGACAGTGTAAACTTACAGGACAGTCCCAAGGACAGCAAGGGTGCCAGAATACGGTGCCAGCACTTTCCATGTGAAGGACAAGGAAAGCAGCAACATTGAAGCAGCCTGAAGTGAGAGCCAAGGGAGAGAGCACAAAAAGAAATTTTGTAAGTTAATAGATAATAAATATTTTTAATAAATAAATAATGAGCATAGCATTATTGTAATGAAAGAACATCCAAAACTGATGTATACCATATCCTCTCCAATGTTATTACATTTTCTGACATGCTAACTAAAAGAAAGAAAATAACATAGATTGACAGTATTATTAAATGTTAGCCATACTGCCCATTCAAAATAAATACTATGACAACTCTCACTTTATCATCATCGACTAACTAAATCTTAAATTTCAATTCAAGCATGAAGAGTAGTCATAGCTGAGTTAGAATATTTTGCAAATATGATCCCCTATCCAGAATCCGTGAAACACATGAAGTATTGGTATGCATATGGGGAAGAATAAAGTCAAACTTCATAACATGTTTTCCATGCAAGTAAAAATTATCCTAAAAACCTTTCTGAGGACTAACATTTGAGAGATTCATACACCACTACTTCAAAGAAAGAAACAGATAGAATGAGAGAAACCTGATTTTGCCTGACAAGCACATAATTAACATGCACATGTTTAAGAACTAATAAACCGGGCATAACAAGAAATCTATATTGAATCTTGAGAGTGAATTCACATTACGGAATGTGCATATTTAATTGCTAATATACATTTTGGGAGTGGATACATGCAAGTTCTAAAAACTGAAACCTTGTTAAAAAACCTCAGATCTAGATTGGTAAGCATTTTCTACTTCAAGAGTGTATATATACATACATATTTGATCTTCAACCATATTTTATCACATTCAACATAAGCCATAATCTACATGAAGATAGAAAACTTAGACCTTATGAATAGATTTCCCCTAGTGAGTAGTGACACAGGGGAAAGTATATTAAAAAAAAAATTGTGCTATATTGTTGATTATAGTATAAATTATCAGTACATTATATATATATATATATATATTCTTGCCTACGGGGAATAAACAGCTAGGTAGTAAACAACTCTACCATTCCACCAAAGCTGATCAACAGAAGACTTTTCCTTCCCTGTCTGTCCATCAAAGAGGATGCAATAGCAGTTCCTGCAAGAGCACATGTGAGCCATACTTAATAGTGTAAGCAAACTTTGAAAATAGAAAAAATCCCAAATTGTCCGAAATAACTATAACAAATCACCAACCAAAGACATTTGATGCACCAACAAGAGCACTCGCTGCAACATCAGATGCAATTCCAGCAGCACGGAACACAGAAGTAGAATAATACACCACGGCATTAATCCCAGCCAATTGTTGGAACAAGAAAAGTGATGCACCAACACTCACAACTGCAGCAAGGCATATGTTAGGCAATGGAAGAAAACTTTTGCCTTGTTATACCAGAAAGTATCAGTCACCACAAACATGAAAAAATAGGAATCAGAAAAGGCATCAAGGCATAGAAAGTTATAATATTATAGGTTCAAATATGTTTTAGTAATATATGACTTAAGCACTATTCCCGTTAAGGTTAACTCACTGGTACCACTAAGTAATAAGAGCTCTATTGTTTCAGTTAACATCCGTGAATCACCTAATTGCTAATGCTTTATGAGGTCAGGGGGCTGTTGGGACTTGACCTCACAGTTCAAAAAGTCCATCCACCTCATGTGAAAGATCCAGTGTTTATAAATGTCATTCATGCAATTGTTACCATTATGCGGTACATCCAAGAGAACAAAACATTAGGTTAGACTTTATTCCTTCAAACAGATCAATATTCAAATAAGATCAGATTCTGTGAAACAATCGAGCCACAACAAACTGATGGCACATCAAGTGGTGGAGCTTGCAGCAGGGTACAAATACAAAGCCTAACCACAATGCCTAAGAAGATCCATATTTGACATTTAAAATCAAACAAAAAGCTCTGTTCAATGAGTTTCAGGTATACCTTTCCAATAGCGACTGCTAAATAAATCAAACCATCCCGCCTCTGGCTCAGCAGACCCTTGACCTGCTGTTGTTAGATCATGCATAACTTCACCAACTCTTTCCTTCCCATATAGTGTCTTTATAGCTTTTTCAGCTTCAGAAATCTTTCCTTGCTGCAAAATAGATGCCCTAAGTTGATAGATATTTAAAGCTGAAGAGAAATACATTGGCAATGTAAATAGAGTATATTATTCTGTGAGACAGGCTGCAAGAAAACCTGAAAAAGCCACCGGGGGCTTTCTGGAGAAAATGCCATTCCTAGTGCCAATAAAATAGATGGTACAGCTGCAATACCAAACATTGTCCTCCACCTACAAATACATAAAGAGAACATAAGAAGATAAACATAGTAAAGAACTAAATTGAAGCAGAGGAGAATTTAGAAGAAAACAATTGATTTAAATGACTAATGAATAAACTCCAAACCAATATATTCTTGGTCAATATGATATTCAAATCCTAAATCGAACATTGAAAAATTTTAATTTCTGCAAAGCTTCAACAATCTAGCAACACATTACAATTCTTTGCAGAAAAAAAGAAAAAAAAAAAAAAAAAGAACACACAGCTAAATCAGATTTTTTCACAAAATTTCAAATTTTTTTCTATAAACAAAATTTTGACTAAAGATGGCTGAAATTTTTTCCCTCAACAATATTTACAAGAGCAAATTCATATAAGCATTATTTACAAACTCAGATGTATTTATTAAAAAAATGACAATACACATCTAGAAATGGCTGGTAAAAATATTATGCACAAGTTCAAAAAATTTCCATCTAAATCGCCACACCGAGAGGTGGTACTTTTAGTGTATCTTGTTACATTGTACCCACAATCTAATCCACAAGTTCGTTAGAGGAATTTTTGCAGCACAATAGTCAATTATCCTTATAAAGGAAACAGGTTTATTGGCCTATTCTGAGGAAAAGAAATCATGCTGAACATCTCTAACAAGTCAAACCATATAGGATCTCTAACTACAAATACTAAATTGTAAATCCAATCACTCTTATTTTCCAAGAAGCAAATTTTAAAACTGTTGTTTTCCTGGTGCTCAAATGATGAATAACATGTAGAACATCAACTTATTTGACCAAGGAAAGTTTTTCAGAGATCAGATTTTGATATTGAGCCAATTTAAAACTGATATTTGTTTGACATATTCACTATTTTTAAAACCTCCGAAGCAGAATGACATGCCCATCCCAAAATTCTAAATAGGCATTAGAACTTATCCAGGAGATGAAAAGATGGTCCGACACTGTATAATATAATAATGTTCACTAAAATGCTATTGTGATTTGATTCACCTGATTCAAAATAGCAATACAATGACCTGCCCCAAAGTTAGATAAAAAATCGAGCAGACGCAGTTGGTTTCTTTAAAACCATCAAGGAAGGTTCCAAACAAATTCCAGGGGATGATTATAAATATCCCATGGATTTCGTGAACCACTAAAAAGTCAGCCTGATTTTAACTTCAAGGAGGTCAATAATGTTTACCAAAGGCAAAGAATGGAAGGAGAATTACCATATAGGGTTTCCAGCTAGAGGTAATCCAGCCACCAAAGCTGCAAGAATCCCAATACAGATAAAAAGTTGGTTTACAGATCCAAGGGCACCACGAATTTCAGTTGGTGAGATCTAAGCAATAAAGATACTGTTAGGATGTTCTTCTTCCCAAAAATTATACAGTATACAATATACAATATACACATAAACATATATTACCTCAGATATGTAAAGTGGTACGATGGCAGACGAGATGCCAATTCCAATGCCAGCAAGTAAGCGACCAATTATCATAGTCTGTACGCTCTGGGCCATAGCACTGATAACATTTGACAATTTGAAGCATCAGTCTCCAGAAATTATTTATTTTGGGGGCTCAATACTACCAAGTGAATGAACGAAAAAGGACACACCATAAAATTGCTCCAATTGCAAGAGGGATTGCATCTAATTGAAAAGTCTTTGTTCTGCCAAACTTGTCAGCCAATGCTCCTCCAGTGAAAGAACCAACAGTGGCACCAGCAAGTAGTGTGCTGACAATCCATCCTACTCAAAATAATATAAGCCAGCTAATCATTAGTTTGTATAAAACAATCTTAAAATTTGAAAGAAAGGAAAAACAAAACAAAAAAAAAAGAGAAGGGGGGTGTTGATTTACAGAGATTATATGTAGCAAGTATAAAGTAACAATTTGATTATAGCTTGAAACTACCAGAATTCATTTTGAATACTCTGTTTTCCATTTTCATTTTCATTATGCAAATCTACTTCCATTGGGATATTTAGTTAAGCAATTTATGGCACTTGCCTTGTAAGACAGTGTTCTCAGCAATACCAAGATCCTTGGCAAGGTATTCAAGGGCGCCATTTACAACCCTGAAGTAATAAAAAATACCAGTGAACCAGTGAAATACACGGCACATGAACAAGTTCAATGATATACTACTAGTCTACTATAACTATGAATACTTGCCTTAAAACTCCACAACTAAAATTCAAAATGTAACCAAAACAGATCATACAGCCACACTGAATAAATAGTATGGTAAGGATTCGAAGTTATTAAATTATAACTCCATAACAAAAGAAAAAAAGAATGTCATTTCCAAGTTAAACAAAGCCTTACCCCAGATGGTAACCAAACAAAATAGCTCCCAGACAAGCAACCCCAACAAAAGGCAAGACTACTCCAGAAGATTTCTCCTGATGCTTGATAGGAGTAACTTCTTCAATGTCTCCATCTGTAATCCATTTTCATAGGCTACTCATCAAATATAGAAATTGAATAAATATAATACAAGTACTATTGTTCACGATTAAATTTGAAGACTTCTTCATATTAAGGATGACATTCAATCATTTAAAGAACTACATTCTGAAAGATCTGGCATCACATGCATACAATGTTGATACATCCAAATATAAAAATAGTGTGAGCATATTATGTCTATTGCCTTAAAGTATGAATGTTGATAACTAGGACCAGTAAATGAAATCTACACAAAGTTATCAACCGTTAAACATCTAACCTAACAGGTGATATGAAATAACTCAAATATCTTTTAAGTTACCGAAACAAACAACTCAACAACATAAGTCTAACTCCCACAAATAACAAAAATATTCTCAAACTGTACAGAAATTAAAGGCACTATTGAATGTTTATGAGCATTATCATCTTTTCTTCATCAGCCTTTTAACTCAAATTTCATAAGTTTTTTCAATAACCATATGGCTCGTAGCCTGTAGGTCATTGGCTCAATAAACCCCTCTCCCCTATAAACAAGGCATAAAAACACTTCTTTCACCGACATCAATAGACAATGGACAAGAACTTAAACAATCAGCTAAAACTTATCATACAAAATGCAAATAAGTAAACAACACCGAATTAGCCACCACTGATTCCAAATGATAACCACACACCGTGTGAACCAATTCCTAACGCAAAGACATCAATTAAATACGCAGAACAGAGAATCTATCAATTGAACGAAACGATTGAGAATCAAACGAACCAGTAGCCTGCGTTCTGACTGATCGTGACTTAGCCGTTGACCTGAACAGACTTTCAACACCAAATCTCGCACGCGTGAGCTCAGCTCCCATAGTAGCCGCGTCGAGACGCAATCCACAGCAAGCGGTCCCACTTCTCATGCAAATACTATTATTCTTATCAATACTACCATTCAAAGCTAAGTTTCCGCCCTTAAAGTCACCAAAACAAGCAGAAACTCTCCTCCGGTTTCGCGCCTCAAAACCTACACTCGGTTTGACAGCGTACGTGGACGCTTGCATTGTCGTCTGATCCAAGAAATTCAAATAACATACCATAAAAGTCAAAATAAGTACAAAAAAAGGAAAGAATTAATTACAAATAATAGTATTGACAGGAAAAAAAGAAAACAGAAAGTAAATACGCAACCGTTTAGTCTCTGATTCAGATTGAAACCTGCGATCAGAAGATTTGCTTCAAAACAAACAGAAATGAGATTGCTGTGTATATTTGAGAGACGAGCTTGGGAAGTTCCGTTGGGAGAGTGAAGAGTGTATCAAAAACAAAGCTGGTGGAGAATTCAATTCTCTTATTCTATTAGTTTCTGGAATCAAATGAATTTATTTTTATTTTATTATAAAGATTTTTTTTACTGTCTAAGTTTCAGTTCGGATAGTAAAAACCAAATTGGGAAAAACGAAATGATTTATCGGACGATTACGTGGGATTTTGGATTAGATTTGGTGATGTCGTGGATGCATGTGGGGCAGAGGGGTTCTGATTGTGTGTGGTTGGTTCTAGGTGCTCAGTTTGGACTTTCCTCGCCTTCTGATATTTTATTCCTATAGTGTAGATAAAGATCAAAAAGTAATTCGGCTTCTGGTCTCGCCACATTGTTTCCACCGATAAACATTGGATCATTTATTCGTTTTATTGTATATTGTTCTTATCACACATTTAATTATGCAATATTAATGTGATAATCTTAATTAGATCTTTATTTTGGGTTTAACGTTGACAGAAAGTCATTTAGACTTTCCTTATTTTTATTTTTTTTAAATGAGCGGAGTATTTGAACTAACTTATATGTATTTTCAATTAATTCTTCAGAAGTCCGATCCTAATATTTTTTTTTATTATTATCAAAGAAGTTTTAATCAGTTTACACACACTTCAATTTAACTCCTAGAATCCTAGAACTATTGAGCAAATAAAAGTCCAATGATCACCCTTATTAGCAATCAAGAAGAGATTCAAACTTAAAACCTTTTGAGTAATGTATTTAAGAATCTTTATCGAACTACTTTAACTACTTAAGCGTCTCTATCGAACTTAGGACTTTCCTAAATTTTTTAATACCCTTTGCTCAACTGCCAAAGCCCTTCTATTTGAAACTTTGATAGGGAAAGGACTATTCTGAAACGAGCATGAGAGCAAAGACTAAGTGGTGAGACATGGGGCCTCCAGTTTCCAAGAGGACAAACATTTTAAACTTGAAAGTGACTTGGGCGAACAATGCCCTCTTTCTTTTTGATTTGAAATCCGAACAACTCCAATTGATTTACAGATGATTATTGCATTTTGGTCATTATTGTGAAGAAAAGAAGGTGAAAATACAACTCCATATGTGGACAACGTTTGTGTATACCCCAGTCGGCAGTCGTTTCTGTTGGAGCTAGTTGGAGAGGCAACCTGAAGGGCATGTTAAAATCTGACGTAAAGTTTTATATTACAAGTTAGATTTGTAATATGATTCCAACAGAATAAGCAATCAAAGAGGTCGAATTGCTTTACATTTTTTTGTTTTTAGGAGACCGGAGTGTATCCAGATCAATTTATATACACCTCAGTTAATCCCTCAAAACCTTAAAATTAACGGCCAGATAAGCTTTTTAATGGTCACCCATATTAGCATTTGTGAAGAATTAACTCAAAAGCTTATGAAACCTCTTTTTGTTCTTTTATCATCAGATCATCACCTAATGGTGATTGTTTTAGGGGTGCAACACGAGGACTTTCCAAGAGATCACCCATCCTAATAGTGTTCTCACAGTCCCGCCCATACACTCTTACCTTCAGAGTTTTGATGAGATCCGGTACATTAATGCTGGTATGGTCGCACCAAATTGATTTACATTGTTGCATTTTATGGGCACACCTACTGATCTTGGGCTTAGTGCTTTCAGAATAGGCCTTCAGCAGTGTTTTCCTGTTCGGCGATTACTTCTTGGGCCTTCATTATATATGCCATTTAGGCCCAAACTTATATTTTCTTAGTGCTTTAGGACATGTGCCCAGAAATCATGAAATATGAGCATAAATTTACAAGGCAAAAAGAAAAAGCATGAAATGAAAATTAATAGAAAATAAAATTGAAAATGGGAATGATGCAAAATCAGTCTACCCTGGTTTTCCAATAATGTATACAACAGTTTGCAGCTAATAGATGGTATGAATTTTAGGCTTTTTCGTGTAGATTTGTTTTTAAACTTTATGTAAGTGTTTTTTTCTTAGTTCAAGAAAGAATAAATGACTTTTTCCCACCCAAGGTTTGCCTTATTGACATCACCAAAAAGTTTCAAAATACCTCTTTTCCATCCAAAGTTAATATTCTGTTACTATTCAAAGCTGATTTCGACGGCAAAAATTCTCTCGGTCACTACCATTTGAACATCTAGTCTCCTCTCTATAAAACTCCTTTCAGTTTGGCTCCTAATTTCTTGTCGATTGCTGGCCACCGTAAAGATAGAGTTTCATATTCTTAACTGATTTTCGGCAACGAATATTCATTCAGTCATCAATATTCGATCCACCAATCTCCCACTCTACAAAACTCCTCTCACGCTGACTCTTGGTAACTCGTCGAACGTTGGTTGAGAAAGTGAAATGCATTTTAGATATTAACGAAATATAAACTTTAGGTGAGAAAGTGATACTTTGAAACTTTTTAGGGGTGGGAAAGTGTCCTTATAAGGCAAACCTTGCAAGGGTGGGAAAAAGTTGTTTACTTTTCAAGAAAGTACTTAAATTATTAGAGAAAGTAATATAAACATAGTAGCTATTTAATTCATTAAATGATAGATTATTAAAAGGTAAAGGCGAATCCAATGTTGAACTCCATTAGAATTTAGAAGCTTCTTGTAGTAGATCTCTTCTATACTTAGAAAACTTCAGTTGCTTAGTCTAAACTAAAAAGAGCTTGTGCATACCATTTTCAAGACAAACTGCATCTAATTAATGCTTGAAAGACAAGGACCTCCAAGTTTTCAGTCATATTAGTTTATCTAAGCTTCCCTTCTCAAGTAATCGATCAACCTTATTACCTTGTCTTTGATCTTGACCAAACAGAACTTTATTATAATGTCTTTGCCCCTCTTTGTCTTCATTCTTATCCTTTCGTTTCGGCCGTCCAACTGTTTGATCTTGATCACTTTTTTTAGCAATCCCAATCAATTCTACATCCATGATTGTTTAATTAATTAATCCATCTCTTTGTCTAAAGTCTCCAAACTACTTACTTAATAAACACATCTTTCTGCGCTTCTAGATGTTGACACACTCCATACAAATCTAACCTTCCTGCAAATAGTATAAAGAATACAGACTTCTGTCCTGCAGTTTCAAGCTATACACTTGTAATTTATTCATGTAGCTGTGACTTTGTCTCATGTTTAGGTAAGTCTTTCAGGTTCTGAAATCTTATACCTACTCAGCTATTTTGAAAGATTCTCACGTTAGAACAGTGCCTAAGAAGTCAATTTTTTATTTGTTTTATGGTATGATCTTTATGGTTATAAATATAATAGTGCCATTACTGCTAATTTCCTCTTTCTGGGTAATTTTTGTTTATCACTTATCCAGAAGGGAGATATTTACAAATTATAATATCATTAAGAGATAACATCACCAGAACTCTACCAATTAACTGAAGTGGGACAGAAACACTTGGGAAAAAAATAGAGTTTTCTGATCATGACTCCATTTATTGTATAAATATATATAAAACTCAGTAAGCAACTAAGGATTTCATTTAAACGAATTGATTATCAATAAAAGTATAAATCAACTATCGGTTTGAAAGCATATATTTATATTTTTTAATCTTGAGCGTTTCAGGTTATTGTTTTACAGTGACGAGATCAATTTTCAATTATAATATTTGAATTATTGCAGCATATATAGTAAATATATTCCTTTTCGAAGCAAAAGTTATGAGTGGCCCATGTTTGGTGATTCAGGTAATATTTTCAATATGAACACACCTGCATTATTTGAATCAATCACAAGATTTAAAAGCATGAACAGAGACTCTCCAGGAAAATTCATAGTTTTATTATTATTATTATTATATTGGTAGGAAGGAAAAAGACTTTGTCAAGTAATAGTTGCAGATCGATCAATTATTATTCCGTTCACATCACATGTGCACTTATAATGATCCTTTTCACTGTAATTAATATGCCTCCATTGTTGTCAAACCAAGAGTTCTCTTTGTTTGAAAAACATGCAAATACAACAGAATCCAATGAAGACGGCAAGATTCATTACATATTTACACTTGTTTGTCTGATTCAAAGTTCAAACCCTTCGATAAAATACTTTGAAATTGAATGAACTAAGATTGGACAACATAAGACAATAGTTTTAAAAAAAATATGTAGATAGGGAAATGAAAGGACTCAAGTCAGAAGGTAGGGTGGTGATGAGATGCGGCTTAATTACTTGAAATTAAGTATAGTTGATTAATGGTAGTTAGTAAGATTCGTGAAGATTTTCTCTTTATAAACAAAAGCTACAACTCAACGTCAATCACGCAAACATGTTACCATTAATATATATCCACATAATCGTCATGGTGGACCCTTTCTAATTACAATCTTATTAATTTCAAATTTAAAACATGCATCCCGTCTTTCACTTGAAACAACTGCTTCATGTTAGGTTTCATTTTTCTGAACTAACCCCTTTGTCCTATTGTCTTTGAGTTCAAGCATCAACACTCTATCCAATTATATGTTGTCTGACACGTAGCTCATATGTTTCCTTTTATTATCCATAGATCCATTAGGTATATTTAAATTGTCAGAATTATCATAATCTCCTTCTCCTAAAACAGATTAAATACATAATTTATCAATTTTTTTTTTTTTTTTTTTTAATCTAGAAATCTCCATCCGAGTTCAAATCTGGAACCCCACAAAACCGTACTATCATTGAAAAACAATTAAATATGACTTTTTTAGTAATGCAAATCCCCGTGAAGGGCACATAACACAGTTAATCAAATATTATGTGATAGAAAACTTTTTTTATCAATTTAATTATAAATATTTTAGCGTTTCCAATGGGTATTATCTTAATTTTCTTGTCTGTTTGTGCCTAGATCTCTATGTACGAGTGTATATATAAACTGATACGGAGTATTAGAAAAGGCCTTGCTTAGTTTGCTTGCTTTGGATTATTCGTGATTCTTCTTTGCTTTCTTTTCTCTTTCGGAATTTTCTCAACCAACTCTTCTTTCCTGTAAATCAATCAAAACCCTTCTTCACTCTCTCTCTATATATATACAACTCAGAACATAAGTAATCACAGATATTCTCACTGATTTTCCCTAAGACTTCTATAATTTTCCTTTCTCAACTGCTAAAAATGGCCGACATAGATCATTACCAAACGAAACCAAATAACCCAACTAGCTTAAAGCTCTTCGGTTTCAACCTTTCATCAGAAGAAGATCATGACATTAGTAACAAAACTCGTCAGATTGATCATGATCAATCTCTTGAATTCAACGACTTTTCTTTTCCATCCAACGATAACAATAATTTAATGACTCGTAAATACGAGTGTCAATATTGTTGTCGCGAATTTGCAAATTCTCAAGCGTTGGGTGGCCATCAAAACGCGCACAAGAAAGAGAGGCAGCTCTTAAAGCGTGCACAAATGCAAGCCACTCGGAATCTTGTGGTGTCTTCGGTGCATTTCCAGGACCCCATGTTACGGCCCTACACGTCACTCCCCCGCCTGCTTGCTCCGGCACCGGTGGCAACTCCTCCTCCGCCGCCGCCTCAGTATCATTCCTCGTCGTTTTATGTGTTGCATGGGAACAGCACTGTAGTGTCGCCATTGCTGGTGCCTCGTCAATATGGTAGTGCTTATAATAATCCTTGTAATAGGAAAAACTCTGGCTTGGGAAGGCGGCGCGTCGGGGAGGATGTGAAAGTGGTGACGCCGACTCCTCCGGTGCCGGCGGTCAATGATAGGTCTAGGGGTTTAGCGTTGGATTTGCATCTGGGTCTTGGGCCGGCTGTGCCTTAAATTTTTAATCACAAAGTCAAATTAATGGAGAGTGTTGGTGCATGTAAAATCTTTCCGATTTCTAACTTTTTGTTAATTAAATGGTTAACCTCTTTTCAATTTTCTGGAGAGCAAATTAATTTTACATGTTGATTAATTAGTTATAATCCGACTCTATTACAAATTTAGAATGGTGAAATAGATGATTTAATGCTTTTGTACTCCTCTACTTCTAACTAAATTATTGAACTACTTTTGGATGGTCAAGTGATTTGATAGGAACTTTTAGATTATTACTCAAGAGGTTCTGAGTTCGAATCCCTCCTCAGTTGCTAATAAAGGTAACTATTAAAGCTCTTTCCTAACTAGTAGTTTCAGAATCCTAAGAGATTAGTTAAAGTGCATATAAATTAGTCTGGACATCTCTACTATAAAAATAATAATAATAATAATAATAATAAAATATTGCAAGTATACCGTGACTGGCAATTAACAAATATACTTGCATTGCATCATCACAAGAGTAAGTTCAAACTACACGTTAATTTTAATTAATAGTGACATAATATTATATATATAATTTAATTAGTTAATATTATAATCAATTCACATCTACAACATTCAGCTGATTTATGTGGCATGAGAGCGCTAGCATTCATGAGAAAAATAATGCAAACAATATCAAGAGTAAACGAACTTTTTCCACCCAAATAATGGTTTGATGACATTTTTTCATTCACATACTTTTAAAATACTATTTTATTATCCAAATTTATATTATATTTCTGATTTCAACATAGTTGAGACCCCATACCACCACAATTTTCTTCCTCCGAGACCCCTCAAACCATACTCCCGCTGACCCACCAATCACCGGTAATCGAGTGATTAAGATTTGCATAGTCGCCCCTCCCAAGTCAAATTTTGATCAATCTCAACCATCAAAATCCAACCTTTCACAACCAAAAGACTCATCGGCCTCTCATCTTCAAAAGCTTTAATAACCTAGATCGAGTTTACTCTATGTTCGCACCAGAAATATAAATTTAGGTAATAAAATTGCATTTTAAAAGTCTGTGGGTGAGAAAGTATCATTAAGTCATTATTTAGATAGGAAAAAGTCGTTAACTCACAATATCAATTACCTTTACTAATTTTTTTATTTTATTTTTATTATGATAATATACCTTATATTATTTATTAAGGTTTACATATAACATATGACAAAATTTGGTTTCTATAAAGTATTAAACCCTCAAATATGCATATTTTTCTTGTTATACTAATTTACTATCACATCAATATAACACAAAGATTAACATTATCAATAATATTTAACCAAATTTTATTTTATTTTTTTTTGGGTGGGTATCGGATGAAAGAAAAGTTAAAGCTCAAATCGGCCATATGAGTCGAAGAAATGAAGGCCCAATTTAAGCCCAGTAAAAAGATAGAAATTTTATCCTCCAAAGGATCCAAATATCCATGACACGATTGCACGAACAACCCAGAAACTCAAACTGAGCTCTGCAATACTTCGTCTTCGAATCAAAGTGGACGTCTTTTAAAACGAAAGAGGTCAGTTCTTTTTTTCATTCATTGAGTTATTGAGTTCATGATGTGGGTTTCTTTCTTATTTCTCATTTTCTACTCTAATTTGAATTTTTGCACTTCAGCTTTGTGTGTTATCATTACTGGGTTCAATGTGACATGATTTCTTTTTTAAGCATTTAATGGCATAAAAGTGTTTTTTTTTTAAATATATGTTATGTTCTCCAGGCTAGTTCCCCAATGTTTTATGGTTTGTTAGTTAGGCCTTGTAGCTTCAACCAAGTAATATAAGCTTGTTATTATCATTGTTTGGAGTAGTTCGCGAGTTTCCTCCTGGCCATATTCAATTTCGTAGAAGTTTTTGGAATGAAAAAAAATTATTGAGTTTCATTTTCTCAGTACGTTTCACAAACAATTGAACCATGCCTAACAAAACTACTTTGCTAAGTTAAATAATTTCTTTTTTTCCATTTTAAGAAGGGAAATTTCCATTCATTAAACCAAGGGTGTCTACCAGTAGTTAGCACAAATCTTAGAGAAGTTTAATGAAACTTATATATGGTTGTTTATATATTGTTATGTAACTTTCTTGTTAATAGTGTGTTCTTTCTGTAAACAGGTCAATGTTGAATGCAGTCTCTGCCCCTAACACTTGTATTTTCTGTCCAAGAATTCCTCAATTTCCTCAAAAGCGTCTAGTTTCAACAAAACTTTGTGTGCGTGCTTCGTTGCCAGATGAAAATGGTAGATTTAAGGTGGAGTACACACCTTGGTTGATTGTCGGTTTGGGTAACCCTGGGAATAAGTACCACGGAACCAGGCACAATGTAATTGACCAAAATCATTTAATATTTTAGCTCTTATTTCCCATTTCTGTTAGTGATTATCTGAGGTAGTCTGTATCAGGTTGGTTTTGAAATGATTGATCACATTGCTCAAGCCCAAGGAGTACTGATGAATACAGTTCAATCAAAGGCTTTAATTGGAATAGGTTCTCATTCAGTTGTATTTTTTTAGTTTCTCAGTTCCTCCTCCATATTTTCTTTTGACTATACTTTTTTGGCTGTTAAGATTCACTTGCTGTTCAGTTGTTTATTCAGATTCTTTGTATGATCAGTACAGGTTCCATTGGCGAAGTACCAATTTTATTGGCAAAACCTCAGGCATACATGAATTTCAGTGGGGAATCGGTGAGTTCTCATCTTTGAATTCCAGCTCTCCAATGAATTCCATGGTGACTAGATTGTTTTACTTGTGTAAATAGCAATTTGCAGAAGGGCTTAGGACTTGGACATTTGATTTGACTCTGCATGCTAGGTTATTCTATGCTTTAAGAATATTTTTAGGGCATCCATATTTCATTTGTGGTTGGTACTGAGGCATCTTTATGAGCGGGTTCGATCTGATTATAGGTTATCTCTGCCTATATACCACACACTGCTAATTCCCCAGAAAGTAATAAGAAATTATTACTTTTTTGAGAATTTACACCTCTTAAGTGGTAGGTACTAAGTTATTGAAGTATGTCTTGATGTTGATTTGGCATAATGATTATCATCTATTAAGTTTTCATTGTGGATGTTAAGTGATTCATATTTTTTACTCAAATTTTCCTGTGCTTTTCCTTGTCTGCTTTTTATAGGGCTTATAAGTGAATTTTTTTGTCATGATTTAGCTCTTGCTGCCTTATGATAGCCAGTTCTATTTGTAACTTTTTCTTTCTTTTGACTATTGTTAGGTTGGGCCACTTGCTGCTCATTATCAAGTACCCTTGCGTCATATTTTAGTGGTATGCATTATCAACCTCCAAGTTCTGTAAAAGAAATTAAATGGCTTTGTGCAGTTAGTACGGTGTTTTGACTTAATTTTTTCTGGGACTTGCCCTAGTAGATTTACGATGAGATGAGTCTGATGAATGGTGTTCTGCGACTCCAGCCAAAGGGAGGCCATGGCCATCACACTGGGTATATTATCTGAATATCAATTGTTACACATGTTTTACTAATGTTTATGCTGTGCCTGGTCCAGCTTTAATTTCCTGCATGAATGATACTGTCATAAAGATTGCTGTATTGTTCATGTGTCTAAGAAGCCCCTGCTCAAGATGATACTTTTCTACAATGATAAATTTTGTAAATATTGGTAATTACTACTCTCTTGTCTTACAGGATGAAAAGTGTTATGGGACATTTGGATGGTTGTCGTGACTTTCCCCGATTGTGTATAGGTTGGTTCATTGGTTACCATCACTTTTACAGGCCTCTCTTTTTAAAAAAACTGCTCCTTTGTTATTTCCTTTTTATCTGGTGATATTGAAGATTGTACTCCATGGTTTAAATTCAAAATTTTCCATGTCACAGGAATTGGAAATCCACCTGGTAATATGGACATGAAAGCTTTTCTTCTACAGAAATTCAGCTCCGTGGAGCAGAAACAGGTATACAATTGCCAATGCGACCTTGAAGATATATTTGCTGATGTCTTACCTATTAGATAGTGTGACATAGTCAGTGATGGCTGGTTGATTTAAGCTGACACTTGAATCCTTGTTCCAAGTCTACTCAGACAACCATGTCTAGTTGCTTTCTGGTCCATCCACTGCAGCCTCCCTGTATAAGCCATAAAGTTGACAACACAGTCACATGTTTAGAATTATGTTGATTGTGTCCCTGTGTTTGTTTTACTAGTTTCAGATCCTGTGAGAATAATCTACTAGAAATTCGATCTACTCAATTAGAGGGTTTGTCTAGATGCAAAGATGGCAGGTTGACATAATTGCCAAACTATTCACAGATTTGATTGCGAATGCCACACAAATGCTCAACCCCAAAAACACAACACTCATTGCTAACTTGATTGTATTTATGGATTTTTATTTTGGACAGATCGATGCGGCGTTAGAACAAGGAGTTGAGGCAGTGAGGTCGTTGGTGCTCAACGGATTCAGCAGCAACATCACAAGATTTAATATGGGGCAGAAGTACAAGTATCACAAAGTATGACCAATGGGATGCCAAAAGATCAATTTTCTTGTAGTTTCCCATGTTACTTGTGTGATGTAGATGATGTGTAACTATTTAATTGCTCTAGTGGCGCATCAAATGTTTTTTCTTTGATAAATTTTTTAATTCATTTCCTATGTATTATTAGCATATAGTGTTGAGGCTTCGGTATAGTTTGTTTTTTTTTTTTGGTTTGGTGGGGTTTCACCTTGCCACTGCCCTGCTCCTGTCAAGTACAAAGTACAACATAAAGAGTAAACCACTTTTCCCACTCTCAGTTTCTTAATGACATTTTTCCACCCAAAAAGTTTCAAAATGTCATTTTCTCATCCAAAGTTTATATTTTGTATGCTCTAAAGTGATTGTGGTGGTAAAAAGTTTCTCTATCATTATCTTTGAACTTTCCGGTCTCGTTTCTTAAAACATTCTTCACTTTTGATCTTGATTTTTTGTCGATTGTCGGTTATTGCAAAATTATGATTTTCTATTTTTAGTTGATTTTTATTGTTCTGATAGCGAATATTTATTAGTCACCACCATGTGCAAACTATCGGTTTTTACTCTTCAAAACCTTCATTCACCCGGGCTCCTGATAACCCATGTGAACGCCAGTAAAAAGTGAAGTATTTTCTGTATTAACGGAATATAAACTTTCAGTGAGAAAGTTGTATATTGAAAACTTTTAGTTAGGAAGTGTCATTAAGGAAACCTTAGGGAAAAACCGTTTACCTCTAATTGACTGGTTTATTTAATTATTATTAATCAATCAAGAAACAATGGGTTTATTATTTAATTTTACTTAATTCATTAATCGAAGTACTTAATGCTCTTATCAATCTCAAACTAATAATACATGAAAACACTGTTTTTTAAACCCATATAAGAACAACATCTTATCAGATCATCAATATTGTGTAATTAGATCTCAAATTAAGACTAAACAAAATGATTACCATGAAAGGCGACCTAATTTCAAGCCATTGAGAACTAACTTGACCGTCTTTTTCTCAAAGCCATCTCACAAGTAAAAAGAACTAACCATACAGTAATATAATGAAGGCGACTCTAATTTACCTTAGGAAAACGACTTATTCTATTACACAAATCCCCCAATCAGACATGACAAAAAGTCTCTTTATTACAAAACGACATAAATCCCCGCATGCGCTCCTATATTAAGGAACCATCCTCCACTTTCCCACCAAACCCATCATTAAGTCCAACAAAATCGACGGTCGGTATAGATCCTATGTGATTCAAACGAATCTAAACCTTTCATGATTTTCAAACGGACCCACCTCAATAAGAACGTTATGTCGCCAAATAAAAGATAACAGAAAAGTAAAAACAATCCCTCTTTTTATTGACCGTTGAAACTAAAAAATATATTTTAATAAAATACACAAAGGCCCAAGAGAGAACTACAAAAGAAATTAATTTCTTCTCAATTTCAAGAACAGAGCTAACTTGATCGACAAAAATGGCAGAGACTAACGCTCTCTCCAAAACAACCCCACTCTTCATTCTCTTTTCATTCACTTGACCCCAGTCGCTTCTTCTCTCTCAAAACTCTGATCCTCAAACCCACCGGTTTCTCTGAAACTTATTACCGGAGTATTATTTCATGGAGAGAGGACCCAGATACGAATACGCGGAACTGAGAGAGTTGAAGTTGAAAAAGAGACAACAAGAAGAAAGTTTGAAGTTTGTGAGCCAAGCCATCGCCTTTACAAGAAACAAGTAGGTTTCAACGAATTTGACTGGTTCAAGAAAAGGGTCCTCTGTTTCGAATGTTTTGGCTCAGTCGTGCCTGATTTTCTGCGACTTACGGAAGGAGAATCGGAAGCCGTGACGGGGACACTTGAGTTACTCCTCCGTCAAAGAATTGGTCAAGAAGAATGGGAATTGTCGAATTCACGAGGGAGTAAGTCGGCAATGCAGGGAGGAAGAAGAGTGATGTGCGAGAAGAGTTATGCGAGTATGAGAACTGAAGGGGTTGTCATGGGGGTTTCGAAGGATATTTGTGGTGAAAATAGAGGGGGAATGGTAGAGCCAGGACTGTTCTGGGTGCTAGTAGACAGTTTTCAATGTTTGGCTAAGTTGCTCTGTTGCTCTTCATCTCTACATTTTCTTTTTCTTTTTTTTTTTTTTTTTTTTGAAGTTCTAATGGTTGTTGATTTGATTGTAATGGTGGGCTTGATCACGGATTCAATTTATTGTTTTTTTTTTTTAAATATTTTTTTGATAGATTGTAAAGTTCTGATTATGATATGATATAATCATGTTTACATGTGATTATAATATAATGAAGACCTATTTTCAATTTGCAATTTACTTGTATTTTTCCTGATATTGTTTGATATTATAAACATGAAGACGAAATGATTAATGCTTTAATAAAAAATCAGAAGGTAGAAGTGAAAGACATAATCATGCTTGACAGCCCAAACGATTGTTTTGTTAGTCAAATTGAAAAGATTTTCATCACCATTCAGTCATTCACCACCAATGGAAAGACTATTCAGAGCTCTTTGGCTACTTTGAAGTTACATCAAATGATCAAAAGAAAAGCATATGCATACATAAAATGCTCTCTACAAATCCAATTAGCCCTTGTTAATGAACACCATCCCATCCATTTGTACAAAAAATACCATCTTCCTAACAAAAGTAACTCACAAAACAGAGGGGCTTCATGAAATTCAGAAGTGTTTGCACTCCCAGATGTCTATCACAATCTCCTCAACCAAAATTTGGAGTATGTCCAAGCCAATTTCAGCACCGGTTTCAAATGCTTCTATATTAGAGTCTGTCCATTTCCCCAAGGAATGACTCATCTCGCATTCTATTATCTCGTCAGGAGTCATACCAGCCAAATGAGTCCACCTTATAACCTCCTCCCCAACCTCTCGAATCAGCATCTCTGCTTTCATACGTAAAGGCAATCTCATCCAAGCTTTGAAACCGGAGTTACAGTGCCGACTATATTTTACGTCAAAACATTCTATCACACAGTCAAAAAGAAATCCTCTAAGCTGAGCACCCTCTTTTGTCTCTTCAAACCCAAGAAGGCAATTAAAATTTGGCCACATAGCAGTAGCAAGAACTTCAAGTTCATCAAATACAAATGGAGATACAAGAAAGTCTCTCACTCCACCAGAATTTAGAAGACTCGTGTTTCCAAACAACAGCTCAGCATTCAAGATAACATCCTTTGCATAAGTTAGCTTGCTTCCTGTTAATCCTAGACCAGCATAATTGATACTATGCAGCAATCTAGAAATTTGGTTCATGAGTTCAATCACCATTTGATTACCAGCCCTTCCTTTGCTTAATGAGGTTGCAGAATCCAGAAGGTCTGTATCAGGTTCTGTTGGACGCAACTGATCTTGGGAGTAATCCATGGAATCAACATGCAGCCTATGTCCTGGAATCACAACCAAAAGTTTTAGATATAATTTATAAAAAAAGAGAGAAAGAGAAGAAAAAAAGAAAAAAGAAGAATAAGTTCATGGCAGTTTGCAAAAAATGAGAGTCAAGAACTAAGGCAATCCACAGAAAGGTATGACTAAGTTCCTTCATTCAACATTTTTTAAGTAAAATATGATACAATTTTATTTTTTTTTCTGACAAATAAATTCAAGTTATTTACCTGAGCTATCATCTAGGCTACTGGAGAAGCAGCTGTCATTCGAAAATGAAGCTTCAAGAACAGAACCAGGACTAAGATGATCACCATCACATGCAAATCCAAACAACGTATCCTTTGTCTGAGAAGTACAGAAGAAACAATACTTGTCAGGAACAACTGTTTTCACTGGCAACACTCGGCCATAATACAAATTATTAAAATATTATAAAATCAACCAAAGTAAACAAATTAATATCCATGTATTCTAACAAGGTCATCAAATAATTCGGGAGTATGAGTTTATGCAGCTGGAAATGCGTAGAACAGATTCACTTCAGTAATTTTATCAAGTTATTGGGCAAGAACACATCTTATGACCATAAACTTATTATAGATTTTCATAAAGTGTGAATTGGCTAGTATGTAAGTTATAAACATTTTAGACCTCTCACATCACTCCCATATCATGATGAAATCTATTAAATGAAGAAAAAGCTTTAATGCTGCAAGCCAATGATGAAAGTATGATCACTATTGAGTTGACATGATTTATCTTGGAAATACCCCACTCTTATCAATATAGCACTAAAACTACCCTGGCAAGGTTATTATGCCTCTGAAACTTTCAATCATCCATTATTTAATCAATGATTGTCAAAATTATTCAGAAAATGAAGACAGAAAACAACAAAGGCATCAGAAAAAACATATCAAATTCAAAAATAATAATTATCAGAGTCTCATAGGCAATTCAGCCACCAACAATGATTTGAGTTAATGTTGCACCAAGTCGCAAAAACGAGTATGCCAGTGATGAGAGAACCAACCTGGAAAGCTACATCTGTATCAGATACATGACCTTCCCGAGGGATAGGCTGGTCTGCAGTCAAAGCCGATATAAGCTCTTGAAGAATCATAGCAGTGGACCTCTTAGGTGAGGAACCTGCTGTTATCAATTCATCCTCTTGTGAAGTCAATTCCTTCAATTTTTCCTCTAGCAGGGCACCTAAAGCATCTCCTCTCAATGGCCATTGCTTTTGCAGAGACAAGCCATCATTTTCATCCACTTTCTTTCGCCAGCATGCATTCCTACTGCCAAAGTCATTTTCATCCTTGATTTGCTCTTTCACCTCAGCGGAAATTCCTTTCTTGTGTCTAATTGGAGAATTAAATGTAAAAGAAATAACATCACTTTCCTTATTTCCATTGGGTCTACTACCATCCCTGTGCCTGGCTGCTCTATTTTTGGCAGAACTCTGATCCACGGAACATGCGTTTTGACCTATCTCTTTTCCATTCCCCACATCGCACCTAACATTTCTTTGTTTTCCTAGCATGGAATTGACAGAGGCAGTACTTTCAACCTGTCCATTTACACCAACAGTCCTCCTCTTCCGTACCGGGGTCCTTAACTGTGATAAAGAGTTATCTTGCTGGTTAAAAGATTTTCTCTCTGCTTCAGAAGTAGAATTCTCTAGTTTGGCAGGAACCCTAGCCCGGGTGCGACCACTTAAACTTCGGTTTAAAGCAACAAAATCTTTGGCCCCCGAAACAGTATTTACAGGTGAAGAGACTCTCTTGCTTTGCAGATTACTCAGTTTGGCCCTTGACGGGATCCTATCTCCATCCAAGGACATCCGATTTTGGTTTTGAGTCTTTTGCTTTAAATTAAATGAAGATGGTTCCTCTTTCTGAGGCTTGCGCTGCTGACTAGTCAAATGCCACTGAACTTGGCCTTCCTGCAATGGAGGCTTCCTATCTGGACTGCGTGTCCTAACTGATCGCATATTGCACTTATCCTTTTCTACAGCACCCAGAGACATAGGTTGGTCACATTGCTGAAAATTGGCAACTCTTTCTCTGTCAATGGATGACATGGGTAGCTTTGATTTACTCTTTCCAGATCCCGGAGAAGAGATATTGACTAAATTTGAATCAGGGGATGAATAAACAAAAGGTTGTTCTTCCACATTTGGTTGGCAGTCCACAACATCAAGGAAATTACCACAATTTCTACAAGAAGTATGTGCCATCAAAGATTTACCTGCGCTTACATTATAACCAGATTGTTTTGAAAATTCCGGAGACATACCCCCCATTCTTGCCTCTGTAAAAACCTCATTCGTGACAGCATAATGAGTCGAACTTGAATAAGTAAGTGCAGATTTTGCTCTATTAGTAGCTTGCAGACCAGGCTCCAAAATTTTAGTAGCAGCATCAATCAATCTAGAGGTCCTTGACACATTCCTTGCAGAGGAAACCCTGGGACTCTTCACAGGAGAAGCAAATTTGGACTGGTGCTTTCTTGATCGAGACAAAACACTCTTAATTTGCAATGCCTCAGCTCCAAACCTAGTCACTGCCCGTCTCTCAGACTGCCCAGTCTTTTGTATCTTCTGAGGCCTAGATTCAATCCTTGCACCACCTTTCTCCGAACTTGAATCTTCCCTGTTAGATCCACTATGTTCATTCACAAACTTCTCTTCTCTAACATCACAAGAACCCGAAAAGGAAGGTTTCTTGGGCTTATCCTTTTGTAGAGTAGGCATAGATTCAAGACCCATCAGCCTAGCAACCAAACTCGGAGCTTTCATCTCATGCTTGGTCTCTAAATCAACACTACTACTACGGTTACCACTTTTCTTCACATTAGGGAAGCCCCCACTGTTCTCATCAGCAATCTATCATTCACAAAGATAACAAAAACATCCACCAATTATTTCCAAAGCAAAAACAAGAAACACAATTCAGGAAAAGTAAACAAATATATCACCAAGTGAAGCTTGGTTTTGGGCATCTTCTCATCCCCTCCAAACTTATTTGAAACTTGTTTTGCTCGAGCTGTTTAAAAACAATGCAGCAACAATCATCAAAAACCAAACTTTCCTCACAAAATGAGAACTTTAATAAACAACAATGCAGTAAGAATTATCAAAATTCAAACTTTCTTCAAAAAGTGAGAACTTTAAAAACAAACATACATAAATACAAACACTAACCTGGAGGGAGTAATTTTCTAGAGAAGAGCTTCTTCTTAGCAAATCTACGGTTCCAATCAAAGAGTTGAAAGAAAATACCTACACAACCTCCAGGTCTATGCGCCCGCTTCTCTGTTATCGCCAAACAAGGCGCCGTTTTCCCTGTGTTTTCATTCATCTCTCTCACTGATAAACTAACAACAAAATGTAAACGAAACCTAGCCCAAAAAACCTCCACAAACTCTACTCAAACAAATCCCACCACATTACAAAACCCCAAACCAAGCTCTCCACATTACAAAATCCCCATCTATCCTGCTAAAAATCAAGCTCAGAAGAGCTTAGAATACGCGATGAAAGTAAGAGAAATAATAAAAATGAATAAAAAAGGCCGTACAAAAACGCAATGAGTGAAAATTTTTCCCGAAAGAAACAACAACAAAACAGTGTAGGTCAGGGAAGAAACGACAGCACAGAGAGAGCAAAACGACAAGAATGTAACAGAAGGAGCAGGAACAGAATGCAGAGCGTGTAATGTAAGTATCTACATGTCTTGAAGCAAAGAGAAAGTGATTCTCCTGTTGGAAAGAACGATGATTTTGATCATGAGAATAATAATCAAATCAAAAGTGAATGTTTTAGATTAAGAGAAAGGATGGTTTTGTTCTCAAAAGAAGATGATTGAACTGGCATTTTCAGTGAAAAGAGGAAAGAGCTGTTGTTCTCAGCTGTGAAAGAAAGGTGCTCGACGTCGGCTCGAGACTGGCGTCGGTAGGATAAGAGTAGCAGACAAAGACAGCGCCCACGCGTACTGAAGCTAGTCAAACTGTCAGCAGGCACGAGAGACAAACAAATTATTTATAATTAATAAAAAAAAGTATTTCCTTAATAATGTTATAATCAAGTTTATTATTGTTAATTAATTAATATCGGGTTAAGCATTCCTCGTTGGGAGACAATCTTTACTTCTTCTATTTCTTTAAAGCACTTTTTTAAATAAATTTATTAATAACAAATTAAATACAAAAATAAATCATTTGTAATAATAAAAAAACCCAAAAAATATTTAAAAATTCAATTTTTTTTTTTTACAAAAACCCATTTAATAGAGATATTTAATATTTTTTGATAAACCTTAAGAAATGCTCTTAAAGGATATAGGGTAATTGAGACGGGAGTTTAAAGAAGAGGAAGAGATTAGGGACAAAAACAGAAAAAGGTTAAGTCTACATTGGTCAGCTATGTTGCGCTGTCACTATACGTAGGCAGCAGAAGCGTAGTTGCCGTATTTTTTTTAATTTACCCTTTTCACCTTCACCTAAACACTTACCAATAATTATCTACTCTCCAGACTGGCAGTCTCCCCTTCTTACTCAGCACTCACGCATCACTCAAATTTTAAAACTTTTTTAATTTGAATCATAATCATGGTTGGTAAGGTTACCCTGACAACTGTTTTAAGTTTGAAATATAGCAAATACATCCCTAATTAATACGTATCAGTGCTTAAAGGTTTCAAATCCAACAAACACACCCTTTGGCCAAATGCAAATCGACAATGACCTCCCCTTTCCGATGACCTTCCACCTTCCCTTGCTATCGGAAACCACCTTCTAACTTTATCCAGGGTCGTGAAGCTTCATCTCCCGCCGTCGCGCGATGTTTCGTCGTCCAGCAATTTTTCTTCAATTTCCTCGCATCGATCGACCTTCTCTGTCATCGATAGGCCTCCTCAACCACCGATCTACCTTCTCCCAAGCTCCCTTGTTGTCGTTCACGAAGATCCATAGTCATCTCGCCAAAAAAAGCCACCGCAACCATTTGACTTCCACCACCGATCTACCATTTTCCAGCAATGCCTCAACTTGCCAATTGTCGATTCGTCCTGCCCATCACCCGATCTACCCTCCCTGTTGTGTCGTCGCCGCTCTCCCAGTTGATCGTCGATTTGCATTTGGTTAGGTGTTTGCTAGATTTCAAACCTATAGGATCTAATGCTATTATTTATCTGGGGTGTGTTTACTAGATTTCAAACCTATCAAACCATTGGTTAAACCGGTTAACCCATGACCCGGTCGCCTGAATGGATCACCCCCCGGGTCGGGTTTTAAAACCTTGATCATAATATTACGAGTAAATGACATATTCTCATTCGAGGTTTAGCAAAATTTTAGTTGATACTCTTAGTTACATTTATTCTAGAGTTTACCCTTAAACTAATACTGTTAGTGACTGTTGAAGATGATTAAAAATGGTAAGTGGGGTCGACAAGTGAAGATATGGGTTTTGTAGAGGAGAATAAGAGATTGTAAGGAGTCAAAATGGTGGTCTCGGAAATGATTTTGGACTTCAGAATCGGTCAGAAAAAAGCTAAAAACCGTCAACTTGGATGCTATTAATGTAGGCTTTTTTTGCTAACATGAGCTTGTCTTCTACCAAAAAAAGTGAAAATTTAGGAATCTGTTAAAATAAAGGAAACGATGTTACTTTAAGGGTAAGAATCTAGAATAAATGCAACAATGAATATCAACTTGAGTTTCACTAAATCTCAGGTGGGAATATGTTGTTTGCTCTAATATTATTGCCAATTATTTCCATAAACAATAGGGTTTTTTTCATGTAAACTCCATGTGTTACATCTTTTTGTAGCGAGCATCCGTTAATTTCAGAAATATAATCCTAACTCTCATGTGTTTGGTCTTTTTTATAGTGAGTAATAACTGATTTCAGAATAAACAAACCGTTACGTTATTTTGTTTAAATTTGAAAAAAAATGACTTTTTTACTATTTATCCTAATTCAATCAATTTGATATCCAAAATTTATCAATAACGTTAAGAGAGTTATATATTTATATATTTGAAAGTTGAATTAATGATATTTCTGAAATCGGTAAATACTCATACAGAAAAGATCAATACACAAAGGTTAGGATTAAACTTTCAAAACCAGCAAGTACTCGTACCAAAAAAAAAAAAAAAAAAAGCTAAAAATTATACAAGAAAATCAAAATATTTATTTTTAGTTAAAAGCAATATAATGAGTGAAAAATAGATAACTTAAATGCGGAAAAGGTTTTGAGATATTAATCGGGACTTAATTACTTAAATATAAAGGCAGTGGAGTTAGTTAATTAAAAGGACACGTGAGTTTCCAGGATCCGGCAGAAAAGCCAGGAACCCGAGATAAATGTTGTCAATATCATGAATTTCAACCTTATTTTATTTTTATTTAAATAATTTTGGGAAGAAGTATAGACGTAGAGTAAAGTGAAGTCATTTTAATTCCCAGCTGTTTCGGGTGTCTTAAAGGGGGCGTTTGGTTCAGGAATGTTAAATTATTGAAAATATTGAATTACTGGAAAAATAGATTACCTTGAAAGATTACTGGGAATCTTTAGAAAAATATGTTTGGTTAGTTGGTGGGTATGTTATATTAATATGTTTGGTTATGGGGAATAAATTAGTAGGTATGCTATTTAAATTACTAAATTGTCCCTCTTTTAAATATTAATATAAAATTATTTTTATTATTAATTTTTGAATAATTCTTTTAACCCCCAATATTTTAGATTTAGCTAAAACACCCCCGCTTATATAAAACTTTAATTTATGACGAAATCACCCCCACCTCCTGCCGCCACCGCGAACCACCACCGGATGTGCCCGTGAGTACGTCACCGTGACCAAGAGGCTCCGCTATGGCCGTTTTTGGCCATATTGATGGCCGAAAACGGCCATATCGGGCCAGATCTGGCCGTTAACGGCCAGATCCCTGGCCATTATCGGCCAGGTTTGGTCACGGCCAGATCCCACGATCTGGCCGGAAATGGCCAGAATAGATCTGACAATTTCTGGCCCGATATGGCCGTTTTCGGCCATCAATATGGCCAAAAACGGCCATAGCGAAACCTCCCGGAGCCTCCCACAGAATTTCCAGTGTTTTTAGGGACTCCGGCAATTTTTCGGCGGTGGTCCGTGGTGGTTGACCGCTGTCGACGGTGGTGGCTGCTAGGTGGCAGTGGTGGTCTGTAAATTATTTTAAATATAAGGGCATTATTGTCCAAAATTTTAATTAAACAAGGGTAAAATTGAAATAGGATATTAATGTAAATTTGTTTTAAAGTAGGGGTATTATTGTCCAAAATTTTTATTAATAAGGGATAAAATTATAACAAAAAAAGATAACCCTGATAATCTCAGAAAACCTAAGAAAATAGAGGTAATCAGATTACCTCTTATATTATCAATAGTAACCACTATTGGTATTTGAAGATTACTGGTATCTTATATTACTTGACAACCAAACGTAATAATCAAGTAATATAAGATGACATAGTAATATAAGATGACATTACCCCAGTAATGCCCACTTAACCCCGAACCAAACTGACCCAAAGAGACAAATAATTTTAATTACATTTGGGCATATAATATTTAATTATGTTGACCACTAATTTGTCTCATTTCTTGCTCCAAAGTCGCAATTTGGCACTCTGCCATTTGGTCTCACCAGTCAACAAAACCTGTGTTAAAAAAAAAAAAAAAAAAATTACCATAACTGAGATGACAAAAATATCCCAAATGATGATGTTGAAATACGTAGAGTAATATTATGTTTATTCACGAATTTTACAAACCCGTTATTAACTTTGTTAAAATTATATATAGTATCCGTATTATGTTTATGATATCTATACTATGCGTTATATTTACAAATAATAGTAAAATGGTTAGTAAGATGATGAGTAAGTATATAATTACTCAAATATGTATATAAATATATTAAAATCATGTGAAATTTTACAAATAAATTATTTTTAATTCTTTAATTATGCAATTTATCTATTATTCTTATTATTTCACCAAGACCAAGACTATAAATATAATGGACTAAAAGTCTAAAACTGCACGGTTAGGTGATATTGCCTCTATTTCTTATACTATTATTATCTATCATTATTCTTTGTTCCGTTTGGATTAAAAAATAGGATATGTATTTATTTACTTATTTGGTCAATCTAATCTAAAAATTAATCTAACCTAAATAATTTTTTTTGTCTAAAAATGAGAAGAGGGTGCGACTTGTTTAGACTTGGGTAAGGCCTAGTCCCAAAATGGGACCAGTCCTTCAAGGACCATATATCATGGGCCTGAGACCTTTGAGATATATCAGGGCCCAAATGGTCTGAAATTTGGGACCAGTCCTTCAAGGACCATATATCATGGCCCTGGGACCTCTAAGATATATCAGGTCCTTAGGACCAGTCCTAAAAATTACCAATACCTCCTAATTTTTTTTATTCAGTAAAACCCCTCTATAGTCATTATGGTGGAATCAAACTAATTTATTACTATAAGGAGGTTATAACTTAATAGAGTTATAATTACAAAAATTAATATTTTGATTTCTTATTTTATAATTCATGTTTTAATAGTGTGTATTATGATTTCAATTAATTGTTGTAGTAGTATTGGTATCAGTATTAGTATCACACAACTGTTCTGTTCCTACCACCAGCTAGCACTTCCAAAATCCAGATGTGTGATGCAAGCATCATTAGAAATTTCAAAGATTATTATAGTCAACGTTTTAATCGCCTATTTTTGAAATTGATAGAAGATCGTGTATTGGAACCAGAAAAAAAAAAAGTATCCTTAATAAAATTGTAAATGCAGTTGCTACATGGTCAATTAGTGTGAAGTCACAGACAATTATCAATTGTTTTAAACACTACAAAATTAAGACCCTCGATATCGATGAATTGTAAGTTACAAATGAAGTGGATATAGAGAATAAAAGACTCATTGCAGAATTGAGTAATCAGATTCGACAAATTCACTATACTAATCGAATGCATATTAATATCTTCCTCGATCATTCAAATAAGCGACAAGTCATATATGCTTTAACTGAAAAAGAAATCATTGCTACAATTAGACAAGAAGAGAAATGAGACAATCATGAGGATCATAGCATAGAAATACAAAAAGTTTCGTGTCATAAAGCTCTAAACATGCTTGAAAAACTAGAAATATTTTAGTTTCAACAAGAAGATGTCCATACTAACGAATTATTATATACCCGCAAGTTAAAAAGTGTCGTAGCAATTCTAAAGCATAAATCATTATCCCAAACAACTTTAGATAAATATTTTATTTCATTTTAAACCTTTAATGTAAAGTAACATATTTTTTTTTTGCAATATACAGATAATTATTTCTATATAGAGGTAACTTTCCTTAAGACGGGAATTAGAAAAATTATAACTTATTACAATGTGGAGTTTATTCTTATTTATAACTATCCCAAATTGGAACTAAAATTTTTTATGACTATGTAAAATTTATTTCTACATAGAGTATCACTATAGAGAGGTTTTACTGTATATTTTGGGTTTAAATCAAAATTATGTAGGGGGATTTATGTAACTTTTTAGGGGATTTTTTTTGTAATTTTTTGAATTAATTAGTATATAAAATGTAAAATATCAGTTTAACTCTTATATTTATTGTCCATTTTATTACCAAGGGTGTTTTTTGAAATAAGGGTGGAGGGTTTGGGCTTGGGCCTTGGAGGAGGGACCAACCCAAGGACCGATCCCTCCTCCTTTGGGCCAGTTCGGGTCTGGGCCTGGACCCTATAGGACCAGTCCTCCCAAGGATCGGTCTTGGCCTCTTGGGTCCCCTTTTTAGGGTTTGGACCCAAATTCCCACCTTTAGACTTGTTTTTAGATTATCCAACTCTATTCAACTTAAAATATTTTTCTTTCTCTTCTTTTCTTTTTTCTCTCCTTCTAATCTGAAAATTAATTTACCCAAAATCACCATCGCCTACCAGCAACCACTGAGATCTGACTGTTAACAACAGTCAGATTTTAATAATAAATATTTTCAAAAAATGTACCAAACGACTATTCTGTCTTAAAACCTTTTTCAAAAATCGTATCAAACAACTATTCAGTATTTTATCCAACTTTAATATAATTTTCAGATATTTTATCAAACACATTTTCATATTCAAATATAATTCGATTTGATCTAACTTAACTCAACTTGAAACACTTTTGCAGAATAATATTTAAAAAAAAAAGTGTAACAAACGCGCCCAAGTATTTCTATCTCTATCATTTTTGTTTTGTACAATGAGATGGGCCCGGCAATCCCTTAAATGGGCCTGAACCTAACAACAATCAAAATGTCTAAGCCATTTATAGCAACTTTAGGGGAATGTGACTGGGTTTGACTGTTTGGTAAGGAAGGACCAGTCTTTGCTTTGCCTGTTACCGTCTATCCATGTGATTTTGAAATTTGAAATTTTTTATGTTGATTACAATATCATATATCCATGTGAATTTTAAAATTTTATGTATGGTTATTTCATCTCCAAACCCATTGCTTGATAGAGTTTGTCTAGATTGGATGAAAAAAGCCCCACTAAGAGCATCTCTAAAAGACTTTTTATATGACCCAAACTCTTTATTATAAATAGTTTATCCATAAAACAAAAGTTTAATAGGCTTTTTATTCTTTAAATATATATTAAAAAGTGAGTTTGACTCTCTACATCTATAAAGTCAAATTTCAGTCTCTATCCCTATTTTATTTAATAAATTACAAGTTTTTATTCATTTCATTGTTAATTTTCTCTCATATTAAGTATCTCTTATATTTATTAAGTCTAATTTAAAGAGTCCACTGGATTTAAATACAAATTTTGTTTTTTATATTTAGAAATAAATGAAGATATTCTTTATTTATGTGAAATATATTCTTTAAAATAAAGAGCACAATTGAAGATGCTCTAACAATGCTGTCTAATACCTTAATTAGTATCTTACAAGTAATAACCAAGGATGGAGTAAACATTGGATAAGTTAGATCTACGGTCAATAGGTTCTTAAAAAAAACTACTAAATTCATTGAGTTGCTCCAAAGAACCAAACTGGTTGGTTATTAATGAAATTCTTTATTGGCTCTATGTAAAATACTCGTTTGAACAAAAGCTCTAAAAAACATTGTAAGTTAAACTCGTGCTGATGAATAAGAATAACCAATATCAAATACTAGTAATAATATTAGTAAAAGAGCATTCTCATATACCTCCAGATACGCTGGACACCACATATTCTTGTACAATTAAAAGAGGAATCGATTCCCTAAAATATAAATAATTAGGAGGAAGTTCAACCTTGAACCCATTCGTGGGTAATTTAGATGGTTAGGGCGAATTTAAGATAGTGTGGATAGGTGTACAATCTCAGGTTCGATTTTCCATCTAAACATCCACGATTTAGGTGGGGGGTAGTGGCGACAGGTTGTTGTACTAGTTTCTCTCAAGGATTAGTTGAGATGCACATAAACTGACTCAAACATCTTGGTTAAGAAAAAAAAAGGTTCAACCTCGAATAGAATTTAAAGGCACTTTAAATACAACCAACTTCTGTCTTAATTTATTTACATTTGAAGTAACAAATATAAAGAGCGTATTGTACAAGTGCATACAAAAAACATAAAATGCACCGAAGAATGGAGGGACAAGATGGAGACAACTCAAAGCATTTTAAATAGATCCATTTTAAATTCATACAGATCGGGTACGGCCCATGTTTATATTTCATATAGTGAGCCCATGTTAGTTAAAGGTTTAATGGATTTGGGTGGACCAAGCCATCCAACTTAGAAAACAATCTAATATATTAAAGAGTGCGTTTGGATCATATAATATTTATTATAGGGAGATATTATATTAATAAAAAGATAGATTACCTTAAAGATTATTAGAAATAATTAGAAAAATATATTTGGTTGGTTGGAATAAATTGGTGAGTATGTTATATTTATATGTTTGGTTAGGAGGATAAATGGTGGATATTTTATATAGATTACTAAATTGCCTTTTTTTTTTTCTTTTAAATATTAATATGATATTTTTTGAATCATTTTTTAACCCCCCTACATTTGAAATTTTGCTGAAACACCTCAGCCATATGATAAAACTTTAAATTGTAGTAAAATCACCCCCACCCAACCCAAGCTACTGCCGGTAGCCAACCACCACCGTTGACTACTATCGGTAGTCAACAGAGTGGTGCACAATCGGCCGTATATGGCCAGTCATGCGCTGATAAAGCTATTTTCGGTCATGAATCACAAATCTATGGCCATTCACGGCCAAAGATGTGGCTGTGAAATGGCCATAGATCTGGCCTTGAAACAACCATAGAAAAGGCCTTATTGGTGCACGACCGGCTAGATCCTATCGATCGTATGCCATTATAGTGACTGCCGCCAGTTGTCGGTTGTGGTAGCTGGTGGTGGGTGGTTGGGGGTATTTTGTTAACTTTTAAATTTTTTTGTGGCTCTAATGTTTTAGCTAAATTCTCAAATATAAGGGAGCTAGGTAATTGGTTATTTGGTAGATATTTGAGAGCAATTGTATCCAAAATGATATTTACTTAAGGGCAAAAAAGGTATAAAAATCAGATTACTTTAGTAATCTTTTAATAACACCTCTTGGGGAGGATATCTGATTACCCTCTATATTATCAACCGTAAAAACTACTTACAATAAAAGATATCTATAATATTTTATTATTTGCAAATCAAACAACAAAAATTTACAAAATAAGGAAAGATTACCCTGTTATCTTATATGACCTCGAACGAAACTCACCCAAAGAAACTCCATTTCTTAAGATACCTCATTTCAAAGTTTTAAAATTAATTTTGTTTCTAATGGCACCCCGTAAATTTCATAGAGCCCTTCATTCGGCCTTTTTTTTTTCTTTTTTTTTTTAATTTATTTAAAAGATTAACGTTGCATTTCCTGTATCTATGTTGTATACCACCCACTAACGTTATTCCTAAAACAAAATTTTAGATAATAATATTGAAAGTTCAGGAATTTTTTTTTTTAAAAAAAAATCCTTAAAAATAATATCAAGAACATAATAGAGTTAAACAACAACAACAACAACAACAACAACAACAAAAAAAAAAAAAAAAAAAAAAACTATCAATATTTTGAAGAAAAAAATAACAGACTGCAAACAATCTCATATTTCAAATCCTATTGTGATTATTCATTCTCAAAAAAAAAAAAAAAAAAAAGGTTTATAAGATAATAATGGGGTTTCAAAAGTATTAAAGTTAATTTTAACAATTTAATATAAGGATAAATCTGTTGTTATAAAATTAAATAAAGATTGAGACTTCTTTAGTCTATTAGTGAGATGCCAATAGATCCACTCCGGCGTATTATACAACTATATATTGTTTTGTTTCCTGTCTTTGTAAAGTAATCTTTTATTTTGTTGGAGATCCCACGTCAATTAGACATGCTTTAATCAACTGATTTATAAGAGGGGATAATCTCTTTATTCAATAAGAGTTTGTTGGGTAAGTAGTTAGGCCCAATTTCAACAATTTTTTTTTAATTTAAAAAAAAAGACAAATTAAAATTTGGAGTTCTTGTAAATACAAAAAGTTGGAGTCCAACATGCAACAACTATTAATATTAACGAAGGAATAATACTATATTTATAATTCATTCTTATAAATTTTCTCTCACAATCTCTTAGATGACTATTTCAGTTTTTTGTTAATGAATTTTTTATCAGAAAAAAACAAAAAATTGATATGTATAGATTATAAAAAAAAGTTTATGAGATTGAGTTATAAGCCTACCTCTATTATTTATGAAGATGTCATTGTGTACGTTGATCGACATGCTTGACACTCTCAAAAAAAATCGTCTCGATAATTTTAAATTGGATATGATACGTTCTCTCATAATTAAAGTAATCATGTAATGTAATGCGTAAGTTACACGTATAAGTTAAATAGATATGTATAATTTTCCAATGTGCAGGTGGAATTTGGTTGATCTGAATGATTTTCAGAATTGTCATAAAAATTGCAGGTGACATAATTTCAGTGGTTACAGTAAAGTTGAAATAGTGTTCTCCCATTAGCGTCAAGTCATTTTCTACTGAAGCGAGAATGGTCCATTTTATTTAATAATTTTGTTCACTTTATCTCTTTCAAACTCAGAAACTTGAGTGAGATATGGTCTACATCATGTCATCACCAAGTATATTCCAAATCCATCACCAGAACTCAAATTGAATTCGGCACAAGTAGACATACGCTTGTTGAAATTATAAAAAGATCACATTAGCTATTCTAAAAGAGACATTACACCTTGTCTTTGCTCCTATCATTTCTCACTAACCAACAAAACAAAGGGACACATCAATTCCCCTCCTCCTTCAACTAAATTTACTCAAATTTTTCATTTTTTTTTTTCTCCAAAACTATATCCAATTTGAATAACAGTAATGAGTTACTAGAGTTAAGGTAGAAAGGTTTTATAGAGAACAAACAAAAGAATTTTTGCTATCAGAATTGGTCGAAATGACTTGGGTAGTAATAGAATATTATATTTTACTTTTAATTTGAAAAAGAAAAACGAGAAATTGAAGAAAGGGTATCTAAGGAAGTGCACATAATTCGGGACAAGGCCTACCCAGAAACCAAGGACATGCTAAGAGGGGAGCTCTTTTTCAGTTTTTCTGCATGTGTGTGTTCTGACTTTTCAAAAGCAGGAAAATGGGAAAAAAAAAAAAAAAAAAAAAAAAAAAAAAAGAAAAGAAAGGAAAACCTGCAGCCACTAAAATCTAGGAACACAGAGACAAGAGGAAAAACCATAACATGTAAAAATGTATTTATATATAAATATAAGTAGTATGAAACTAAAGCATACAATAAGTAAAATACAAAATAGGACAACCATGAAATTGAGTGTCTTCTTTTAACTATATTAAGTTGTCCTTTGTCACATGGTCAATCATCAAACATATGGGAGAAAATTTGACCAGATCCATATAATCTTACAGTTACAGATATGCATCAAAATTATTGCTTCCTTACTAAAACCCTTTTTCTTTCTGTTCATATCATATCATTGTCACTCATAATATCAACCATTCAAATCTTCCATCTCTGTGTTCATCAGAATCCTCTCAAGATAATTATAAATGGAGAAGACGCAGAGATTTTTTTTTTTTTTTTTTTTTTTGTCATTAATAAGAAATTAGTTATATTGATTTCCAAAACACTCTCTGAATACAAATACTTTGTCTTAAGTAAAAATCAGTGAACAATTATATTGCAGGGAATTTTGGTCACATAAATACCAAAAGAAGATAAAGCAAAAATAGAATGGGACAAGACAACCATGAAAGCAAGGGTTACCTGTCATTTTTGTTTCTCCAAACCATGTGCCATGAATTATATCGTTCTCCATCTAACTTTCCTTCTTCCTCTTTATCTTCTTCTTTTTCATGCACCCTCTCTTTCTTATCCTCTCATTCCACATCAAAAAAATTAACCAGATATAGAGTAATTAATCAAACCACAATCAATCCGGCCCTTAATTAAAAAGAAACGAAACCAATCATTTCTTCTTGTTCTTGTCTTTGCCATTGAAGAAGATTGAACCTAAACCGAATAAATTCCCTGATGGGACATTCAGAACTACTGGATTAACATGAATACCATTCCCATAAGATCCGTAATTCTTCTTCAACGGCGGCTTCTGATGA
The DNA here is from genome assembly GCF_008641045.1 of Pistacia vera. NCBI lineage: Eukaryota > Viridiplantae > Streptophyta > Magnoliopsida > Sapindales > Anacardiaceae > Pistacia > Pistacia vera. The sequence continues at coordinate 216,650 of NW_022195107.1, read as the reverse complement.
TTTGTTGAAGACGATGAATGTGGTGATCTTATAGACGGTGGTTGTTTCTGTGTATTGTTATTACTGTCCTTCGACAATGCAGCTCGCTTATCATTTGTAGCAGAACCGGTTGAGTTGCTGCGGTGTAAAAGTGGAGGCAAAGGACACAAACTCCTCCCATAACCACTGCCACAATTCAAACTACTACTTCTTTTGAACCTCCAAAAGGATTTGGAACTTTGCTTATTGTTGTTATTATTGTTATTATTCTCATCTAAATGATCATCCTCATCGCCGGCTTCGTCCCTCATTACTACTATCTTGCTTCTTTTCAGGTTCACTTCTTTTGTTTCTTCAGGATTCTTAGTGCCTGGAGCAGCTGGTATTGGCAATGTACTCAAAACTTTAGGATTACTGTAATTAGTCTTTTTCTTGACTTGTGTGGGAAGAATTTTTCCATCGGAGAAAAGCTCATCAGCTGAAGACGAATCTTGACCGAAGCTTTTCCGAACACAGAAGTCGAAATCAATGCCTATTGAATTTGATCTACGCGGGTGTTGCTCCACTGCAGGCACGATATCAGACTGGCAAAAATCATGAGAAAAAGAAATTCTCGGACTCACACCAGAACTTTCAAGTTCAATCGCCATTAATGTTCTCCTGAAAAACTTTCAACGAAAAAAAAAAATATTACAAGATGGAAAAAGAACATGGACAAGTTCAGTGTTTTATAAGCAACCAGAAGCCATTAGCCATAGCTAACTAGCATTAAAACACTATAAAGTAGCGTAAACCTAACAAGGCTAAAACGAGTAGTGAGAAATTTAATGGGGTTTGAAATAATCCAGGAACAGGGTGAAATTTGAAAGAGATATCTAAAGGGAGATGAAGATAAGGACTTGTGAGCTATCTCAGTGCAATAAATTGTGACATTGAAGGGGATTTTGAGAGAGGGGGAAGGGAAGAGAGAGAGAGACTAGAGACTAGAGACTAGAGACTGAGTGTTGAGTGAAGATGAAATAGAGCGACGTGAAGAGATTTTTATGCACTAAAAGCCGGGTTGGGTGGAGTTGGTTTGGTTGAAAGGAAATTAAAAGAAATAGATAGAATTAATTACAATAATAAGAAGAGGAAGAAGAAGAAGAAGAAGAGGAAACAGGTAGACATGTTTTAACTGAGTGACGTGGATGGAGATTATTTGCTAGATTATATGGCATGCAAATTTTGGCTGCTTTTCTCTTGGGAGTATTTTTCAAACGGGAAACATATGGATTATCATACGTTTGTTTTTAAATGATTGACGGTGTTGGAGCTAATATAGGTTTACATCAATTAATTATTAGGACCCTAAAATTATTAGTCGAATAAAAGCTCTAATAACTACCTATTAGTAACCAAGAAAAGATTTAAAACTCAAGATCTCTTTAATATTATCATAAGTTTCTTTATTAGTAATTAATAACAACTTTTTTCAAAGATTATCCACAAAAATAAATATATTTTAAAAAGTAAAGATTAATAAAAATAGGGGGTTCTACTTGTTCTAATGAAATATATTTTCATTCTCTAATTGTATTACAATATAATGTAGAAAAGATTTATTTATTTGAGAACACCAATTATTAGTATATATAAAAAGTATAATTATTTTAAGAGTAAACGACATATTCCCACCCAAGGTTTGACGAAATCCCAAGTTGGGCCCTAGTTATATTTATTCCAGATTCCCACCCTTAAAGTGATGGAAAAGTGTTTGATGTAGCGGTAAAGGGGTAAATTGGTTATTTTGGATGGATGACGCACGTTAGTAGATTATCGCCTCTAACAATCTTTTGGTGCACGTTAGCAGACAATGTCCCCGACGTTTTTTGCCCTTTTTCCTATGATTCTTCCACCCAAAATTACTTTTGTCACCACCATTTGAACTCTCATCCCCCCCTCTACAAAACCTTACCCTTCACAACCCCTCATCACTCGCCGATCGCCGGCCACGACAGCTACGACATGTAACTGGTTTTTGCCGATTTCCAGCCGTTTTGAACGGCGACAACCCCAACGACCACCACCATTTGACTATTCCTGTCCTCCCATACAAAACCCTTAACCTTCCCAACCACGATAGCTCACTGTTTGCTGTCCACCACTTCACCAAAAAAGGTTCGATGAACATGAACTCTCAGCCCACAAACAGCGACTAAACGGTTGCTAGGGACATAGGGGTTTTATAGAGTTGGAGGCGCTGGTTGCAGTGGTGGTGTCCAATTGGATTTTCGCCGCCAGAATCGACCGAAATCCGGTGAAGAACAAAGAAATCCTAAGCTGAACGACGCCGACGATTGGAGGGGCTAATGAGTCGGGAACTAGAGGGATTTTGGACTTAAAACTACGGGGAAGGTGATGGAGGTGACCAGGGGGTTTGACGCTATTGGAAACAGCCCAGATCAGGCAAAAATCAAGAGGGTATGCAGTGACCAAGGGTGTTGTTGAGATAATTTGAAAATAAAATGGTAAGTTATAATTCTACTAATTTAGGGGTTAAAATGTAATTTAATAATTTAGAGTTAAAGGCATTATGGTAATTGCACCCCCTAAACCCTAAAAATTGCTAGCAGTGTTATTTTAAGGATGGGAATCTGGAATAAATGTAACTTGGGATTTCGTCAAACCTTGGGTGGGAATACGTTGTTTACTCTTATTTTAATTTCCCATGAAGAAAATTGGTGAAAACATAAGGAGGAAGTGATGATATACATATTTTAAGTTTATTTAAATCTTTGAAAATTCTCCATTATGAACTTAAATTTAGATTAAAAGTGCAAATTCAAGCTAAAAAAAAGGCCTTTTGTTTTAATTAGACTATATATATATATGTGTGTGTGTGTGTGTGTGTGTGTGTGTGTGTGTGTGTGTGTGTGTGTGTGTTTGTGTTTGTGTGTCCAGCATCAAGTAAAAATCTTATTAAAAAAATAATTTAATTCAATATTTTTAATAACAATAATATATTTATTATAATAATATTCATGTTTCAATATCAAAGAGAATAGTATATGTGAAAATATAATTGCAATTAATAAAATCTAATGCGTTTGCTTTGTTATTTTGGATAGGATTGTGAGAATAATATTAGGTAGTTGAATAGAGTGAGTATTACGAGGTAAAATTTAAAAATTAACAAAAAAACTCCCATAGGTTTACTAATTTAACTAAACACCCCAGTATATAATTTTTTTTTAAAATGACAAAAATAACCCACCCACCCACAGTGCTAGATTCCGGCCACTACCATCGGAATCTGGCCGAAAAATGGCGTTACGACATAGACCGGTCATGAGTCGATATGGCCTTTTCCGACCAGATCCACCATGGATCTGACCTGAAAAGGCTAGATCTACGGCTAGATCTAGCCGTCGATGGTCGCAAAAGGCTAGGTTTGACCGTCAACGATGGCCAAAGATATGACTGTCGTTGTCGGTCAACAACAGCCAAGATTTGGCCATCTTTGACCATCAACAACGGTCATTTCTTTGGCCATCGCTGATGGCCAGATCTACTATGGATTTGATCGGAAAAGGCCAGATCAGTGAATTACTGACCAATTTCGGTCATTTCTATGCCGTTGTAACAGATTCTGGCAATCGTCCACGGTGGTTGCCTGAATCTGGCAACTATGGGTGGGTGTAGGTGTTTTTATTAATTTTTAAACTTTTTTTTTCAGGGGTGTTTAATTAAATTAATGAACTTAAGGGGTTTAAAAGTAATTAAAAAAATAGAATAGTATTTCCCAAATAATTAAACAAACATGTATTTTGGGAATAGGATTGGGAATAATAAAACAAATGCACCCTAAATTATTTTCCATTGTTGATGAAAAGGCATGTACAATATGGGACCCATAAATCCAGTTCTCTACTGAGTTGTATTAATTTTGTTGGGGCCCTTAACATTTGAAGTCAAAAATAAAAAAGAAACTATCCCATCGTAATATTGAAAGAGACTAGCAAAAGAAGTTGGATTATATCTTAATTATAAATCTCACTATCAAATTACAATAATGTATTAATTGAAATTGGAGAAAATTTTGGAATTGATTAACATTAAGCCATATATGTTGAGTATTTACAGAATTTATTTTCGTCAAATATGGATAATATATTTATATATATTATATAATATTAAGTGATTAATACAGTAATAGAGGTTGTACTTGTACCTAGGTTTGACAATAAGCAAAATATATAAAAGGTGAAAGATATATTTAACTATACATTCTGTGAAATTGTATTTTCACCTAATATCATCAATACCATTAATTGTTTTTTATTTTATTATCAATCCACCTGCTTCTTTCGGTTGTGTTTTAATTACAATTTGATATTCCCTAATTATAAAAGAGATTTAAAGAAATCTGTCAGTGATTATTATAAAAAAAATGTATTTTCTCTATAGCTATTCTGAATCTCTGATTGTTATTGTTTTTCATGTGACCATAATAGATTTATGCAACAGTTATGGCCATTAACGACAAACCTGCTGAATTCATTGCTTATGGGGGGAAAAAAAAAAAATTAAATTCCTAGTTAAAAAAAAAAAAATTAAATTTTAATATTGTTGTCCTGTGGAAGGAATTTGATTACACACAGAGAAATGTGACTTGATAAAAAATAATGCACGTCAGAACTTGTCACATGGCCTTGTAACCATTAAAAATTAATTGGTTTGGTATGAAATTAAACTATGCATTACTTATACACAGTATATATTATTATTATTATTGGTACTTATGACTTTATTTATTTATTTTTCCAATTTTGACTCCAAAATACAAATCCCTCCAACAACAACGTGTTTTTCCTTGTAGTTCGAATACCATGTATAAGCATAATATAACATTATTAATATAAAGAACATCTATTAAACAAAATTATTTAATAATTAATACTACAATTTAGTTTCTCTTCATACATGTCGCATCAATTTAGGTTCGAGAAATTTCTAGTGATATACATTGAGACAAACTCCGACAATAGAATCCAAAAAATATATAACCGTCTAATCTAATAATTCACTCATTTTAAAATTTAAACTTCAAATTATTTCCCCAAGTACTATAAATATCCTCTATAGTTTACTCCTTCAAATCTTAAAATTAAGGAAGAATCAAATATTAAAAATATTAAGATACAAGTAAAAACTTTGAATCGTATTGTAAATTTTGAATCACAAAAAACAAGCCCTAAATGATTGAAATTTGAAAAAGAAAAAAAAGTTTAAAGATAAATTTGAAACCATATTCATATGCATGTAACAAAATATTAGATAAATGTAATAATCAAAGACATGATTTAGTGTTGAAAATAATTGTTATAAATAATTTAGAAGGGAAAGGATGTTTTTCAAATCTTTCATATCATGGTTGGTGGTTGATGGGCCAAAGAAATAGTAGGGCCCATTAAGTAAATGGGTCCAAGGAATAATTTACAACTTTTAAATTTTTATGCTGTAGCTTTGGTGGCCACTTGCCATGTGATCAAATTCTGGAAACTTCTGCTGCAATTCCCTTAGGAAAATTTTGAGGGAATGCTCGTTCCCTCTTAAATCAAGGAATCCGATTCCCAAATTTGAAAGAAATGGGTATCTTAGGACTAAGGAATCCTATGAAATTCCTTTCTTATCCATGTTTCAATTTTTCCCCCATATGTTAAAATATTTTTAAAATTAATTTACTATTCTGGCCTCCACATCTACGACATCGTCGTTGGCATGACTATGTTGTCCCATCATTGGTCATTGCTGGCCGGTGATATTGGCAACGTAACAAACAATCATTGTTTGAAAATACTGATAGATGATTGATCAGTCTTAAAATTTAAAAAAAAAAAAAAAGAATTATTTATATAAAAAGAATAATTTTATATCTATCGATACAGCTTTATTTATATTATTGAATAATAATAAAGTGTAAAATATTATAAATAATGTAATCGTATTATGTTGCTTTATTTGTTCCCATTCCCATCGACAAAACACCAACTCACTTTCACGAAGGGTGTAAAGTTATTTTCAAGCCACCTATCTCTCAAAGACTGGGGCAATTAAGATATGCGACAGATAAAGGGAGAGAAGCCCACTGTCATTGGTGAGGCTGTCGGGTTCCTCAAAATGTCTAGTGCATTACAGGTAAGCCAGCCAGCCATCAAGGCTTATCCAAACCCAAAATATACCACATTGAGACACCAAAATTTCTTTTGCCAAATTATAATTTTGAACTATAAATTTTATTCACTGCTTACTATCTTATAATTATTACGTATGGTTTCGGATGTCCTATTCTTAATAAATTCACAATTGTTAGATGTAAAAAATCTTATCAATCAGAGATACGTGATTGACAATTTTAAAACCACGTAGGATGTGTGTGTAATTCTAATGGATCAGTGATGGAATAATACGATAAAGAATGTATAGTAATTAACATAAAATATTAAAGAATCAAAAGATAATTTTTAAAGTGGTTCGACTATTTATTATAATACAAAACCTATGTCCACTATTATGTTATTGAATATACGAAGTAAGTGATTTACCTTTACAAGAGTTTCTAATGAGTTTTCTGTGTCTTATTTAACTAATCTCAATAAAATAAATTATGAAGTAAAATACAAAAAATAATTTATTCTTAAATTATAAAAATGTACCAAAGTTTGGGAGCTAAGCCCCTCTAAATACGAATAATATTGGAGGATTTAACTCTACCAAATTACTATTATAATATGCATGATCAACTGCCATTGACTGAAGAAATTGTAATACTATATATATATAATGTCTTTTAATATTTTTTTTCCGTTAAATGTAACGATAATTAACGGAGTCTTACTCCTTTTCAACCTATTTCTAAACTTATGTCCTTTTTCCTTTTATTTTCGAAAACATTGCCCTTAAATTGATAATATCCCTAAAATAAAAGTTATATTTAATTTTTAAAGAGGAAATAATATAAAATTTTAACTTTTGATGATATATCAGTATTATTTTAATTGGTTTTAAAAGATGATTGAAGATTTCTTTGTAAACAAATTAATTTTGTATTTATTAATGGTAAGTTATCAAGATATTAATAATTGAAACTTTAATTAAATTAAAATACAATTTTTAATTGAAATTATTTAAAGTGTTATTAGAAATCAAGTTAATTAAGCCAAAAATTAGACTTTGGAATATCAACTGAACTGGTAAAGCTTTTAAAGAATTTAGTTAAATGCCCTTCCAAGTTCATGAGAGAAGTTATTAGTGGCAAAAATCGAGACAAGGGTGGATGCAATACTAGTTGTTCTCAATTTAAAAAAAAAAAACATTAATATGTATCATTTCTGAATTTTGGTCCATCCTAACAGAAATATTAAATATTAATAGACGAAAATATTAACATGTAATTAGTTTTTATTTTTACTCATTCTAACAAAAAATTTTGGATTCACCCCTGAATCGACACATTTAAATCAAACAAGAAAGAGCTTGTTTCAATGCACTCTTTCTTAATCACCTCTTCAGCATTTTCTCCTCTCCCTCTTCTCTTTAAAATCAACACGAAGCCAACAATACTGAAAACAAGCCCAACTACTCCAGCCCAGCCGCAAGTCCAATTATCATAACCTTACCGAGTCCTCCACCACTTGAAGCATTAATTAATCCTGCTCGGAGGATCAGGTACCTCCGCTTCAATTTCGGGTGCCGGTGTCCTCCTTATGGCCAACAACTCGTCAATATCTGGTGCAGTTTCCCAATCCTTGTGCACTGGATCATACATTTTAACCTGGATACAACAACTTGGTGAACAAACCCAAATATCCCATTTCTCTGTTCCGTTGCATAACTCATTGACAACAGACACTTTGTGCAATTCTTACCACTACGATCCCGGGCGCATTCCACGTAACCATAAATTGAAAGATTATTCCATGCTTTAGTATGCGCAGTTACATATATATCTTTCATCATATAATGTGCCTGCTAGATTATATAAAAATTGCTTTACAGTGTTGTCGTAAGAAATTGGATAAGGTAACTTCACGCGGGTCGTTTACTTCAAGCTTATAATCTACATCGCTCTTGTTTAAGAAGTTATGGGATGAGTAACGGATCGTGTAGTAGGTATGCCAAACTTGAGCAGCTGTTGCGTTGGGACACACACGACGAATACTTAATACGCCTGATCAGTCAATGCAGGCTTGGCATGTAAGAGTAAAAACTGAATCTATAGATTATCGTCAATTATTCTTTAAAATGTGAAATAAATATTTCGGACCTGGTATTCTTATCGTTAGTGTTTAAGTGATTCACGGCAAAAAGACGAATGAGATTATTATTTTTTTTTTTTTTTGAAAACTATAGGGTGCTTCCTTCTTTATATTCAAAAGTGGTCCTTTGATTCTAAACCACATGATAAAGTATGTAAATGTATTCATATTATTAATCGAATGATGTTATTTTTTCTAATCATTTATTTATTTAAATATTATTTATTTTTTGTAGTTATTCAATATTTTATGTTCTTGTCCCTTGACTTAACCTCCTGATTGTCAATTGTGTTGCCGGACCTTTCTTCATGCAGCGGCTATGTCAACAAAAAAATTTTCAAATTTATTTATTTTTTGTGACCAGAAGTTCAATTAGCTTGCTCATACCTGATAATCCCTCGAGCTCCAAGTTAATATCGAAAATCCCAAGTGACCACCCTATTAGTAATCGAGGGAATGAACTCAATACTCTTGATAATACATCAAAGTCTTATCCTCCACCGACCACCAGGGTGGTTAATTTTTTTTTTTCAATTTTTTTTATTATATATCAATTTTACTCCTTAAATAAATTATTTTGGCCTCCATAGTCATTGAACTACATTTTAACCCCTTAAAATTTAAATCAATTTCTAGACTTTCATTTTCTCTACTTCAATCCTGGTTCCTTATTGGTTTGGACATGTCATAGATAACTATTTCGCTTGGAGAAAAATTCTTTATGAGTGCGGTGTTGTTTTATTCATATGCACTGATCACAGTAAAACACAAGGAAATTCAATAAAAACTTCTCGTTTTGAACGTATGCATTGAGAACTGAGTCGTCTCTTTATAAAAGCGTAAGGACCAGCAAATGCAGCCGCCTTAACCGTGGTGTTATTTGGCCCTCCATAGATTGAACTGTACATTTTAATACCCTTAAAATTTTAGTGCAATTTCTCGAATTTCATTTTCTCTACTTAAGTCCCTGGTTCCTCATTGGTTTGGACATGTCATAGATGACTATTTCGCTTGAAGAAAAAAGTCTTTATGTAGTGGCATGTTTGTTGACCTTTCATGTGTTTTGATGTGCCAAAACTATCCAAAAATTTGATTGATTACTAACCAAAACATGCTAAGGTATGACACAAGTCATAACCAAACTAAAACAGACTTGTTAGGTGGTATGACCGTGCGTAAGCAAATTTTTCAAAAGGTACGACTGCACGCTATTAAGGTACACCCATTCGGTAGAAGAAAATTGTCCAGATGAACGTGCCTCATTGCACGACCTCGTTCCTCATGGTCATCCATCACCCTACCAAAATGTGTGACACCTGCATGACCATCCTGCATGACTGTTCCATTCAAGTCAAAAGTCAAGATATTCAAATTCAGAAATTCTTCGCGCTCTTGACTATTTTCAAGGTCAATCAAGTCAAAACTCATGTATCAAAAGAGGCAGAACCGTTCTGCGTAGTGGAACGACCGTTCCTATTTGAAGAGTTTTTCACAATAGAGTTCTAGGAAACTGTGCTTGCTTCTAAAAAATCTTGTGAACCAATTTGGATAAGATCATTCCACATAGTGGAATGATCATGTGGTGTCTTCCCACGATCATATGGCATGGTAGAATCCATTCCAGAAACCCAAACCCTAAATTTGAGAAAATCTATCTTTTATGTTAGGAGCGACCATTTGTGATTATGGAACGATAGTTCTTCTCAGACTGCAGAACATTTTATTCATTTATTGTTTTATTAGAGAGGAAAAGCTGAAAAGGATGTGGTTCGACATAATATTTTATTAATTTAATGTTTTCTTAGGAAGGAAAGCAAAAAAGGATAAATTACAAATATTATGTGGGTGTAAATGGTATCAAAGCTTTGGAAGACGGGGGGTATAGGTGTTTATACCTGTTAACCTGTTGAAAGTTCTTTGATAGCATGAATAATGATTTAAATGATGAAGTCTGTTTAAATAAGACTTGTTTTCATTTAGATCATGGTCTCGAGGGAAAACCGGAGATCGGTTTGTTAAACAATGTTGTAGATAAGTTAGAGCTTTTGACCTAGAAGCTTGAAAACTTAGACAGGAGAGTGAATTATACGGTGTATCGTATATTTGCTCTAAACGAAGAATTAACCCAGATCGGGAATCAGATTGAAAAGGTTAATTTTGTACTTCAAAAGGTCAAAACACTTGAACGTGTTCTAACTATTTTACTAAGCTGGTGAAATAGGAGATGTCTCTGGTGCTGAGTGACATCGAACAAGTGTGGCCTATTGAAGGATATACTGAACAAGAGGTTAAACGGGTTGTGTTGGACCTCTGTAACGGCAACCCAGATATTCGAGAAGAATATTTGACCTGGCTAGGTGTAAAGCGACTTTTGGATGCTATTCAAAAGGCTTTTAGTCAAGGGTGCACAAAGATTTTGTGTTTTATTTGCCAGATTTCCACCATTGAAGTTTCTGAGCTAGAGCTTCGGAATAAGTGGTTGGAAAAGGTTGAGGCGGTCATTCCTTACTGGTACGGCGAATCCCAGCCGGATCCAGATCCTATACCATATAAAGAGTCGGACTTTGCAACCGAGTTGAGACCTGATTCAGATTGACCATGGGTGGTCAGGATGTTTTGGATCACTTCGCGGCTAGTTTGCAGAAAAAATATCCCGGATTGCCTCCAGGATATGCCCAGTTCGTGGCCAAAGAAACCCAAGGTGATTGGGAAAAGGCGGAAAAACTCTTTATGAAAGGTGTTAAGGAAGAAGACTTTGTTTCTAAAGTGGATGGAAAACGGAAGGTTGATATTCCAGAAATTTCTACCTCGGATGCTGAACAAATCAGCAGGTATTATGAGGAAGAAATGAAGAAACAAAGGAAAGGAGACGAAATTGGAGGATTAAAACTTACTCCAGGTCCTAAAAAAGCGGAGCTCGATGAGCTAATCTCGAAACTCAGGGAATCTGAGTTTAAAGATGATCCCCTTGAAGGAATTCGTAATCCTTTAAATTCTTTCGAAGGATTTCTTAAGGAAATCTCCAAACCCGAATACAAACCTACTTATCCTACAAAGATAAGGTCAGAATTTGTACCTAAGGGAATACCTAGAATGGTGGAGATACCTTCTAGCGGAAGTTTCCTAAACATCGATTGTGTTACGCATGTAACGGATGCAATCGAGGCATGGGAACTATTAACTGGGTTCATATCCAAAACAAAAATTTTGGACTCAGTGATACTTATAGGTTTCTAAGATCCACACTACAGGGAACTGTAGGAAGCTTTTGGAGAAGTCTAGAAGCTGGTACTGGTCTGTTAGATACTGTAAGGGACTTGAAGAATGCAGAGGCTATCTTTGCACTTTTCAAGGATATGCTCTGTCGAGAATTTACTGGGATAACTATTACTAGTAGGAATCTCGCAGAGGTAGTTGCCTTAGAAGCTTTGACAAAACTTAGGCTTTGTGACATATGTCTGTTTGAAAATTTCGTCTGTGAGTATAGGCGATATTTTTATCAGTTGCCTGGTGGCACACAGGAAGTCATGAAAAATACTTTCTTTGCTAAGCTTCCCCCAGGATGGGATAAGGCAGCAAACGAGGCGTTTAAGCTTCTACTTGAAAAGAATCAGGTTGTTGATTCTTTGGGAGGACGAATAGAAGCTGTTAGACAACTCGTGAGGACAAGATGTGTGAACGCCAAGCTGAATAAGGAAGCAAAAAGGCTTGAGTTCAACGAATCTTGTTGTCAAAACTTTGATGGCGTGCCAGGACAATATGGCTGTGAGTCGAGGAATTCGACTAAACATCAAGGTTGGAAAACCCATATGAGACGAAAAGGATCGTTTGGTAAAAGAAACTTTAAGCCTAAACGTTTTCGTAATATGGTAAAACAACCTGTTACTAGTAAACGGAATCTTCCGGATCATGGAAGGTTTATTAGGCGAACAGGGAAAGGTAGACTTAACGCTAAGGAACGCGGAGCACGTAAGTTTTGTGCTACCTGCCCATCTGGCAAAAACGCAAAAGATTGTAATTGTTGCTAGATTTGTGGTGACAAAAATCATTTTGCAGATAAATGCCCTCATAAGGGAAAGAAGAAGGCTGCGGTACGATTTTTGGAAGTCAACGCGGAAAGTCAAACTTCTGAATTTGAGCCAGTTTGGGGATACGAAATTGATTCTGATGATGAGGTTTATGAATTAATTTCGGATTACTCTGATGATTCAGATTCTTCAGAGGATGACTCAAAAGATACGACTTTTGAGGAACAATCTTCAACTCTTCAACGCGTAGGTATATTCATGCAACGGACTAGTAGTCTAAATGAATATCCTAGGAATAGCAGTATTGGTGATGAGGATGATCTTATCCCAATTAGAAATGAAGATGAAAACCCTAACTCGGTAATTAGTTCATCATCTAATTACGAGGATCACTCGGGTAACCCTGATAATTGGGTAATTCCGAGGTTAACACCTAGAGAGGTTTTTGAGAAACGCTCTAAGTGGCTATTTAAAGCTGAAGGCTTGGAAGATGTACACGAAAAACCTGTACGTCAATTTGCATTGTATCGTTTTTTTTGGCTCTCGTTTTCAACCTTCAAGATTTTTTCCTTATGTATGAATTCATCCGTGCTCTCAAGGCATGCACCAGAGGGATTATCCTCCTGCGATATACCTCGTGCGATCCGGTTTGTATGATAACTAGGATACAACCTTTGAAAGAAAACATTACAAGCCTCATCCACTTCTTCTGCTTTAGAAGATTTCAACCACTAATTCTTTGTTTCCAAAACTTGGAAAACAATGTGATCTTCTTCTTGCCTTAGTTTCATCGGTCTAAAACCGTTTCTCACTTTCGAAACTTCAGGCTTAGCAAGAATAGGGATTTTATGTCCTCCGAGGATAATGTGGTCGTTATCCTGAGTAAATGGCCTAACTTCTACTTGACCTCGCAGAAAGCTATTTCCGAGAATAAAATCTACCTCTAAGTAATCCACTACTAGGACTTCCCTTAGAGTGAATTTTTTCTCGTTTAACAGTACAACCACGTTTTCTACAACATCCGTGATCATACTTTGACCTCCATCTGCAACCGTATTTAGGATAGGTTTTTCCAATGGTTTCTAAAGCTCTTGTGGAAAACATTGCTTCCTTGCAATACATTTGGTTGCTCCTGTGTCTACAAGAATATCCAGAGTATATTCCTCATATTCTGGAAAACACAGTTTAGCACGTATGCATGTGTCAATAGTCCCCTGAACTATCACATGACAATGCATTTCATGACTCATCATCATTTTCGTGCTTGGAGTCTCTTCTTCATATACTGGGATTTGCACAGATTTATACCCAACTATTTTCCTACTATTGCTACTTCCAGCATCACTAGCAGTATCATATGTTTCCAGTATATTTTTCCTTGATATAATAGGTTGAATTTCCTTATTCCGCTCTGGAGACACCGAATTTCTAGGCGTAGGAAGAGTAACCTCAACCTCATTATCAAGTTCCTGGATTTGAATTCCCCGATTTGGGTTTAATTCCACCACGCTGGGCTACGTTGAATATCACTAGAAGCCATCAAGTCTTCTAGTCCTGAAGTATGAATTCGAAGAACCATAATCCGTTTAAGGTTTGGATCCTGGAGACTAACCATGTATCCTGGTTTAACAGTCCCGTAGGCATCTCCTAAAGCTAAGTTAGCATGAAAACCGCCAACTAAAGCTTTACCAAACGTAAGCCATCGTCTGTCCAGTAAGGCAACCTGAACAGGTACATTCATTCCTCCACGGAATAGACCCTGCACACGAATCTGTACAGCACCTAGTTGTACATAATTATACTTGCCATTTGCCCGTTTGGCAAGATTTCGAACCTTCCGTAGCCACTCATCATTCGAGAGTACTAATTCTCCCTCTCGAGACTGAGATAAAGCTACACGAACAGGTTTTTCGTGTACATCTTCCAAGCCTTCAGCTTTAAATAGCCACTTAGAGCGTTTCTCAAAAACCTCTCTAGGTGTTAACCTCGGAATTACCCAATTATCAGGGTTACCCGAGTGATCCTCGTAATTAGATGATGAACTAATTACCGAGTTAGGGTTTTCATCTTCATTTCTAATTGGGATAAGATCATCCTCATCACCAATACTGCTATTCCTAGGATATTCATTTAGACTACTAGTCCTTTGCATGAATATACCTACGCGTTGAAGAGTTGAAGATTGTTCCTCAAAAGTCGTATCTTTTGAGTCATCCTCTGAAGAATCTGAATCATCAGAGTAATCCGAAATTAATTCATAAACCTCATCATCAGAATCAATTTCGTATCCCCAAACTGGCTCAAATTCAGAAGTTTGACTTTTCGCGTTGACTTCCAAAAATCGTACCGCAGCCTTCTTCTTTCCCTTATGAGGGCATTTATCCGCAAAATGATTTTTGTCACCACAAATCTAGCAACAATTACAATCTTTTGCGTTTTTTCCAGATGGGCAGGTAGCACAAAACTTACGTGCTCCGCGTTCCTTAGCGTTAAGTCTACCTTTCCCTGTTCGCCTAATAAACCTTCCATGATCCGGAAGATTCCGTTTACTAGTAACAGGTTGTTTTACCATATTACGAAAACGTTTAGGCTTAAAGTTTCTTTTACCAAACGATCCTTTTCGTCTCATATGGGTTTTCCAACCTTGATGTTTAGTCGAATTCCTCGACTCACAGCCATATTGTCCTGACACGCCATCAAAGTTTTGACAACAAGATTCGTTGAACTCAAGCCTTTTTGCTTCCTTATTCAGCTTGGCGTTCACACATCTTGTCCTCACGAGTTGTCTAACAGTTTCTATTCGTCCTCCCAAAGAATCAACAACCTGATTCTTTTCAAGTAGAAGCTTAAACGCCTCGTTTGCTGCCTTATCCTATCCTGGGGGAAGCTTAGCAAAGAAAGTATTTTTCGTGACTTCCTGTGTGCCACCAGGCAACTGATAAAAATATCGCCTATACTCACAGACGAAATTTTCAAACAGACACATGTCACAAAGCCTAAGTTTTGTCAAAGCTTCTAAGGCAACTACCTCTGCGAGATTCCTACTAGTAGAGATGGCAATGGGCCCAACATTTTCGGGTACCCGGCCCGGCCCGGCCCGAAAGGGGCGGGCTTTACCTGAGGTTGGCGGGCTTGGGCTTGGGCCTGGGCTTGATTTTAAGGCCCGACCTCGGGTACGGGCCGGGCATGGGTATATCTTTAGGCCCGGCCCGTCCCAAAATTTTAGTATTAATTTAACTAATTTACCCTTATACTATATATTTAATTACAATATTATCCTACACACACACACACACACACACACACACACATATATATATGTATATCCTTTTTTCCCAAACCCTAACCTCAATTTTCATCCCATATTGAAGGTTTAACATGTTAAAAATTGCCTTTAAATGAGTTAGATGGGTTTGGTTCAATTTATAAAAGTGGATTTTACCGTAACATATTATGTACAGTTGAAAAGTTAGTATAATCAAATATTATGAAGTTTTAATTGCTCACTTATTGCTTAAATTATTTGCGGAAATAGCTTCAATTAATATTTAAAAACTATTTCTAAAATTAAAAATATAAAAAAAAATTGAAATTCATTAATATTTAAAAATAAATATTATTAAAAAAGGCGGGCTTGGGCCGGGCCTACGGTTATAAAAAACCCGTCGGGCCGGGCTTGGGCTTTGCCTATCATACCCGTAGCGGGCTCGGGCCGGGCTTGGGCCTGTGTCATGAGGTCGGGCTTGGGCCTGGGCCAAGGGGTACCCGGTCCCAGCCCGGTCCATTGCCATCACTACCTACTAGTAATAGTTATCCCAGTAAATTCTCGACAGAGCATATCCTTGAAAAGTGCAAAGATAGCCTCTGCATTCTTCAAGTCCCTTACAGTATCTAACAGACCAGTACCAGCTTCTAGACTTCTCCAAAAGCTTCCTACAGTTCCCTGTAGTGTGGATCTTAGAAACCTGTAAGTATCACTGAGTCCAAAATTTTTGTTTTGGATATGAACCCAATTAACAGTTTCCCATGCCTCGATTGCATCCGTTACATTCGTAACACAATCGATGTTTAGGAAACTTCCGCTAGACGGTATCTCCACCATTCTAGGTATTCCCTTAGGTACAAATTCTGACCTTATCTTTGTAGGATAAGTAGGTTTGTATTCGGGTTTGGAGATTTCCTTAAGAAATCCTTCGAAAGAATTTAAAGGATTACGAATTCCTTCAAGGGGATCATCTTTAAACTCAGATTCCCTGAGTTTCGAGATTAGCTCATCGAGCTCCGCTTTTTTAGGACCTGGAGTAAGTTTTAATCCTCCAATTTCGTCTCCTTTCCTTTGTTTCTTCATTTCTTCCTCATAATACTTGCTGATTTGTTCAGCATCCGAGGTAGAAATTTCCGGAATATCAACCTTCCGTTTTCCATCCACTTAACAAAGTCTTCTTCCTTAACACCTTTCATAAAGAGTTTTTCCGCCTTTTCCCAATCACCTTGGGTTTCTTTGGCCACGAACTGGGCATATCCTGGAGGCAATTTGGGATATTTTTTCTGCAAACTAGCCGTGAATTGATCCAAAACATCCTGACCACCCATGGTCAATCTGAATCAGGTCTCAACTCAGTTGCAAAGTCTGACTCTTTATATGTTGTAGGATCTGGATCCGGCTGGGATTCGCTGTACTAGTAAGGAATTACCGCCTCAACCTTTTCCAACCACTTATTCCGAAGCTCTAGCTCAGAAACTTCAATGGTGGAAATCCGGCAAATAAAACACAAAATCTTTGTGCACCCTTGACTAAAAGCCTTTTGAATAACATCCAAAAGTCGCTTTACACCTAGCCAAGTCAAATATTCTTCTCGAATATCTGGGTTGCCGTTACAGAGGTCCAACACAACCCGTTTAACCTCTTGTTCAGCATATCCTTCAATAGGCCACACTTGTTTGATGTCACTTAGCACCAGAGACATCTCCTATTTCACCGGCTTAGTAAAATAGTTAGAACACGTTCCAGTGTTTTGATCTTTTGAAGTACAGAATTAACCTTTTCAATCTGATTCCCGATTTGGGTTAATTCTTCGTTTAGAGCAAATATACGATACACCGTATAATTCACTCTCCTGTCTAAGTTTTCAAGCTTCTGGGTCAAAAGCTCTAACTTATCTACAATAGTGTTTAACAAACCGATCTCCGGTTTTCCCTCGAGACCATGATCTAAATGAAAACAAGTCTTATTTAAACAGACTTCATCATTTAAATCATTATTCATGCTATCAAAGAACTTTCAACAGGTTAACAGGTATAAACACCTATACCCCCCGTCTTCCAAAGCTCTGATACCATTTACACCCACATAATATTTGTAATACCCAGTCTTATAAATATTATTACAATTAATTACTAAACAACTTAGTTAATTAATTGGAGAGAAAATTCATAGATTCAGTTTAACAGATTAATTCATACCTGGATATCGATCGTCTTGAATGGATCTTTTTTCTTGTTTCGAGTATACAATCAAAAGTAAACAAGAGATCGAGAGAATTTTTCAAAACTGATCTGAATACAAATGTACAACGCTTCTCTTTATATAGAGAAGTTCGGATTTCAAAATTTTTGAATCCGTAGATAAAATATCATTTACAAAACACAATGTCAATCACAAAACATGTGATTTGACTTTTAGCCTAATAAACATACACATGTAACTAAAAGAAAGTAAAGAAAATATGACATGGGTCCATATGTCTCCCATGTTTTAAACAAAAGTAAATTATTATAATTTATACATGTTACATAAGACAATACGACACAACATTCAAGATTCTCTTTAAATGTGCTGCATTAGATTTTGTCGGCAAAATCTTGGCTGTCCACGTATTGCTTCCGCTGGTTGGATACACGTCAGCGTATTACGTGTTGGACGTTTCCGGTTGTCCAAATCTCCATCCTCTAGATTTTTATCAATCCTTGAAGTTATCTACTTCGATAAGATCAATAAAATCTTTTAGAGTTGCATCTTCTTGGGCTTCCTGGTCGTGGGCTAAGACCAAACTTAGAAGATCAATAGTTCCTTCCATTAAGGTCTGCTTCGATAGATGGGCCAAATCGAACCCTTCTAGTAGCGTTCTCAACTGGGCCTGATTATATTGAAAGAGAGTATCTTGGATCAATGCATATCTGTCTGGTATAACTACCACAATTCCATTCTGAATATGGACAGTAGCATTTGTCCTAACGAGCTCTTCTAGTTTGGATTTAACTAGTAACATTTTGACAATGTGTAACCTGGTCCAATCTTCCTCTTTTTTCTTTTGAATTTCTCCTAGTACATAAGAACCCATCTTTACCTCGCTATTGAGTATAATTGGAATAAATTTCCATAGAATATTTTATTAATTTATTGTTTTCTTAGGAGGAATAGCTGAAAAGTTGCATAAACAAAATAAAGGAAGGGAAAAGTTAAACAGAGTGAGCAACATGTTTGTGTTTGTCATGAGTTGGTCTTCCTGGTGTTTAAGCCGTTGGATCTAACTTTTGTGGCTATCGAGGAGCATCAAACGGTGATAAATTGAAGTAGACTTAAGGATTAAAAAACAAAAATCAAGAGTCATAGAAAATGACAAAGATAGGTAAGAGTCAGAGTAGTGTAGTAAAAGCTAGAGGGGATGGCCATTGGCCGAGGCAGGTGGCTGAACGTAGAAAGTAGCAAAATCTCTTTAAAAGTGTATTTCTTTAACTTTATTTATTATAATAAAATTGGTCTAGTTTGAATGTAAAATATTTTATTGAAGTTGTAGTGATCAAATGTACTATTTTTTCTGAAGAAGGCTTGGGCGTTGGCCGTTGGGCCTATTAGATAATCATAATTAAAAAGAGAATATTTGTTTTGTCAGCTTTACAGATTGAATTGGACAGCCTGAGATGGCGTTTTACAATTTTAGAATTAAAATTAGAAGAAGATGACCTTTGGGAGTTCATGATTTTCGAACGTGAACTCTAAAGTGGGATACAAGAAGAATAGGAGATATGAAGCCTTCCACATGAGATTGATAACTCTTTTATTTGTTTGAGTAATGCTACATTTATATCATTATTTTATACTATTTTTATTACATCATGATATGACATATATTATAACCATACAAATTCTATTATAATATTAAAAATTCAAAATAATTAAAAATTTGTGTGATTATGACATATACCACATCATAGTGTAATGAAAATGGTGTAAAAAAGTGGTGTAAATGTAACATTATTCTATTTGTTTATTTATTTTTGTTTGCCTTTGTTGCATATACGAAGAGAAAAGAACCCAAGTGAAAGATTGATCAGTGACTTGCTACTACTAATGCCATTAACTATGCCATGAAGGTTTGTTTTTTCTTTTTAATTTTTTTTTTTTTTTGGTATATATTGTTGGTTGTAGTATCGAACCAACAATATAAAAATATAGAAATTTATAAATAGTGTATCGAATGAATCGGCAACAACACCAGAAGACAAAGTTAACAAGAAGAGAAACTAATATAGGAATTTCAAAGAAATGATAAAAGGGAAATGAAGAAAACCCTAAATAAACTGTAACACAATGTTCAAACAAAAAACGACTGAACCATTTTTGGATTTAATTAATTGTCCGGTTAAAAAAAACATTAATTATACAATTTAATATTACTTATTTGGATTTAATGGGTATACATTGACATGTAATATTTATGTGAAATTCATATTCTTAATTTCTTTAATTATTAATTGAACATTAAATTAAATACTATCACAAATATTTTATAATCTATTATTTTTGTCAATCTTAGGATATTATTTATATTGTATAATTTACAAATTATGTTAGTATATTATGTAATTTATAACTAACATAATTATGAGATCCAATATATCATTTCCAACCTATATAATGTCCATACATCTATAGTATATATCAACCAATTAAAACATCAAATTATTCAAACAAACATGGTGCCAAAACAACTTTCTTACACAGGCTTTCAACTTGTTGGGTAAATATTCAAAAACTACTCCACACAGCATCCAAGCAACTAAACAAGATTGGGATGTTGTATTTTAAACAAAATTTTTCTTCATTTGAAAACTCTCTTATTCTGTGCCTTGAGTTGGCTGCAAGTTTTTTCACCGCAATTTCTTTACCATCAGCCATTTTTCCTTGAAATATTATTCACTTCCGCATATTAAAACAGGGCTGCTAAGGTAGTTATTGTTATAAAATAATCAATTATTATATTAGTAACTGCAAATAAAAATATATTGAATATAAAAACAATATAAATAAATATTAATAAAATAAAATAACAATACAATAAAATTAAAAATACCAACAACGTGATCACATGTAGGAGATTCTTCAAAATGATAGGAAGAGATCAGAAAAAGAATACAACCTAAAGATGGATGCCGAGGCTTTTCTGCACAAGGATTTGAGCAACGTCTGTTTCCTAGGCTACAACGATAGATGAATAGTAAGAGAAACACCACTCTTCTATTCTGACGAACTGAATCAAGCCTTAACTTCAACAAAGGAAAACCTTAAAAAACTAGAGAGAATAATTGATTGAAAACGCTCTCAATTTTTTTTATTTTTTTTTGTGGGTTAAAATTGAGAGGAAAAACACATTTTTATACTACTCAAGGTGGGACAAACATTGGATTCCACCCTCAATTTCCGCTTTTTCACTATCCAACTTTAAAACTTCCTCCATTAATTCACTAACATTTCATCTTTCAAATTCTTATCTTACACAACTACATTTCATTTCATTCAATTTATTTAATATATTCCAACAATCCCCCACATGAATTAAATTAACAGATCTAGACACAAGACGCAGTGATGGAGTTTAAACGGTTGGACTTGCATATGATAGGTAGGTGTTACCCTTTGAACCTTCCCTTGTGAAAGTATGCTTACTTTACTGACTGATTAGTAGACATATGATTTCCTTGAACTGATTTGTCATTTATGTAAATGATGACATACTTTACACAAGAATCCTCTCTGACATAATTCAGCTCTACTTATTATGTTCGTTTTGGCCATGAACATACCCTTGGTTATGCGAGAAGTTCTTAAGAATTGAGTCCTATACAATTCCCTTAAGAAGCGGCCAAACTTCTTTCTCACATAGGTGATCTCTTTAAGAGTAACCCGCATTACTCTGCTCGGAAACCCGATGCATAAGAATTGTTAATGCTTTTGCTTAATCTTATTCCTTACGGGCATCACTGTTTCATTTAATCATAGGAATGGACTGAGAGTAGCTCTCACAATGATTTATCTAAGTCTTTATAATTAAGTTCTTTTTGAACCTAAATCTTGGGATCTCAAGTCAATTAGGTTGAGTTTCCATTATATCGAATTATTATGTCATGGACTTTAGTCCCATTCCTCTCGATGATTTTTCAACAACCTCTCTATTTAACCATTTGGTTAGCGGATCCGCTAAATTATCTTTTGACATCACATAATCAATAGAGATAATTCTAGTTAAGAGTAGTTGTCTAATGGTATTATGTCAATGACATATATGTATAGACTTACCATTATACATATTGCTCTATGCCCTTCCAATTGTAGATTGATTATCACAATGAATGCAGATTGCTGGCACAGGTTTTGGCCACTTTGGAGTTCGTTTTGCTTGTATCCCTTAATTACAAGTCTAGCCCTGTACTTGTCAATTGAACCATCTACTTTCTTTTTCCTCTTGAAAATCCATTTAGACTCTAGAGGTTTACATCCAAGAGGAAGATCCACTAGTTCCCATATATGATTTTGCAGGATGGGGTCAACTTCGTTCTTAATAACATATTTCCAAAAAGGTCCTTCTAAAGATTCACAGCTTCTTGAAATGTTTGAGGTTCACCTTCTAACAGATAAATTAAAAAATCTGGACCAAAAGATTTTATTGTCCTTGCTCTTTTGCTACGTCTAGGTCCATTTTCAACCTCCTGACTATTTTCAACCATAGTCTCATATGTTCGTTTAGACGAACTTGATCCTTCATTGGATCTATATGGAAATACATGTTCTAAGAAATATGCATTTCTAGATTCCATTATCTTGTTCTTGCGTATGTCTAGGATTTTGGATTCATGCAAAAGAAATCAATAAGCACTACTATTATGTGCATAGCTAATGAAGATGCAATCAATTGTTTTTGGAACTATTTTCACCTTCTTTGGTATCGACAAGACACCCCCATACTCACAAGTATTTGTCGGAAGGTTTCCTTCATTTCCATAATTCATAAGGGGTTTTGTCTTCCTTTTTCCGGGGTACCTTATTTAAAAGATAATTGGCCGATAACACAACTTCCCCCCACATGTTCAGAGACAACCCATAACTTATTAGCATTGCATTCATCATTTCTTTCAAAAAACGATTCTTTTGCTCAACAATTCCATTTGACTGAGGCGAATAAGGTGCTTTGGTTTTGTGTATATTCCGTGTTGTGCACAAAAATCACGGAACAGTGATTCACACTCACCACCTCAGTCACTTTGTAACACTGTAATCTTTTTATTGAGTTGATTCTCAACTTCATTCTTATAAAGAATAAACTTATCAATAGTTTTGTCCTTGCTTTTTAGCAAATACACATAACAGTATCTTGTGTTATCATTAACAAAAGTAATAAAATACTTATTGCCACCCCTTGTTTGTACAAATTTTAGGTCACAAATATCACTGTGAACTAAATCAAGAGGATTTGTGATTCTTTCAATATTATTAAATGATGACCTTGTCAATTTTGCCTCAACACAAGTTTCACACTTATGTTTGGAATTGATTTGGAAAATAGGTATGTAATTTAAGTTAAATAATTTACACAAAGTATTATAATTAACGTGTCTTAGTCTACCATGCCACACATAGGAAGACTCCACCAAATAAGCAGAAGAAATTCTCTTATTAATACTTTTAGGTTTTACAACACAAACATTGAGCTTAAACAACCCATCACTCACATAACCCTTTCCAACATACATTTCATTCTTTGACAAAACTACTTTGTCTGACTCAAGAACTATACGGAAACCATGCTTGTTCAATAAACAACCAGACACCAGGTTCTTACAGATTTCTGTCACAGCCATAGCATTGTTCAGAGTTAGCTCTTTCCTAGATGTCATCTTTAAGACCACCTTTCCTTGGTCTTCAATCTCAGAAGCAGCAAAGTTTCCCATGTACAACTTTTCCACCTTCTCATTTGGTTTGAAGGAATTAAATAGTCCTTAGTCTAAGTAGACATGCCGAGTGGCTCCAGTGTCAAGCCACTATTCTCTTGGGTTAGACCCAACTAGATTCACTTTTAAAACCACTACAGAGATACTTATGTTAGAGACATCCTGAGTAATATTCTCCATGACATTTGCCTCTTTGATTCGATTCCTCCTTGGAAATCTATAATTAGAAGCTTTGTGACCTCTCTTGTCACAATTAAAACACTTGCCTTGGAACGTTTTTGGCTTCTTAGAGATGCCTCCTTTTGGC
Source organism: Pistacia vera (assembly GCF_008641045.1). Lineage (NCBI taxonomy): Eukaryota > Viridiplantae > Streptophyta > Magnoliopsida > Sapindales > Anacardiaceae > Pistacia > Pistacia vera. The sequence goes on along the minus strand of NW_022195107.1, from coordinate 192,813 downwards.
CACAGCTTGGCCTTTTTCCCTATCTTCTTAAAATTAGAACTGTGACCATGCTCCACAACATTTGCTTTGCTGCTACAGGAATAAACCTTTTTTTTTAGAACTTCTGTTTTTTTCTTCAATCTGAAGTCTAACAATGAGTTCTTCAAGGTTCATGTCATTTCGCTTGTGCTTAAGATAGTTCTTGAAATCTTTCCATGTGGGAGGTAACTTCTCAATATTAGCAACTACTTGGAAAGTTTCACTTAACACCATCATTTCAGAATGAATTTCATGTTGATCTCTTGCACTTGACTAATGACAGCTTTTGATTCCACCATTTTATAATCGAGGAATCGTCCCATCACAAACTTTTTGGACCTAGCATCCTTAGTTTTATATTTATGGTCTAAAGACTCCTATAATTCTTTGGCCGTTTTCTTTGAAGAGTACACATTGTATAGTGAATCTGTCAGACAATTCATGACATAATTTCAGCACAAAAATTCAGAATGTTTCCAAGCATAACAACATTGATAACTTGAACATCGTGCTCATCTTCTTTGAGTGTAGAAGTATCCTCAGTCAAGAATCTCGCAAGATCAAGGTGGTCAGATAGAAAAACATCTTTTGTTGCCACCTCTAGAAATGCATTTCACCAAATTTTTCCAATTTTTTCCAATTTTTTCGCATGGTTCATAGGAACAGAGACCGATGCCACATGAGTTGGTGTGGTAATGGGGTTTAATTTAGATGTCATTTTCTGAAAAATCCAAACTAGAAAAGAATTATTATGTGAATTTTTGAATAGTAGTCAATAAGTAATTCCCAAGAAACACTGTAGGGGTCACACATGGTCCCCCTTCAAATCCAGTCTTCTTAGACATAATTTCTCTAAATCATATTGTTCAGATTTCACCACCACACTTTTACTACACATGGACGGTAGCCTTTGGGAATATCAAAATCCAATGTTTTCTTCAAATTAAAAATAAAATACAGTTACTAATAAAATCGAATCTGTTTTAAGATTGTTATAAAATAATCAATTATTATATTAGTAACTGGAAATAAAAATATATTGAACATAAAAACAATATAACTAAATGTTAATAAAATAAAATAACAATACCAACAACGTGATCATGTGTAAGAGATTCTTCAAAATGACAGGAAGAGATCCGAAAAAGAATACAACCTAAGGATGGATGCCGAGGCTTGTGTAACACACAGTTTCCTTAAAACAGATTTGCCTCCTTCACTCGGGTGAACAAGGATTTGAGCAGTGTTTGTTTCCTAGGATACAACGATAGATGAATAGCAAGAGAAGCACCATTCTTCTATTATGACGAATTGAATTAAACCTTAACTCCAACAAATGAAAACCTTAAAAAACTAGAGAGAAAATAATTGATTGAAAAAGCTCTCAATTATTCTTTTTTTTTTTTTTTTTTGGGGGGGGTTAAAATTGAGAGGAAAAATACATTTTTATACTACTCAAGGTGGGACAAACATTGAATTCCACCATCAATTTCCGCTTTTTCACTTTCCAACTTTAAAACCTCTTCCATTAATCCACTAACCTTTCATCTTTCAAATTATTAACTTAGACAACCACATTTTGTTTCATTCAATTGATTTAATATATTCCAACAATTAATGATTTAATCATAAAAATTAATATAAATGGCAATCTAAGAAACACAAAAATTTTCTGAATGTTTTAGTTTCCTTCTTATCCAAGAAATTTGTAAATTTTTTTTCCTAAAAGAACAAAAAGTATACATATGTGTACCTTGTATACAGTACCTAATCCTCCTTTTCCAAGCATATTTACATTAGAAAAATTATCAGTTGCAACAATCATCACATGCAAATCAAACAAGAAAGATCTTATCTGAATGCTCTCTTTCTTAATCACTTCTTCAGCATTATTGTCTCTCACATGTGCCATCTTTCTGTTGGTGCTTGCTTTTGACACCAACAATTCGCACGTGAGAAATGCTAAGCGAGCTTAGAAGTCACACGTGATCATGAAAGTATTTAATTTGGCAAGGGTGAACAACAATGTTTAAAGTGGTTTGGATGCTCAAAAGCGAATCCTACATCCACTGATATTGCATTAATGAAAGTAAGGTCAGGTCGCATTCAGCGAGCTGAGTTATAGCTTAGAGAATACAAGAGAGAGAGAGAGAAAGAGAGAGAGAGAGAGAGAGAGAGAGAGAGAGAGTATGCTATTCTAGAGTGAAATTAGCCAATCCCACAAATGAGAGAGAAGTCCTCTATTTATAGTGGGATTGGTCAAGATAATGATTACTAAATCTGCAAGTGGGGTAGGTATAGTACAAATCCTTCTCTGCGTCTCATTGCTCACCTGCTCGAGTGATTTCCTTGACTTGAGCAGGGATTGGACACGTGGACCATCTCCAACCATTTGCCAACCTGGCGTACACCCACTACATTGGCAGGAGCATGCCACTCACGTCATCACGCGATGTGGCCGCATCTGAGCGGTCGTAGAATCTTCTTAAGTTCTGGCCATCTCATGCTGACAAGACTTTGCGTTAGCCCTACTTTTCTAGGCATAACACTTTCCCTCTTCTTTTCTTCGCAATCCACACCAACCCAACAATGAAAATAACACCACCTACCCCAGCCCCAACCACAATTCCAATTATAATTACCTACGCCTCCTTCTTGCTCCTCCACCATTGGAGGTGCAGCCTCCGGTGGCAGTGCTAGCAACATCTCGATATCCGGTGCAGTTTCTCAATCTTTGTGCATAGGCTGCATGTTGAACATGATACCACAAGTTGGTGAAACCAACCTGCAACCGCCTTTTCCTGTTACATTAATTTGACTCAGTATTGACAATAAACAATTTTTGCACCTCTCACCATCAACATCTCGGGTGTAATCTCCATATCCATAGACTGACATATTATTCGAATCTTTCGTTTTCGCCACTGCATATCTCTTATCAGATTTGCTTGCCAGGTTCGCTAGAATGTTGGTGAAATTCAAAACCGTTTAATGTAAGTATTAGTAGGATCCTGAACTTCATGGTCATCATACCACACATTCATCAATGAGTTATCTGCCTCGGTTAATAACATATTGGAGGAGTAGCGGATCATGCAGTCATCATGCCAAACCGGACCGAATGTTTGGTTTGGACAGACTTCGTGAATACTTAAAACAGCTAAATCTATGCAGGTTTGACAGTTTGATAGGGTAAGGAGCCGCGACAGAGGGCGAGAGCTGAGAAGCGGTCGATCCAATCTGTTTTAGCGATGGTGCTGGTGAAGGCAGTAGGAGCAGTAGTAAGTGGCGGATCCATAAATTCTTGTCAGGGTGAGCCAAAATAAAAAAGTAATAGCATATAATATTCATATTTTATGTTTTTAGTTGAAATTGTCACAAAACAAAGAAAAAAAAAATTACATATAATTTTTTTTTAAAATTTGAGGGAGATCCGCCCCTGGCAATAGTGTTTTGAAGTGTGTGGAGTGCAGTGGCTAGCTAGATGTGTTGAGAACATAGAGCCAATTGTGTAGTTGCTAGTATAATTACAGGCATAAAATAGAACATCATCCTGTCCTGATGCTAATTGGTGAATGAAATGGATCAAGAATATCAAGAGAAAAGAAGGGAACTGAACTATGTTCATCTTGCTCAATTGTATTTAAAGTTGAGTAATGCTACAGTTACTGACGGGTGTGTACTGAATTTGTGCACCGAATGACGTGGCACAATCCTGACCGTTGATTTATTATCAGTTAATATTAATAAACGGTCAGGATTTTACCATATCATTCGGTGCACAAATTCGGTGTAAACTTTTTGGTAACTCTATCATTTCTCTTTAAAGTTACACTACTGGAGAGTAGCAAAATTCTTATTCTAACGTTCAAATACTGTCTTGCGTCAGCTAGTTGTAATCGAAACAGAAGTCAGAATTTAGACTTTTAATGGGATTGGATAGTAAAATCTGGGACAACTGCTTAAAATTTAAGATGTAATTTTAGTATATCAATAATTCAGCTAGTTGTAGAATTTTTAACTCTATTTATCGTTGAATGGGTTAATTAAAAAACCAAGCAATACCAAGTCTCATATAGTCATGGCGACAGAAATATATTTTGTTTAACTTCACATGAATCACATTCAGAAAAAAAAAAGGGAGAAAAAACTGTTTATGGATGGTGGAATATATTCTTACGCATTTCTTATGGATGGTGGAATAAATTGATTGATGAGAACTTATCCCACTTGATCAATCTGCAGGATGCAATAAACTTTGCCGAGAAATAGAATTTGTAACTTTCACTTTACTTGGTCATTCACTTTCATCATATCACATCCCTTCATCTCAAACCTCGTATAGGCAAACTCTAAATTGAATTTTAACTAGATTCAACAACTAAAAGAAAGATCAATTCTTTGGGATCCTTCTTTTCTTCAAACGGAACAAATAGAGAGAGGATTAAACTGATTTCCTAAATGTCTCTTTGAATGTTTCTCAATGTCTCGACTATTCACTAAACGTAAAAGACAGATGAATTTGCATCTGCTTCCGTAAGAAATAAGAATTTTTAGAGAATCCTACAAGATCCATTCATTTTTTTTTTTTTTTTTTTTTTGCTTTTATAACAGATGGTCAAATCTTCATCTTCTTAAATATCTTTCATTATATTATGCACAAACGAGACTAGTAACCATGATCAAATCTTTGTCAGGGAGGCTGATAAGAGAGACATATATACGCCACCTAACTTTTAATTTACAATTAACAGGGAATTCTTTTTTGGGATGTATTTGAATCTTGAAAGAGCGAAGGAAAGTTCAAATCCCTATTCAATTCTTTCATAAAAAAACTAATAAAATATTTAAGAAATAAATAATTAGAGCTATAGAGATTGAAAAATCAAATTATATGAATAATTATTACAATTAATTTGTCAAAACTTTCATGATTGTGCCAATAAAGTTAACTAGCTTAATGAACCATAGATCAGAATCAAACTTCTTTTATCTTGTTATTTTGAGAGATGTTATACGAATAAACTAAATATATAATTTAATATATACCACTTTTTCATTTACACATCATTTATCTATATTTATTAAATTGACTTTTTGCATATATTTATTCATTCACTTTGTAATATATTAGTTTGTATGAAGAAAAAAAAAATTATGGGCAATACTATACTTACAACCCAATTTCACAAACTTTCTCACATAATCCCGACGTGACAGTTCGTAATTGGTTAGCTTGTAAATGGGCAAGTAAAACCCATAATTGAGTAGACATGATTCATTGCGAATTGTCATGTCAGAATTGTGAGAAAATGAGTCGTGGACTAATCTTTATTGAAAAAGTATAAACTAATATTATTCAATCATTTTTTATTTTCAATTTAAAGTTAATTATTTCTATATTCAAATAATAAATGTTATTTCACAGCCACGATACCGCGTAAGAATAAAAGGGGGCCGCAGTTGTAGACCTTATAATTGAGAGAATATTAAACTCAAATGAAATGAATATAAAATTTATATATTTAATATATATTTTTTAAATTACAATAAATGGATAACCTAATCATTTCCCAAATGATAACGTGGCAAGATCCAATTGGTAGCTGCAGCTTAAAAGAAAGGTCAACAATGGTCTTCGTAACCAACTGCCCAATCGAAACGACTGAGTCTCCAGAAGCAAAAACAAATTAAAATCTCTTACACGGAACGGAACTGCTCTGAATCTTTCTTTCTTTTCTGTTAATAATTTACACGTTCAAAATTAAAAGGAGAGACAATACAAAGTACAAACTACCAAAAGTACTTTTGAGTTTTGTCTCTGCAATTTCTCTTTCCTGCATTTACTTTTCTCTCTCTTTCTATCCAAGCGCTTTCTTAAAAATTCGAATTTTTCAAACCCAGAAGCCGTTTGTTTGTGTAGAGAAGCTTACAGGGACGGAGAGAATGGCGAATCCGAATTGGGAGCTCAAGAATTGTTGTAATCGTGACCAGGTCACTTTTCTAGTGTCAATTGGTGTCTTCACTGTTGTTATTCTCGCTGTGAGTTTCATTTCTTGCCCTAAAAAAAAAATTTTTTTTTTTTTTTGTTGTAAGTGTGCTTGGTTCTTGAGAGAGTGAAGAAAGGAAAAAGAAAGAATTAGTGGTGGTTTTGAGCAGTGAGTTGGGTACTTGAGTTGAGTCAACCTCGTTAGAGGGTTATTTACGTTGGGTTTCATTGATGAATGGGTTTGTTTTAATGTAATGAATTAAAATCTTCATAATAAATTACTATTATTTATTTTTTTGTGTTTGAGTTTTCTGTGGTATTAAGAGACAATCTCGGTGGTGTTATTGTCTTTCTTTGTTTTGTAGATCTGCAAATAAAGTTTTCATTAATGCCAACAGTTGTTATGATTTAAAATGAATCTAAAAACTTTTCTTTGTTGTTTAATTTTCATTAGCAAATTGATATTTGGACTGAGTTTTAATATGATTAAAAATAGTGGGGTTAATGAGGTTTTCAAACTAGTTTATTGGACCCATAAGCTAAGCTCATTGTGGGAGAATGTCTAGTTATGCAAATGATTTGAAAGTCCTTTCGGAGATCTATGGTTTGCTTCTTGCTCGACCCAAACACTAAAAGCTTCGTGAAGCCTTAAAGGGTAGGATTCAAAAATAGTAGAAACCAATCTGCTATGAGAAGTTATTGTTGACTTTAACTTTTAATAGATGTTAATTGGCTGATTCATAGTATGTATGGTTCAATTGTGGTGCTCGCATCTGTTTGCTCAACTGGTCTATTGATGTAATTTTTTTTTTTTTTTTGGGTTGCTGATTGTCATAGCTCTGGAGGACATTTCTACTAACACCTTTAAGCTCATTACTGTATTTTTGCACGAAGCAAGTCATGCAATCGCATGTAAACTCACATGTGGAGATGTAAGAAAAACTTTTCCCCCTATCTTATGCAATACTTTCTTTTCTTTTCTTTATCAGTACTATCATTGTTTTGTTTAGGAGATTTGCTTTATCTTACGAGTGCAATAGGTCATCATGGATGAAAACTTATTTATTTTTCTGCTGAAAAATACTCCATCTGTTAATGTTTCTAATTATCTTTACTGCACCTCAAATAATATGAATGATTTGGCTGTCTCTCACTCTTTCTATTTATTGTTATCCAAAGTGCTAAGTCAGCTTTAATTGTGGAATAACATGAGACATACTTTCTATATTGCTGTTGATTGGCAACTGAGATCGGGTATGGAAGCATCACAGCTTCTAGTTTTTCAATCTAGAAAATAGCCTCTCAAAAAGTTTGACAGAGATGCAAATATTTCTGCCTTTTGTTTTAATAGTAGACACCTCATATTTGCGTAATATCAAACTACCTGATTCATAACCAGTAACTAGATTGCACCCTTAGTTTTTTGATGTCACCATTTAAGTTCAACTCTATGTTCTTGGAATTCAAAACTATTTGATATGCTCTTAATTTGTAGTAATTTATCACATAAGCCAATCACATTTATCTTAAACTGATATAGACCAATCACATTGTATCTTATACTGATATTGAGTAAATTGCTTATCAAAAAAATGAATTTGAATATAGAATTTCTTTTGGGTATTGTTTCTGCTAAATGATGAGTTCAAAATATTGTTCTTATCCATGTAACATTTTCTCAACGTTTTAGAGATTAATGGCACCAATTCTTCATCATTCTGTGTGTTGCAAAATGAAACGTTAGGTATGTTCTGATAAAAATGCATGTTTCCTGATATCATCAAAAACAACGTGGGCTTTAAATGATTATCTTATCTGTACGTTCAAAACTTAAAGACGAATGCCTCTTAATATTGCTATAAGATGCTACTGCTCGCTTTTGTGTTGAGGACTAATTTTTTATTAAAATTCATGATGTTACTGATGTCAGTTCATATACAGTTTCATTTCTTGATCTAAGGATGGGGTGTGCTAATCAGAGTTATTCATATCTAATTATGCAGGTGGAAGGGATGCAGGTTCATGCAAATGAGGGTGGGGTGACCAAACACGTGGTGGCATATATTGTTGTATCCTGCCCGCTGGATGTAATACACTTTTCTCTCATAGAACTTCACTTTCTTTTGATCTTATCTTTTTTCGCCTGATATGTTGCATGACATTAGGGCACAAGATTTATACTCTGCAAATTTGTTAACACACACTCTTGCGCACACAAAGATATCATATTTGAGACATATGATTTTGGATAAATGCACATGCATGCATGCATGTACATATTTATATGCATAAATAGATATATAGACGTGTTTTCGTATGGCCTTTAGTAGTGGTAAAAGATAATTTTAATTGTAACATTGCCTTCTCCCCTAGTTCTTTTCCCTCTTTCTCCTTTCTCCCTCAATTCATCACATTATAGTCAATTTGTGTACATGTTCAGGCCTTGGGTTATATATATCAATCTCCATTTCTGAATTGTGTTAGAATCCAAGAAGGTATCAGAAACAGACAGGATCCCTTCTATAATGTTATCGTCTTAGCTTTGATGTGTTAGGATTTTCCTGTGTGAACCACAACGACTCAGCTTTTAGTTTTTTCATTAACTTTGGTTTCCTTAATTTGTTCTCAATTTTCATTTTGTTCTTTTACAACAATGGCACTCACAAACAATACGATTGCTCTTGCTTCCAGATCTTGGTTCATCATTTTGGGGAATGGCTTTGGTGCTTGCATCAACAAATCTAACCACTGCAAGAATGCTGCTGTGTTGTCTTGCTCTTGCATTGTTTATTGTGCTATTTGTTGCAAAAAATGTAAGAAAGTAACAGAGATGGTATTTTCTATTTATAAGTAGTTATTGTGCACATGCTCTTTTTTTATTATTATTAATATCTTTGAAAGAGTGTACCAATTTTTTCGCTATCTTACTTGTTATCCTATGTGTCAACAGTGGACATTCGAGGACTTTGTATTGGTGAGTGTTTTCGTGATCTAGTGTGCCTATTCTTATTATATTTAAGCATCTATGCTTATGTTTTTGAAATTTACCACTGAATTTTCAGGATTCATCATTTTCCTTGCTGTAGTTTGGATTTTGCAAGAAAAAACAAGTGTCCGTATTCTCCGCTATGTCCTTCTTTTCATGGTATATGCCCTGTAAATCTTCCACTTTGTTGAATGAGCTTACGAACAATACTTCATCTCTTTAGTGAAAATAAATTTAGCTAAATATGTTCTTGCGTACTGCAGGAGTAATGAACAGCTTGTTTTCAGTTATTGGTGTGTATTTACTCATTCTTCCCCTTTTCCTTTTTAACATGGCTGCAACTGGAATTAAAGAATGCAACTGTAATACCATTTGGGAATATGAATGATGCAGATATTTATGATGATCTAATATCTCGAGAGTCCACTCCAGTGATGCTGAGAAGTTTGCGGAAGTTTGCCCCTGCCCTTGTAATGGTGTTGTGGGGAGTCATTTGGTGAGCTTTTTAACTTTGAAAAAAATATGATATTTGCGATTTAGAGACTTTGTTGATGTGCTAATATGTTAATGTTCAATCAGTGTATATTTACTTGCCACTGATTATTATTATTTGTAACGATGCTGCAGGGGAATGATATCATTTGCATTCTTTGTGGAGCTATGTATCTTGGACTTGTTATTTATCTTAAGGTACAGCCTACTTCCTCGAAAGAGCGTTCTATTGACTTGCAGATAAATTAATTAAAACTTTTTCCATGGAATTTGAAAATGCAATTCTTTTCATCTTAAATGTAATCTTAGAAACACAAAATGATCAGATTATGAAGTTTAGAGAACTGTTAAAGATCCAACAGAATTTATAGATTAATTATGAATTGAGGAATTTAATAATCTCAAAAGACTCTGGATTGATTTGAATGCCATGATCATATATATAATTCTTTATAGCTTCTTTATGAAATGTCTAGAAAGAGAAATTAGTTTGCATGGCCAGTTGGACTCATTGTTAAGCTGCTGTGTCTTGTTCACTCAATACTAGTAGCGTTTTTCATTATATGATGCATATAAATCTCCAACTTTCTCTTAACAGGTACTGAGGACGGGTTCCGTTCTTCTTGAAATCATATAGGTCATCGTGCATTCTCTCTCCCTCTTTCTTTTTTACTTTGGTGGGGTGGATTTTCTCAAAGGCTTGATATACTGCTTGTGAAAGAAAAATCAGCATCACAGATTCATCTGGAGATTGAGAGGTGATATTGTTTCGACATGACTTCATTCTTTTAAACCCCTTTTCCCTTGGGGTTACAGACTGAAATTTTTTGATGTTTACCGTATATCAATAGCATTGATTTTTTCTGAACTCAATTAAGATCTATATTGACTCCGCTCTTTTGATACTGGAAAATTGGTTGGTTTGCTGCTTAATCATTTTGCTGATAAGGTTCAGGGTATTGCAGTGAAAGTCTTTAGTACCATGAACGCATTCTTTAAGAACACTTTGTTAGCCATACACAAATTTTCTGGGGCAAACTGCAACAAATTTGCATTTTTTTTAAATTTGGACTCTCATTTACTTTACATTAAAAGATAGAATTTTGTAGTTTTTCTATGGAAATTTTTTATTAAATTTTGTTCTTAATATCACTGGCAATAATAATCGCATATAAAACTAATTTGCATATCAATTTTTTTAAGTAATATTATTGAATTGTTCGAAAATAAAATTAATTATTACAAAATAACTTAAAATAGAAATAAATTATTTTTTATGCTCATCTGTACTAGAACACAAACATCTAATTTTCTTTCTTTGGAAGTGATATACAAAACATTTTATTGAACAAGTCAGCATTGTTCATCTCATTAGTTAGAACCCTATATACGTGATTTGATCATTTATTAAATGAAAATGTGTTATATAGAAGTGCCTAAAATTTTTCATGCTTATAAAAAGTTATTTGTTTTTTCTAGTTCATCTTTTTAAAATTAATAAATTGTTTGAAATTAAACAAATATTTGTACGAAATAAAATTAATTTGATATTTGATAGTGCCGAAGTTTCAGTGGAGATGAGAATTATCAACATGGAAGTTCTTTAAATGTTTATTAAGATATAATTTATTAATTTTAAAGACTTATGGTGTAATTTTTACATCTTCCTTAGACTTTGAGTCCATATGGGCGAATAACTGTTATTAACCACCCATTTAAGCAATAGTTTTGTTGATGCTCGATTTGCGCAACAACCAATTGTCACGTGGGTGACACTGTTTATGAATTTTATGCTCGTGACAATGGATGCCTTTTACAGAAATAAATGAAAAGGGGCTTTTTAAGTGGTTCGGATGCTAAGGTAGCAAATCCTACGTCCACTGATTTGTTATGATGTTGGTGTGGGTCAGTCGTAAGCAGACTGACGTACAAGAGAGTTAATGAAAGTACTTTGCTCTTACTTTTTACAAGAGAGAGAGTTATCTCTGGTAATGAATGAACCAACCCCCCTAATGGTGAGGTTTTTTACATTTTATATCGAATGGAAGCGTGTAATCATCATAAATCTACGGGTTGGTGTGATTGTCAGGATGTCATCCATTTCACGTCCCGTTTTCCCTTTTTCCAAGCTGACTTTGCATGACTTGCTGCAGAGAGACGGACGCGTGTGAGCTCCATGTTATTCGCAGGTCTGACGTGCGCACATTGTCCTGACGGGGGCAGGTTACTCCTGACGCGACTCCTTCCCGTAGCTCTTCATTTTCCGTGCATAACAAGTTTTATGGAATTTAACGAAAGATCTCTAGTGAAAAGGTGAAAACTAAATAACTTATGGATATGAGAGCAACCAAAGATTAAATTGTTTATTATTGGATCAAACCTAAGCGAAGTCAATCAGCAGATATTATATTTCTTAAGAAAAATATATATAATTAATAAAAATGCCGATTGTAGCTGCTATACTAATAATATTCATTGGCTAAATTAAAAGAGCTATAAAATATATGAGCCAGCTTCAAACAATTTTTATTTTTTATTTTTTATGACCGAGACATTTGGACCGGTTTTTGACCTCGACTAGTTTCCGTGAATCATTGAACACCTTATAAAACAGATTCAAACATTGAGTCAAACAAATCCTTCAAGTACGTACATGTAGTCTGCTTATATAATAGTGTGTCTTATCAGAATCGATAATGCTAGTTAGCACACATACTATACTAATTGCTTACGAAACAGTTTACGAGTTAATTAAGAGTACAAAACAAACGTAAATGATCGTATAGATATATGCATGAACCAACAAAAGAGTTTTCTATATATATATATGGGTGTGTGTGTGTGTGTGTGTGTTATGCCTAAAAATAAGGGTTGACATGTGCTCACGTCATCTCCACCAATTAGGAGTCAGTAGATCTCTCTACCAACTAGAATTCAACACGCAACCAAAGATAGTAAGAGTATTAGCTGTCAAAACCCTAATCGCCTTAAAAATGAATTTAGTGCAAGGGTGAATTTGGTTTGCACACCAGTCTAGATCCCATTTAATTTAAGGATATACATGGAAGTTCTCAACGAACAGGAAGGCAGGAAGAATCTTCACGCCATTAGACCACTTGCAAAAACCACTAATTACCTTGAGCAAAACGGATATAAATAGGTAGCTCCTCCTCACAAAAAGGAGGTGAGAGACACGAATTTCACAAAGCAAATAGTAAAGACACACTATTAGAAAGAGACTGACTTAACATTCTCTTAGAACATAAATACTTGTAAATGTAGATCGCAGATCACGATCCTTGTAAACCTATGTAACGATCAAGAAACAAACACTTATAAATACAAATCACAGTGAATATAGGAGTCGCTTATAAAAACTCTCTTGTCAACTTTATTTTATGTACTTGCATGCAACTGCCATCACAATATATATATATATAAAGTATCATTTGAATATCTTTTAATGAGAATTCAGGGGATACATGTCTAGAGAACGAGTTGTAGTTAAAAAAAAACTTGTGCAATAATAATAATATTCAAAACATTCATATAAGATATCCCGCAGGATCCAAACTTTTACTTTAAAAACTTTAAGAATGTATCTGGAAATTAAACAATCAAAACATATTTATAGTGTGGATGCCTCCAAAGATGTTTTAAAAACATTTGTCATTTATATTAAGATAAAAACATCAAGATAACAATAAATCATCTTCCCTCACATGTAACCCCGTTGTCTCTAGCATTTTTTGCTTCTGGTCTACCTGCAAAACAATCAACAATGAAAAGGTAAGTGCTAATCGTGCAGTAAGCAATGATCTATTATACACACACACACCCACACACACACAATATTTAAAATCAATCATGCAGACGGAGTAATATCCCTCAAAAGTCCCCCAAAGACTTCCAACGTTCCAAATTACAAAGAGAAATATTTGCATGCATGGAACACTGGAAGCCTTTGAGGGAAGTTGAAAGCCTTCTACATTGGATGATAATGTTTGAGAGGACAATTCCATCGATCTCCATTAATGCTATAACAAAACACAAGTCCTTCATTGATCAGTTTATATAGGGATCGAATGATATTGACTTTCATTTTATCTGCTTAGAAAAAACTGATCGATCGAATCCCACTCCCACATGGCGACAAATACAATTATATTCAATATCGCATATTTTATTTATATATTTATATATTATTTGTCCTTTAAGATTTGGATAGATCTCTCATATTTATGTTATTCTCTTCTTCATCACCAATATGATGGAAGCTTACTACGTAAGTAAGTTTGTACGATTATTCAGCTTCCTTAAAAGAAATTAATTAGAAGTGGAGGCGGTGGCTTCTGGAATGAAGACTTTTAGGCAGGATTCAAGGGAAAGTGTGGAATATAAACATTAATGATAAGTGTGGATAGACATTAGACAGAGAAAGACTAATGGCCTCCACCAAGAGTCGAGAGAATATATCTCCCTTTTTCTGCTTACTGGGGAATGTCAACCATTTTTCACTTATATGTCAACTAGAGGTGGTGGTGGTTCGTATCCTGTTGTCGTGTCTAAAAATTTAAGGCCCATCGTGCCGTGCGACCGTGCCATGCCAAGGCCCGCACAATTTCGTGTCTTGTCGCGCCGTGCCAGTCCACGAAATTTGAAAGCCCACGGCATGGCCGTTATATATCGTGCCATGCCTTGGGTCATGCCATGGGCCGGTCCACGTGCTTTGTAAAAATATTTTATTTTAATATTTATAAATTATGATAATTTTGATTTATTATAAAAATATTTTATATCTCATATTTAGTGACATTTTGTATTTATATTAATTAAAAATATATAATCATGAAATATAATAAAATAATGAGACATTGAAATATTAATTGAATTTTAACACTTTTATTACTTATAATTATAAATTAAAAATACAAACTTAGAAATTAGGATTAAGAATTAGTATACATCTTCATTTTCATTAATTTCTAAATTCTTAAAATCTTTAAATATATCTTCAGCAACACGATTTTGAAGCTTGAAATCTGCCGCCACCCAGTCTTTCATACACATAATGGCTTCAGCAACACGATTTTAAGTTTAAAATAGCCGTTACCCCTTGTGTAGGGGGGTAACAACGATTTTAAAATAGCCGCTACCCCCTTGCACAAGGGGGTAGCGACTATTTTAAAAAATAACAATTAATTTTATTATTTTCGTGCCGTGTCGGCCCACGGGCTTTTTTTAAGGCCCACGACATGACTTGCATATTTTCATGCCATGTCGTGCCGTGCTGTGGGCCGGCACAGCCCACTGCCGGCTCTAATGTCAACCCTTTATTTATTCTCTTTCTCGTACTTTATAATTATAACATATGAATCGGCTCCACCACCCTTTTTATATAATTGGAGTCTCATACCGACAAGGTATACTCAAGCCTATTAGTTTCTAAAAAGGGGTAATTCTCCCATTCAACAAGGTCTTATTAGGTGAAGAGTCAGGTCATCTTAAAATTATATCATGGTATCAGAGCTAGGTTCAGTTGAACAATTATCTCCATCAGCAGACATGATCCCCCAACGGGTGAGGAGTCAGGCCCACCTCGCCTTGGAAGAATAAAGGCACGCTTGAATAAACCTGAGAATTAATTTAATAAATATTTATATGCATGTAGATTGTCAAGCATTAATTAAGCTTAACTATGCTTGCTTCACAGCCAATAGATCAAACATCAAAGCCCCACAAAATCCTTTTTCACCACTCATATATACATTAAATCTTTAGTTTTGTTGTTTTATTTTTTCTGTATGGTTCATATGCATATATATTCCGTACTGGTAAAATTATATATCAATGTCCAAACATAGACCAATCATATTTTATCTTATTCTGATATTGAGTAAATTGCTTATCAAAAAAACGGATGTGAATATAGAATTTCTTTGGGGTATTGCTTTCTTGCGAAATGATGAGTTCAAAGTATTGTTCTTATCCATGTAACATTTTCTCAATTTTTTAGAGATTAATGGCACCATTCTTCATCATTCTGTGTGTTGCAAAATAAAATGTTAGTTATGTTCGGATAAAAATGCATGCTTCCTGATATCATCAGAAATAACGTGGGTTTTTAAATGGTTATCTTATCTATACGTGTCCGAGTCAGTTTGTGTGCATCTTAATATATCACCTGGGGTTATGAAGTTTACTGTTAGATAAATCATTTCAATGATCACCTCTATTAGCAACCCAAATAGATTGAACTCAGGATCTCTTAAGTAATATAGCAAAAAATTCTAGTTGACCGTTTATAGACGTGTTTTTGTATGGCCTTTATTAGTGGTAAAAGATAATTTAAGTGTTTTTGTTGACCGTTTCATTAACTTTTGGTTTCGTTATTTTGTTCTAAATTTTCATTTTGTTCTTTTACAACAATGGCACTCACAACACATACGATTGCTCTTTGCTTCCAGATCTTGGTTCATCATTTTGGGGAATGGCTTTGGTGTTTGCATCAACAAATCTAACCACTGCAAGAATTGCTGCTGGTTGTCTTGCTCTTGCATTGTTTATTGTGCTATTTGTTGCAAAAAATGTAAGAAACTAACAGAGATGGTATTTTCTATTTATAAGTAGTTATTGTACACATGCTCTTTTTTATTATTTTATTAATATTCTTTGAAAGAGTGTACCAATTTTTTCTGCTATCTTACTTGTTATCCTATTGTGTCAACAGTGGACACTTCGAGGACTTTGTATTGGTGAGTGTTTTCGTGATCTATGTGTGCCTATTCTTATTATATTTAAGCATCTATGCTCATATTTTTGAAATTTACCCACTGAATTTTCAGGATTCATCATTTTCCTTGCTGTAGTTTGGATTTTGCAAGAAAAAACAAGTGTCCGTATTCTCCGCTATGTCCTTCTTTTCATTGGTATATGCCCTGTAATATCTTCCCACTTTGTTGAATGAGCTTACGAACAATACTTCATCTCTTTAGTGAAAATAAATTTAGCTAAATATGTTCTTGCGTACTGCAGGAGTAATGAACAGCTTGTTTTCAGTTTATGGTGTGTATTTACTCATTCTTTCTCTTTTTCTTTTTTACCAAATGGCTATAACTGGAATTAAAGAATGCAAACCGTAATACCATTTGGGAGTATGAATGATGCAGATATTTATGATGATCTAATATCTCGAAGAGTCCACTCCAGTGATGCTGAGAAGTTCGCGGAAGTTTGCCCTTGCCCTTGTAATGGTGTTGGTTGGGGAGTCATTTGGTGAGCTTTTTAAGCTTTGAAAAAAAGATGATATTTGTCAATTTAGAGACTTTGTATGATGTGCTAATATGTTAATGTTCAATCATTATATATTTACTTGCCACTGATTACTTATTATTTTTAACGATGCTTGCAGGGGAATGATATCATTTGCATTTCTTTGTGGAGCTATGTATCTTGGACTTGTTATCTTATCTTAAGGTACAGCCTACTTCCTCTAAAGAGCATTCTAGTGTCTTGTGCAGATAAATAATTGAAACTTTTTCCATGGAGTTTGAAAATGCAATTTTTTTCATGTTAAATGAAGTTTAGAGATCGTTATGAAATGCCATGTACATATACTTCCTCTAAAGGCTCTGGATTGAATTTGAATGCCATGTACATATACATAATTCTTCATGACTTCTTTATGAAATGTATAGAAAAAGAAATAAGTTTAGTTTACATAGCCAGTTGGGCTCATTGTTAAGCTGCTGTGTCTTGTTCACTCAATACTAGCAGCTTTTTTCATATATATGATACATGTAAATTCACCAACATTCCCTTAACAGGTTCTGAGGATCGGGTTCGGTTTCTTCTTGAAATCATATAGATCATCGTGCATTACTTCTCCCTCTTTCTTTTTCACTTTGGTGGGGTGGATTTTCTCAAAGGCTTGATATACTGTTTGTGAAAGAAAAAGACTTGTTCAAATTCAATACATAACATCAGCATCACCAGATTCATCTGGAGATTGAGAGGTGCTATTGTTTTAGTGGTGACATGACTTCATTCTTTTAAACCCCTTTTCCCTTGGGGTTACAGACTTTAAAGTTTTAAAGGTTTTAAAGGGTTACCAAGTGTTTAAAACTTATACGGAATGGGTTGTTTATTCAATTTTTAGTGCAAATCAGTTGTGAAAAACTTAAATAAAACATACATCAAAGCAAGTAAAGGACACGCTCATTTTTACATGGTTCAACATCAAGTCTACATCCATGGAACCACATCCAAAAGAAGCAAATTCACTATAAAAAACTTATGAGTTCAAATACAAAGCAAGATAACCAAAGTTGTAAAACACTCCATGTTTTCTACACAACAACTCTATCGCCTTTGGATGAACTTTAAGTCATCACAGTAAGCTTCACGAACATAGCAACATCCTATTGAAGAAGAGCTCCTCTCAAGATTCAACAATGAAGACAGGACAGCAGCTTACACACAAGCTCTCATCACAATGGAAACAACATCAAAAGATCTCACACAAGGACAGGCGAAGAAGGTAATTCTAAGCCTACCAAAGCATAGTAAGAAACCTTAACAAAATGAGAACCTCAGAGAATATTCAGAGAAGAAAACAAATGTGATCAGATTCCTTAAAGAAAAATGCCAGAAGTGAGTGAATATAAAGAGATCAATGTGTCAAGGGTTGGGGGACAAAAAAGTTAAAAGTTAACTTTTGTGTTTTTCTTTTTGCACAAGAAATTTGGGACCATAGACAAAAGCAATATTCCTTTTCTCACACAGCAAATAAAAGGTGGACAAATGTAAAAGAAACAAACAGAATATCAACAAAGAATAACATTGTCTAAAAAGTAAAACGAGTGCGTGAAGTGTGATTGAGAGGAAAAATCTGCCAAATGCAATGTGAGCACACACATGCTAAAGTGCTCACACTTGTGAAGGTGTTCACTTTTAGCAAGCGTGCCCATAATGGCATAAAGGAAAAAATAGTGCAGGACTCAAAACAAGATCATAAGGTGACAAAAACACTAACATCACCCCCTTTGTCACTTATGATCAAAGCACAACAAAAGAAAAACAATTTTCAAAATAAGAGATTGGAAAAACAATTTAAGAAAAAAAACTAAACAATTTAAGAACAAAAGTACTCCCCTTCAAAAATAAACCTCCCCCTAAACAAAACATAAGTCAAGAAGGAATTTACCAAAGGATTTCCAAATGAAGAAGATCAACGTGTCATTTAAGAGAATCTGCACAGCATGGAAGAGATTAGCACAACAAAGGAGAGATTAGCAATAAAACATAACTCATGCAGAAAACCAACTGAACATTAGCAATAAAAAGAAACACCAAAAAAAAAACAAAAAAAAAAAAGAATTCACAAGAAAACATCCATAAAAGGTTCTATAAGTTTTGCAATAAAAAAAAAAACAAAAAAAAAAAAAAAACTTAAAGTGTGATCACAATAAAAGACAGTCAACAGAAAAAACAAAAGAACACAGTAATAAAATAATTCACAGCATCTTTTTGGTCTTGGCCAGCAATAGCAAACAACATCATCTCCCCCTCTTTGATCATAAGTGATCAACTCTTGAGTCTTGAAGATCTTCTGATGGGAGGCTTCCTACCAATAGTTTTGACACGAGTCTTGACAATTGCAGGAGCTGAAGGAGGATCAACTACAGAAGTGGACAGAGGAGCATCTTCTTCAATCTGAGAGACAACATGGGGGTCCACATCTTTAGATTCTTTCTCCTTGTTGGAGGGATCCATTTCAAGAACAGGCACAAAAGCAGAGGTTCCTGTGCACTTTCGTCAGCTGCAATTCCAGAATCAGGTTCATCCACATCATCTTCTTCATTAATTTCTAGAATGTCTTCGGGAATGACTGGATTTGGATCTGGATTTGCATTGGTAGGATTGGCAATAGGATCAGTTTGAGTCGTGGCAGGATCAGTAGTCTTTTCAACAGGAACAGAGGCACTAGGGGCATCCTTGGAACCACTTGAAGACCCTTTACTTAGAAACTCAACCTTGGTTTCTTTAAGAGCAGTTTTAAGAGAGTCAACACGAGCTAGAAAGGTGGTGTGATAAGAATCTACTTTCTGATCAAAAGTCTGCAACAACTCAAATAATTTGGACTGCCAAGCACTGGATTTTATAGGAGGTGCTTGAGAGGATGAAGGTACATCCACAATAGGGGTAGCGACTTGAGAGTCTTAGAAGAGATACTGCTAATTTTAAGAAAGTGATCATTAGACTGTTTTGGAGCCCCATAAGAGTTAACAAACCTTGTGACCAGAGAAGGGATAGGCAGAATGAAAGATTTCCTTTTAGACTCACCAGCGGTCTTGATTGATTTGTAAATAACAGAAGCAAGGTATATTTTATTTTCGTGCACAATGACATACAACAATTGTGCTTTATCAAGCCTAATAAATGAGTTATGCCTAGAGGGTGACTAGTTCGTGATGGTGATTTTGAAGAGAGTTTTGTACAAGGATGTGAAAACATTGACAAGAAGAAAACAACTGTCAGGCCAAACTGTCACAACTCCACCATTAAGGTCCCTAGCCATAAACCTATGCTCGTCTATAAGGACAGTTAGGTTATCTTTGTTCTTCACAACGGGGAGCTTTAACAATTTTTTAATCACTTCAAGGGTAAAGTCTATCCAAATACCCATTACCCAGACTTGGTTTTTGTCATACGAGGTCTGGTCAATGTCTTTCCTAAAATGTGCATAAAATTCTTGCACCAAACCCTGACATGGTGGCACAGGTTTCACCACGGTTGTTTTCCACTTTCGTTCAGCCACAATTTTGGTAATTTTAGAGAACTCAAAGAGTTAACATTTGACTCACAAACAATGGATCTAAAAACAACAAAATCTTTGAATATAGACTCAGCAGAAGGAGAAACAAAAATTTTCCATTTACCTAAAACCTCATATTGAGGTGGAGCTTTCACCTTCTTTTTGCCCTTGGCAATCTCAACTTGTTTCTTCTTCTTCGTTTGGGATTCTGCAGAGGACCCTTTGGCACACTTCAGTCTCTTGATGAGAGGTTGATCATCAGATGGTGTGGATATTGAAGATGAAGATTTCAACATTGATTTTGAAGCAAAGGAGGTGCCTTCACTTGAAGCAGAAGAGTGCGTACTTTCCTGGGCATGTGAGGATTGCCCTGTTCTTATTTTCTTCTTGACTTCAGCAACCTTCCTGATGTCGTCAACAAATCCTTGTTGATGTTCCATTGAATCTCGCAAACGGTTGTTAGAAGAGAGTATTGAGAGAAAAGAAAGAATAAAAAATAGTGGACTTTGGATATGACGGTTGAAAAGAACAAAGTGCGACTTTAAAAAGAGAAAAGTTTGCAACCCTAGAAAAACACGATTTTTTATTTACTGAAAGCAATGTGAACACATCAAATAGTCAAGTGCGTACAACAAGCAAAACATAAAGAAAGTTGCACATGTGATAAAATAAGTGTACTGGGTGCACACATCGAGCCATTCACAAAGTTCAACAATAAAAGAGATATTTAGGTGAGAAATCAAAGTCAAAAAGTTGCAGGCATGTGCACACAAGAACTCTCAAAGAGGTGACTTTGAACCAAGGCAAAAGACAAGAGACACAAAACAAAGAAAAATGAAAAGGAAATTACCATGAGATCAATTTCATAAACAAAATTTTACAGAAGCAAGTATTGTCAATCAGTATGACATAACAGAAAATATCACCAATCTAGGGGATGCCGAAGAAATGATCTCAATCAAGTCACTTTCACACACGAGTAGTTATTTCTTTTGTCAATTGATGAGCAAGAATGCATAGATTCTTTGTCATAAGTGTGTGTGGTGACCTCAAAGGGGAGCTTGACTCATTGGTTAAATAAACATCTTTTGTCTCCCTCTTCCCTCATGCTCTTTTTACAAATCAATTCAACTGAGTTCTTTTTTATTTATTTTTCAATGAATATTTCAAGCATTAAACAAAATAAAATCTCTCAAACAGCAACCAAGTGTAGCTTTCACACTTGCAATGAGGTAGCCCTCTAAATGGTAGATCTTCCAAGGACATAAAGATCACTACATCCTAGAGAATCACTCACTTATGACTTTCACACTATAAGTAAGGTAGCTCTTTCACTTGGTGACAAAGTCAAGCAATACAAACTCATGGAGAGATTCTAAGACATAAAAGCTTTTAGATAAGAAAGCACAAGGTGGACACATTTCAGTAGCATGCTACCACAAGATTGAAAAAAAATCTCAATCGCCAGTTAACACAAATTAAAAGAATACTTGTAATAATAAAAAGATGGAAATTTGTCTCAAGGCATTTAAAGATAAGATAGAGACACTACTCAATTTGAATAAGTCCAATGGACTTCCTCAAATTTTCAAAAGTTTGCAAGTCTAAAGCCTTAGTAAACAAGTCAACCAGTTGAGAGTTTGTGTTAACATGTGCAAGAGTGATCACTTCCTTATCAACTAATTCTCTTATAAAATGATGTCTAACGTCAATGTGTTTGGTTCTGGATGCTGAACATGATTTTTAGAAATGTTTATTGCACCAGTGTTATCACAAAAGACAGATATGCATTCTTGATCAAATACATAATCATATACCATTTGTTTTAACCAAAGAACTTGTGTATAGAAACTCCCTGCAGCGATATATTCAGCTTCAGCTGTGGAGGATGAGATTGAATTTTGTTTCTTGCTATACAAGGTGATCAGGTTGTTGCCGAAAAAGAAACATCCTCCAAATATGCTTTTTCTATAATCAAAGCAACTTGCCCAATCAGCATCACTAAAACCCACAAGAGAAACCAAAGCCCAAAGTCTGATGTTCCAACAACATACTTCATAATCATTTTAACAGCTTTAAGATGAAGCTGAGTAGGATTAGATTAAAACCTTGCACACACACCTACACTAAAGCACAAATCAAACCTACTTGCTGTCAAGTATAACAAACTCCCTATCATGCTTCTAAACAACTTAGTATCAACCTTTTTACATTTTTCATCATTGAAGAGTTTAAGAGTGGAGCTCATTGGAGTGTTGGCATGCTTGGCAGATTCGAGATTGAATCTTTTGAGCATGTTTTTCGTGTACTTAGACTGAGAGACAAACATGCCACAATCAATTTGTTTGATTTGAAAACCAAGAAACATGCTTAGTTCTCCCATCATACTCATCTCAAATTCATCTTTCATTAAAGCCCTAAAATTTTCCAATTGAGTATGTGAAGTGGAACCAAAAACAATATCGTCTACATAAATTTGAGCACACAAAAATTCACCTCTTTCATGCTTTATGAACAAGGTTTTGTCAACATTACCTCTAGTAAATTATGATTAAGAAGGAACGAAGTTAGCCTGTCATACCATGCTCTCGATGCTTGCTCTAAACCGTAGAGTGCTTTCTTAAGTTTGAACACACGATCAGGCTTATAAGGATCTTGAAATCCTACTGGTTGCTCAACATAGACTTCTTCCATCAACATTCCATTCAAACATGCACTTGTCACATCCATTTGGTAAAGTTTCAGCTTCATACAGCAGGCAACTCCCAGCATTAATCTTATGGATTCAAGTCTAGCCACAGGTATAAAGTTTTCATCAAAATCAACTCTTTCAACTTGATTATACCCTTGTGCAACAAGTCTTGTTTTGTTTCACACCATGTTTCCAAACTCATCTAATTTATTCTTCAAAATCCACTTCGTTCCAATAACATCAATCCCTTCAAGTCTAGGAACCATTTTCCATACATCATTTCTCTCAAACTGTTCCAGCTCCTCATGCATGATAGTAATCTAGTAGTTGTCTTCAAAAGCCTCCTTTGCATTTTTAGGTTCTAAAAGGGAAACATAACATAGGTTATTAATTTCACTCAGTTTTTTACATCTAGTTGTTGTAGATTTTCTCAAGTGTACAAAATTATGCAAGTAATAAAGTGTAAGAATACGGATGTCGAACCCAAGGGAATTACTACTATCAATTACCAAAATTTACTATTAATTACTATTTGATTAATCACAGTTTTTATCAAGGAAAATCTAAACTAAATTAACAATTGAATTTAAAAGAAAACTGAAAAGAAAACAACTAAAATAAATCTTTGGGTTTAAAGGAAGATGACTAGACCTAGGGCATAGATTTCACACCGACTCTTATTCATATGTATCGATCACTTATGCTAATTTTATTAAGCTCTTCCTACAGGTCAAACTCCCTAAATTTCTAATAACTTTATCTCGAACAATTATCAAATTAACCCCTAATTACTAACCCGAATTATCTCTAATCAAATGTAAGCAATTGGAGATCATTACGCTCTATAGAGTTTACCAAAACCACATAAGTCGCGGTAACATATCTCTTGCATTCGCTCAACCTATGGTTTTACTACCATAGACCAACTAAGTATCATCTCTCGATCTCAATCTAGTCCATTAGTTCATTCAATTCTTGGGCCCTTAAGAATCAAAAGCATTAAGCATAATAATAAAACTTATGAAGAAATCTTAATAAAAATCAACATAAATAAATCAACACATAATCAAGAGATTGGGCTATATCGTAGCCTTAGAAAAATAAAGTTAGTTCACAATAAATATGAAAGAAACAATCATGTTTATTAAAATAATCAATATGAGTTTATAAGAAAGAAACAAGAAGAACATCCCTATATTGTGAATCAAAGCCCCAGAAATTCTAACACTTTTCTTCTCTACAGGTTTTTCTTCTCTTATTTTCCCCAAAGAATCCCCAAAATAATGCTAAAAGACTTCTATTTATATCCCACAAGGGTTAGGGTTTTATTTTCCTGAATTCTATTTGGTTTAGGACTCTTAACCCTATTTTTCTAAACAAAAACGGATGAAAATTTCTTAACTGTCGTGACTGTGCCCTGACATTGTGCTGCGATATGGTAGCGACTGGACAAAGTGTGCCACAACACTGTGTTGCGGTACAGTAATAACTCTTCTTCTTCTCGCATCATTCCACATCACTTCATTGATGGTGATTTTTGAGCTTGATAACAATGGAATCTGGAGAAGTGGTAAACATATGAAATGTAGCCCTTTGAATTAGCTTTCCAACAATTAGAGAATCGTTTTAATCCAAGTTCTATAGCTTGAGATATTTTCAAAAAACCGAGATATGCTTAAGCTAGAGCGTAATCTAGAATCTTCTCATTATTTCAAACCTCCATAACTTCTTCAATTCAACTCCGATTCTTGATCTGTTTGTTTCTACTAGTCTCTCATTCCGTTGCCAACATGATTCTTCATCCAAGCATAACATTTAGCATTAGTAACCTGAAAAACACTCAAACACACCCGTGATCCTATAAAAGACAATTTTGAAAATATCAAGCAACTTTACCAAATTAAGCCTAATTCTCACAAATAATCCTCATAAACCACTAAGTAAAAGTGTATTTTGAAGCTCTTATCATAACCCGCAACTAGCTTCTTGCTAGTCCTTAGCAAGCTAAGTGATAGAACAAGTCTTTTAGCTTGAAAACAAAAACAAAATAAATCTATAGTAACTATCCTAAATCACTTCCGTAGATTGTCACAGTTGCATTTAGCATATGTAACAAGCCTTTAAACCCCTATGCGGCCCTAGTTGGACAAGTTGTAGTCTCATGAGAGTTTCTAGTGATGATACCCACAAACATCCAAACCTAACATCACCTAAACTCAAACAAACATTTTAGGATCCATACATATAATCTGATACGTTTACAAGTCCTAAAACACTTGTAAACATGAGTGGACAAGGAATTACAAGTCCTAAAACACTTGCTAATTCGGTTGAATAAAAAAATTTCATTCCAAGTCCTAAAACACTTGGATTGTGGAATGTGGAAAGCGATGGAGGAAATTCAGCCCAAGCAAGTTCCAAGGGGGGAGAGAGCCCAAGCATTTCGGCCCAAAACATTCCAAGTCTAAGCCCAACAAAGGAAGCTCAAGCCCACCAAGAGAGAAGCCCAAGTGTTGAAGTGAACCCATTCGGCCCAAGTCTCATTCTAAAAGGAAAAGCCCCCATGAACCCTTATTGGATCCATTTGCAAGATCCTCAAGGCCCAAACTCTTATACCTTTATTAGTAGACTTGATTAGGATCATTGATCAAGTTTTGAACTAATAAAGTGAGCTTTTTCAACTAATGGGTGGTTAAAGACATGGATCCTAGAATTAGGGAATCATGTCCCTTTTGCATTAAATAGGTATGGTCTTGTTTTTTGAATGAATGGCTTGTAATTATTTGTGTAATATTTGTTAATTTTATTTCTTGTATTGTATTTGTGGATTACCTAGTTAGCCTTGTAATTGCCTATATAAAGGCAACTATTCTCCTTTGTAATACTTAGTTTTATGAAATATCAAAAATTTGGTTTAACCATTGAGAGAACTTTGTGTTCTTGTTGTGTTTTCTTTATCCAAGTCTTGGCAAGGAGATTTGGTGGTGAATCAATTCAAGTTGGTGGAGAATTCCTTTATGCTTGAAGTGTTTTCTACTTGTCTTAACCCAAAATTGCAAGTAAGTGTGACATTGCTCCTCTAGTGTATTTGGCTGAATTTAAGCTTGAATTTAGGGCATTTTTTGTTGTGTTTTGTTGTTGCAAATTGGTTGGAATTGGATCATAATCGTCTCAAAAATTGTGTCAATGTGAATAAATCAAATAATTAACAACACACAAATATAAAGAATAAGCAAATTTCAACTACACTTTTGTTATTCACTCTCTCATAATCATTCACAAACCATTCATCCAAAAACTCGGATGGTTTTATGCATAGCTTCCATAGGCAAAGTAAGAAAATAAAACAAATGTACAATCAAACTCCATAGGCTCACTTTTCAAACCACTCTCCACTAATGTAGAATCCAATCACTACCTCGAATTATTAGGTCTTTATCATGGTTGTAATGTTAGGCTAGGGTAATGGTTTATGAAAGAACGGAAATGAATTTTTAACAAAATGTAAGAGACTTAATATTTTATAGTAAATGACCATGAATAATCTCTTTCTTGCTTCCCTTCTCATTCACCCTTTACCCTTTCACATTGATTGAACTCTTCCTTCCAACATTAGCACAAACCCTCATGTAATGTACCTCATTTCAAGTTCTTCTCTCTAGCTACTTCTTCCTATTTTTCTGAAAATTTTTTTTTTCAAAGTTTTTTTTCTTCTTTTGATTTTTTTTTTTTTTTTAGGAAGATAATAACTCATAAAAAAATTCGTCTACCCCACCTTGCTTCTACTATCATTTTTTTTTTCACAACCCCCAACCTTTCTCATTACACATACTCAGATTGTGGTCCAAAAGATATATTTATTTTCTTTTACCACACTTCTTCTCATGAGTTTTTCTTATAAGGTCACACTAAATTAAGTCTCTCAAAGTAAGATAGGTCGGAAAGTGTTTTAGGCTTCATCGTCAAGGTGAGATATAGTAGGTTTACAACAAAAAAATAAGGCTTACCAAGTGTATAATAATAGGCTCAAAGGGTTAACTAGGGATAGAATAATATAGGCTAGCTTGAAAGGCTCAATCGTTTCAAAGAAAATTGTCTAAATCATATCCTAAGCAATGCAGACTCTAGGATTTCACCTTGAGTGGTTTTCAAATGAGTTCCAGAGTTTATACACAATTTTCACAAAAAAATTTTAGCCAAAAAAAAAAAAAAAAAAAAAAACACACATAAAATATCTCTAAGTTTCCGAATTATTAAACCAATCAAACCCATTCCCAAGAGAGTCATAACTAAATGCAATTGCCATCCGCTATCATCCTTATACTATGTGAAAATTAATAGAATTCTCAATGTTACATATTTACAATAATGGTTTTATCATTGATTTATATATGAGTTCCAAAAATAAGACAAAATACATTGACTCTTAGAACCTACAACACCCTAAATCAATTCCACCCAAAAGCTTTTTTTTAAAAAAAGAAAAAAGAAAAAAAAAACAATGAATAAATAAAATAAAAACAAAAGATATTCAAATATGTCTATCAAAAGAAACTAAATTTGGCTATAAAAAAAAATATTCCTTACCCCCAACGTTAGAGATGGACATTGTCCTCAATGTGCAAAGAGAACAACTACACTGCCTTTTGTGCGCAACATTTATATGGAGATAATCTTTTGAAGGCATGCATATTTTTTGTCGTATCCAATAGTCATTGGGAATCTAATCAAAAGAAAACAAACTATGTGCCATGCTCGGCCAGTTTAGTGTGCATAACGAAACTTATGGGTGAAACAAAAAATAATTAACATGTCAAACCACACTAAATCTATCACAACTTAAAATATTAAACGAAAACCCACATAAAACCGACTTCAAACAAAAAACCCATAAGAGTATCTAAACAACACAAAATAAAAGTACATAAAGCGAGGGAAATAACATTGAATGCAACATCAATTCTCTTTTTCTAACTAGAGCTCCTCCCATTACTTAGTCCTCCATACTGTCATCAGACTCCTCCTCATCATCTTCTTCATCAGCCTCACTTGGGTGATAAATCATCTCTCTCAATTTGTACCTTCAAGTGTCACATCCTGCTTGCTCCATTTGATCTTGTTGCATATCGAAGAGGACTTGAAATTGAGCATTCATCCATTCGGTTTGTTGCTGTTGATAATTGAGTATGACTTCCACCTTATCATGTAAACTCTCTTCTTTTTTTCTCTTGTGGAGCTTTTGAAGATGAATCATCCGCTGTTCTAATTATTTTTTTCCGTCTTATTGAGAGTTTGTTCATGTACTTATAAGTCAAACAGATGATAGGGTGAATAACCTTTTCTCTTGAAGTATGAGGAACTCCCGCTTGACGACATAGTGCCGTGACGAGTTGCGGGAAGGAGTAGCTCATGTTAGGATTGTTGGCACAAGATAACATTTGAGACACAATTATGTTACCCACATTCATCATCTTCTTCGTCAAAATACAATAAAGCAAGATTGCTCTCACTTGATCTACGGTACTATTGTGGGTTGTTGGCATCAATCTTGTGTTCATGAAATATTGCCACACACGAGTGGCCATGCAAAGATTTCTTACGGAAAATTTCTTATACGATCACCCATCATGACCCATTGTGCTTGTCCCTTTGTCAACCTCCTAATGACATGTCATAATCGACATTTTTCAAGTATTCCTTGTATTTGTCCTCTTCGACTGTTGACAATTCACAATATTAGTTAATTGTCTCAGCATCAAATTTTACCTCCTTTCTTCGAACTTTCGTTTTCCCATTGGCACTTTCAGGTAAGTTGGCATAGAATTCTTCAATAATTGGAGCAATGGTTGATAGGGGAGTTTGAGTGAATTTATGCCAACCCAATTTCCTAATTATGTCAGTTATTTCTTCTACGTCAACATCCTTAAAATCCATGCCCCTTTCTTGTATGAAAACCTCTCCCTTTTTGGTGAGCATCTTCAAATATTTCCTTAGCTTTTCCACTCTCTAACTTAGGATCATTAGCTTGGCTACCCTTCCGACCTCTCTCTTTTCGCTTAGGAGCTATTTTTGGAGCCTTGAATTTTTTTTTCTTTCAGTTAAACGAACTTCCACAACTCCAATAGTAAACAACCACCCAATTCTTCAAATAGGATTGAACTTACCTCCCTTAAACACCAATTTTTTTTTATCAACAATCCAATTTCAATCAACAGTCAACACCAAATCTAAGCAACAACACCAACTAATGACAATGTATCATCTATAATTCACACAATAGCATTGCAAATCACCCTTATACTTAATTTTCCTCAACCAACGAAATTGCATGCAAAATCACCAGTCAATCTTGCAAAATCAAGTAATATGAAGCCCAACTCGTGAGTATGGAGTGTAGGAATACTTACTTGTGTTGGGAAGAGGCAATCTTGCTAAAAAATTCCACCAATTTCTCTTGAATTTTGAAATCCCCAATTTTGCAACCCTAACTCCGCCAAGAAGATTTTCTTAAATTTCACTTGAAATCCTTGCAAAAGATGAAGAGAACACATATTATAATATGATGTGAAGGCAAGATTTTTGTAAGGTGAGAGAGGTGTTAAGGTGGAGAGAGGAGAGTTTACAATTTTGTGTTTCCATGGGCGGAGATATTGCTGGGTTTAAAAACCCAACAGTTCGCAACTGTACCGCAGCATAGTCGCTTCTGCCTATTTCATGCTGCGGCATAGCCCTCTTTTTATTTTATTTTTTTTGAAAGAAACAGTCATGTAAAATGAAAATGATAAAGTAAAATAAATTGAAAACATGGGTTGCCTTCCACGAACCGCTTAGTTAACGTCCTTAGCTTGATGCTTTTTTATGTTCACTTTAGTTCGTGAAGAAAAATTGAAACTCTTTCTTCTTCCAATCCATGCTCAACACAGGGTTTCAATCTTTGTTCATTGACCTTGAACATCCATTTCACCAGATGATGAACTTCGATGGCCCCATGTGGAAAAACCTTACAATGAATGGTCCGAACCATCTTGATCGTAACTTTCCTAGAAAAAGTCTAAGTCTCAAGTTGAATAACAAAACTTTTTCTCCTAGTTTGAACTCTTTTTTCACTATGTGCGTATCATGCCAAAGTTTGGTCTTCTCTTTATAAATCCAAGCACTCTCATACGTGTTGTGACAAAATTCCTTCATCTCATTGAGTTGCAACAATCTCTTTGCACCTATTGCCTTTGAGTCAAAATTTAATATCTTCATAGCCCAATATGACCTATGCTCGAGCTCGACCAGAAGGTGACATGCTTTTCCATATACTAACCTATATGGCGACAGCCCTATTGGCGTTTTGATGTCATTCTACATGCTCATAGCGCGTCATCCAGCTTTGTGGACCAATCTTTCCAAGAGGCATTCACAGTTTTCTCTAGGATTCTCTTTAACTCCCTGTTAGACACCTCCACTTGCCCACTTGTTTGCGGATGATATGGTGTTGCAACTCGATGTATAATTCCATACTTACTCAACAATGTCTCGAATTTTTGGTTACAAAAGTGAGCTCCTCCATCAGTTATGATAGCTCTAAGTGTGTCGAATCTTGTGAAGATGCTCTTCTTTATGAACTTCACCATGACATGAGCATCGTTGGTTGGTAATGTGACAGCTTTCACCTATTTTGAGACGTAATCTATAGCCACAAGAATGAAGCGATTAGAAAAAGAAGATGGAAAAAGTCCCATGAAATCTATGCCCTATACATCAAACATTTCTACTTCTAAAATGTTACTAAGAGGCATTTCATTTTTCCTACAAACATTCCCAACCCTTTGACATGTATCACAAGTTAGAACATAATTGTATGCATCTTTAAAGAGAGTAGGCCTGAAAAATCTTGATTAAAGAACTTTGGCGGCCATTCGTGTTGCTCCAAAATGCCTTCCAACCTTTAGAGAATGGCAATGTCGAAGTATATTCTCCATCTCCTTCTCTGACACACATCTCCTGACCATTTGGTTCGTACATTGCTTGTACAAGAATGGATCCTCTCAAAAATAGTGTTTCAAGTCAAAGAAAAATTTCTTCCTCCTTTGGTGTGTCATTTCGGGAGGTAGCACCTTCTTTGCTAAGTAATTGGTGATGTCGGCAAACCAAGGTCCATCTTGCACTGCAAATAGTTGCTTATCCGAGAAATGTTTATTGATTGGCTTTTCGTTATTTTGATCTTCTTCCCTCCTTTCCAATCGAGATAGATGGTCCGCCACTTGATTCTCAGTTCCTTTCTTGTCTCAGATTTCCAAGTCGAACTCTTGAAGAAGTAAAGCCCATCTAAGCAATCTTGGCTTGGAATCCTTCTTTGCTAAGAGGTACTTCAAAGCTGAGTGGTTAGTATGCACAATGACCTTTGTACCTAGCAAATAAGAACGAAACTTGTTAATTGCAAAAACAACGACTAAAAATTCTTTCTCTGCTGTAGCATAATTCAGTTGAGGTCCCATCAATGTCTTACTAGCATAGTAAATGACATGCAATATTCTACATTTTCGTTGCCCTAATACAGCTCCTATTGCATAATCATTAGCATCATACATTAATTCAAAAGGTAATTCCCAATTGGGCACAACAATTATAGGAGCATATATCAATTTAACTTTTAGGCACTCAAATGCTTCTAGACACTCTTTAGTAAAATTAAAACGTGTATCCTTAGCTAATAGATCACAAAGAGATTTAAAGATTTTAGAAGATCCTGAATAAATCCCCTATAGAAGCCGGCGTGTCCAAGGAATCTTCGGACGACTTTCACATAATTTAGGGGTGGTAACTTCTCGATGACCTCCACCTTTGCTCGATCCACCTCGATCCCATTGATGGAGATTCTATGGCCTAGTACGATTCCTTCTTGTACCATGAAATGACACTTTTCCCAATTTAGTACTAGATTGGTCTCCACACATCTCTGCAAAACTAAAAAAGGTTAGATAAACAAGAATCAAATGAGTTACCTACCAGGGAGAAGTTGTCCATAAAAATCTTGATGGAGTTCTCCACCATATCTGAGAAGACGGACATCATGCAACTTTGAAAAGTGGTTGGTGTGTTGCATAGTCCAAATGGCATCCTTCGGTATGCAAATGTTCCATATGGGCATGTGAATGTAGTCTTTTGTTGGTCTTCCGGTGTTATTGCAAACTGATTGTATCCTAAGTATCCATCTAGGAAACAACAAAATGCATGACCTGCTAATCTCTCTAGCATTTGATCGATAAGCGGAAGTGGAAAGTGATCTTTGCATGTCACGTAGTTAAGCTTTTGATAATCAATGCACACTCGCCACCCTATAACCGTTCTTGTCGGAATGAGTTCATTGTTGTCGTTTTGCACCACGGTCATTCCTCCCTTCTTTGGTACAACTTAGACCGAACTTACCCATGCACTATCCGAAATTAGGTAAATGATTCCTGCATCCAGCAACTTTAAAACCTCTTTCTTCACCACTTCTTGCATTGTTGGATTGAGTCTTCTTTTTGGTTGTACCGTTGGCTTATAACTTTCTTCCATTAAAATCTTGTGCATGCAAATTGAGGGGCTTATACCTTTGATGTCCGCAATTGTCCATTCGATAGCTGCTTGTATGTCCGTAGCACCCTTAATAGCTTTTCTTCCTCTACATCACTCAAAGAAGCATTAATAATAACAGGATAAAACTTTGAATCTTCTAAAAGTGCATACCTTAAGTGAGATGGAAGTTGTTTAAGCTTGAGTTTCGAAGGCTCCTTTGTTGATGAGTTGGAGTGACTTTCTATCGCATTAATCTCAAAGAACTTCTTGGTGGGTAGTGATTTCATTGATGGTTGAGAATTTAAGAAACTTAAACACCCTTTCAACTCTTCTCGATCCACTTCATCTTCATTTGTCCTTGTGTTAAATAGACAATTCTCTAAGGGGGATCTTGGGTAATTTTCTTCCATGGTTTTGACAATGACATCATCAAGGACACTAATTTCAAAACAAGTATCTCCATCATATGGGTACTTCATGGCATCAAACACATTAAACTCTACTTGTTCATCATATACTTTTAATATTAGCTTCCCTTGGTGAACATCTATTAAAGTTTTACCAGTAGCTAAGTCTTCCTAGAATTAGAGGTACTTCCCGATCTTCTTCCATGTCAAGAACAATAAAATCCACCAAGAAAACCACCTTATCTACATTTATCAAGACATCCTCTACTGCTTCCCAAGGATATTTTATAAACCTATCAGCTAATAGAAGATGGACTGCGGTTGGCTTTACTGCCCCTAGACCTAGTTTCTTATAAATTGAAAATAGCATGAGATTAACACTAGCTCCTATGTCACATAAAACTTTAGCAAAATGAACACTACCTATTATGCAAGGAATTGTGAAACTCCCTGGATCTCTGAGCTTTTGTGGTAATTTCTTTAATAGCAATGCGCTACACTTTTCCTTAAGCATCACCGTCTCATGTTCTTCAAACCTTCTCTTTTTTATGATAATCTACTTCAGAAACTTTGCGTACTTTGGCATTTGCTTCAATATGTCTACAAAAGGAATGTTAATGTGCAAAACTCTAAACATGTCCATGAACTTACCGAATTACTTATCTAGTCTCTGTTTCTGCACTATGTGAGGATATAGGAGGGTCGTGTCATTGTTCGTCAAAGCCTGGGTGTTTTCGTCATTTTCTGCTCCTATGTTGCGGCACACTTAGTTCTACCCTCTTCTGTGCCGCGACACACTTGGTTCTGCCATCTTTTTCTTCTTCGAGTTTTTCCTTTGTTTCTCCTTCATTCCTTACTTTCTTCAACTCCTTACCACTTCTCGATATCGCTTGGCAATGTTCCTTGAACTCTTTCTGCTAAAATATTGTGGATTTGCCCCATTTGAGTTTCAAGATTTCTTATGGAAGCTGATTGGTTTTGCAACAAAACTTCATACTTTTGGAGTTGAGATTCATTCTTGTCAAATCTTTTTCCTGACTTCTCCATGAACTTAGTGAGCACACTCTCCATATTAGATCTATTCTCTCGAGGTTGAAAACCCGATGGTGGCTTGTGCTCATTATTGTTACTCCACGAAAAATTTGGATGATTGTGCCATGCTAGAGTGTATGTGCTAGAATACAGATTCCCTTGCCCTCGTTGAAAGTTGTTGACATAGTTAGCTTGTTCCGGTTAAGCAAATGGATTTTCTTGACAATCCTTCGATAAATGATTTCTTGCACAAAGTTTACAAGTTAGGAAAATAATTCAATAGCATTTACCTTTAAGGCAACTCCCAATTGCTTTTGAATGGCTGAGAGTTGAGCGGCTAATGTGGTGTAGCCATCAACTTTGTGCACTCCCGCTGCTTTCCTTGTTGAATTTCTCTCCGAATGCCTCATGTAGTTATTGCTTGCCATTACTTCAATCAGATTATAAGCCTCCTCCAGTGTTTTGTTATTCAAAGCTCCGCCACTTGCAGCATCAATCATCGCTTGTATATTTGGTAGCAACCCATTGTAAAGCATCTACACCTACGGCTATATTGGTCGCCAATGGTGAGGACACCTTCGTAAGAGATTCTTATATCTCTCTCAAGCTTCATAGAGTGACTCCATATCTTGCTGGAAAAAATTTGTGATGTCAATCCTCATCTTATCAGACTTGACAGGTGGGAAATATTTCGTAATGAATGCTTGAACTAACTTATTCCATGTAGTAATACTTCCTGATGGCAAAGAAATCAACCAAGCCTTAGCTTTATCCTGAAGAGAGGATGGGAAAAGTCTAAGCCTAATTGCATCATCGAATACTCCATTGTGTTTGAATGTGTCACAGAGCTCCAGAAAGTTTGCGATATGTAGGTTGGGATCATCATTAGGTAACCCCGAAAATTAAACCGCATGCTATATCAATTGAACAATTGCTAGCTTTATTTCAAAAGTATTCACTTGAACTGGTAGCCTCCTGATGCTAGAATAGCACCCTTTAATAGTAAGACTAGAGTAGTCCTTCAATGCTCGTTGAACCACTACCACTCCTGTAGTTGCATCGCCCCTTGGGATTTCCTCGTTTTCTATATTACTAATATTTTGATTTATACTTCCCTTGTCAGCTACTGCTTTTTCTAAGTTAGCTTGCCTCTTTTCCTTTCTCAACTGTTTAGTTGTTCTCTCTATCTCAGAATTGAAAGGATTAAGATCACCACTATCTTTTGAACGTAAGTTCTCCAAGATCTAAAACAAAAAACAAACACAACAAAATAAGAAAAGAAAAGAAAATTAACTTTAAAACAAAGATAAAACAAATCAAACTAGCAACTAAATAGTTCGTAATGATATTGAAAAATAAATAACTCCCCGGCAACGGTGCCAAAAACTTGTTGTAAATTTTCACAAGTGTACGATATCGTGCAAGTAATAAAGTATAAGAATACGGATGTTGAACCTAAGGGAATTACTACTATCTAATTACTATTTGATTAATCACAGTTTTTATCAAGGAAAATCTAAACTAAATTAACAATTGAATTTAAAAGAAAACTGAAAAGAAAACATCTAAAATAAATCTTTGGATTTAAAGAAAGATGACTAGACCTAGGGCATATATTTCACACCAACTCTTATTCATATGTATCGATCATTATGCTAATTTTATTAAGATCTTCCTATAGGTTAAACTCCCTACATTTCCAATAACTTTCTCTCGAACAATTATCAAATTAACCCCTAATTACTAACCCAAATTATCTCTAATCAGATTTAAGTAATTGGAGATCATTACGCTCTATGGAGTTTACCAAAACCTCACAAGTTGCCGTAACCTATCTCTAGTATTCGTTCAACCTATGGTTTTACTACCATAGACCAACTAAGTAGCATCTCTCGATCTCAACCTAATCCATTAGTTCATTCAATTCTTGGGCCCTTAAGAATCAAAAGCATTAAGCATCATAATAAAACCTATGAAGAAATCTTAATAAAAATCAACATGAGGGTGGTTCTCTAGTTTTGGATGTCTTTTGTTGAGTGATTTCATCAGATAAATCAACAATCAATTCGAGTCCTTGTCGCTTTAGGAGAGATCCTTGTTGAGCTGCAGAGGTGTTCACTTCAAATTTTGATGTGGTCACATCTTTTGGAGGACTTGGAATGGGCACATTGTCACAGTCAATGGTCACATTAGAAGGTGATATTAAGTCATCAATATCATTTTCATGAGAAATCTTCTGAATTAGAGAAAACAACATTAAATGATTCAATTATGCATTGAGTTCTCATATTGGAAATCCTATATGCCCTACCATTTGAAGAGTTTTCGAGAAAAACACCTTCATCACTTTTGGAATCAAATTTTCCTAGGGGATCTCTATCATTCAACACATATCACTTGCACCCAAAAACATGAAAGTAGGACAGATCAAGCTTCTTACCTTTCCATAACTCATATGGAGTTTGAGAGGTACCTTTCCTTAAAAAAAACTTTGTATGCAATGTGACATGCAGTGTTGATTGCCTCAGCCCACAATCTTGTTGGTAATTTTTTGTCATGTAACATAACTGTTGCTGTTTCTTGAAGAACTCTATTCTTTCTCTCCACAACTCCATTCTGTTGAGGTGTTTTTGAAGTAGAAAACTCATGCCATATACCCTACAAATCACAAAAACTAGAAAAATCAGTGTTCTCAAACTCCTTTCCATGATCACTTCTTATCCTTACAATTTTCTTCACCCTAAAATTTTGTTCAACTTGAAGTCTTTTGATCAGATTTTGAAAGACTTCAAATGTATTAGACTTTTTCCTTAAAAAATCAACCCAAGAGAATCTAGAAAAGTTATCAACACACACAAAGACATATCTCTTACCTCTTAAACTTTCAGTTTGCATTAGCCTCATCAAATCCATATGAAGAAGTTCTAAAACACATGAGGTACTCAACTGAGACAAAGATTTGTGAGGAAACTTAGTTTGCTTACCTTGTTGGCACGGGCCACAAACTTTACCTTTTGGGAACACTAGTTTAGCCAAACCTTTCACAACATCATTTTTGGAGAGTTTCACAAAATCTCTAAAATTTATGTGTCCAAGTTTTTTGTGCCAAACATCTATATCATCTGATTTAGAACTTAAACACGAAACTTTGTTAGTCAAAATATAGCAATTGTCATTTGATCTATTTCCTTCAAGAACAGAAGTACCATCATCATTCAAAACTTGACACACATTTTTTGAAAATTTCACAACACAATCTTTATCACAGATTTGACTTATGCTTATGAGATTAGCTTTAAAACCTTCAACATAGAACACATCATTTAGAACAGGGAAACCAGGAATGATAATGGATCCTTTGCCAAAGATTTTACCTCTTTTGCCATCACCGTAGGTCACATGACCAACCTCAACAAATTCAAGATCAGTCAACAAACCTTTGTTACCTATCATGTGCCTTGAACACACACTGTCAAAGTACTATTGGTCATTTTGAAATGCAAGCAATGATGTATGAGCAACCAAATAGTTGGTACTAGGCTTGGGTCTCCATATTTTCCTATTTTTGAAAAAATTGTTTTGATGCGGGGTTTTTTGANTGTCCATGTTATATACATACAAAATTGGCAAGATTTTCTAAATGAATTATAATTATTATTTGTAGCTGTATTGGAGCGCAAATTCAACACACAGGAATCCAGAATGTTTCCCAGAGCCCGAAAAATTTGATCCAACAAGATTTGAAGGAAATGGACCAGCCCCATACACATTTGTTCCATTTGGAGGAGGACCTAGAATGTGCCCCGGAAAAGAATATGCACGTTTGGAGATACTTGTATTCATGCATAATGTGGTGAAAAGGTTTAACTGGGAGAAACTGATTTCTAATGAGAAAATCATTGTGGATCCAATGCCCATGCCAGCTAAAGGCCTCCCCGTTCGCCTTATTCCACACAAACGCGTTGATTAATTTCATTATGACATATAGTGCTTAGCTAGCTACGTCTTAAGCCAACTCCAGTATCTTTTCTTTATTGTTAATTATATAAAAGAGTGTTGTAACTTGCAAAGTTAAACATATAATAAGGCAAATAAAGCTGCTGCTGCTGATTATAGAACATCAAGATCGAGCATAACAATTTGCCTTGTCTTTGTGGAAACATATAATTAAAGAATTCATCAACAATTATGAAAGTTTTAAAGGATTACCAAGTCTTTAAAACTTATGTGGAATGGGTTGCTTGTTCAATTTTTAGTGCAAGTGAAAAACTTAATTAAAACATACATCAAAGCAAGTAAAGAACATGTTCATTTTTACATGGTTTAGCATCAAGCCTACATCCATGGGACCATGTCCAGAGGAAGCAAATTCATTATGAAATACTTATGATTCAAATACAAAGCAAGATAACCAAAGTTGTAAAACACTCCCTGTTTTCTACAAACAACTCTATCTTCTTTGACTGAACTTCAAGTCCTCACAGCAAGCTTCACAAACACAAGAACATCATGTTGAAGATGAGCTCCTCTCAAGATTCAACAATGAAGATAGGACAATAGCTTACACACAAGCTCTCATCACAATGGAAACAACATCCAAAGATCTCACACAAGGATAAGTGAATAAGGTAATTATAAGCCTACCAAAGCATAGTAAGAAACCTTAACCAAAATGAGAAACTTAGAGAATATTCAAAGAGGAAAACACATGTGATCAGATTCCTTGAAGAAAAACACCAAAAATGAGTGAATATAAAGAGATC
Source organism: Pistacia vera (assembly GCF_008641045.1). Lineage (NCBI taxonomy): Eukaryota > Viridiplantae > Streptophyta > Magnoliopsida > Sapindales > Anacardiaceae > Pistacia > Pistacia vera. The sequence goes on along the minus strand of NW_022195107.1, from coordinate 154,069 downwards.
AACGCGTCAAGAGTTGGGGCACAAAAAAGTTAAGTATTAACTTTTGTGTTTTTCTTTTTGCACAAGAAATTTGGGTCCACAAACAAAAGCAATATTTATTTTCTCACACAGCAAATAAAAAGTGGATAAGTATAAAAGAACAAAATATAATATCAAGGAGGAATAATATTGTCTAAAAAGTAAAACGAGTGCATGAAGTGTGATTGAGGAAAAATATCTGCCAGAAATATTGTGAGCACACAGACTCTAAAGTGCTCACACTTGTGAAGGTGATCACCTTAGAGAGTGCCCACATTGGTAGAAAGAAAAAGATAGTGCGGGAATTAAAACAGGATCATAAGGTGACAAAAACACTAACAAATTAATTGAAGCTAGCTAGAAGATTCATTTGCAAACCAACATTTCACAAAATTAGTAATGGATCTCTTCTTCCTTTCTAGCTTAGTCCTCTTTACTCTCTTCCTCGCTATATCTCTTGCTTATCTCTTTCGCAATAAATCCAAATCTTCTTACTCTAACCTTCCTCCAGGCAACATAGGCTTGCCATTCATAGGGGAAAGTCTTAAGTTTCTCAACATTGGCCGAAAGAGTCATCCTGAGAAGTCTATTTATGATAGGTATAGCCAAATACTCCTCTCCAATCTTCAAGACTGTTGGAAAAATGGCTCATTTAGCAAAATCACATGGGATAGAAGTGATAATGGAGAAAGGTTCAGGGACTTATATGTAATAGGCCAAAAGGTTAGTTTGTCCCACATTGCTTAGGAATGAAAATTGGGAAATTTGTGGGTGTTAGAATCATGAAAGTGACTCTATTTTGGTGATAAAAATACCTCATGTGTGATTAAATTGAAGTATCTTGAGACAATTAAAGAATTTATGAATTTATTCACGAAAATCGCTTCTTAATATTTTTCTTATGAATTTAACATGTTTGGAATTATTTTGGAAAGTATATGAGTTGATATTAGGTTGTGGTTTATGGATTAAGGGTGATTTTGTCTCATTTATGCTGTTTAGGGGGTAAAATGTCATGTTTCAAGGGGCTGATTTTATCATGTTTCAATCATACAGGGACCAAATGAAAATTTTCCATATTTTGTATAAAACTACAGCTCAAAGATGCAGATTGGGTGGCTGCCGCCCACCAAAACTCTTCACCTTCTCCGATCAAGCTCCGGCGACCCTTCATCTTCATTTTCGACGACGTTTCGGCTTCCCCTTGCTCCGGTCACCATCATCCCATCATCACCACCGTGAAACACGCCTTCCACCGCGACGCTTCACATTCTCGGCCAGTTTTGGCCATTTTTCGGCGACGGTTGGACTCCCCAGGACTTGATCTCCCTTCCCCACAGCCGGATCTAGCATTTCCAAGCTTCAGCCGTCGCAAAAACCGTCGGAATCCGCGACTTTGCCGCCGCACCTCTTCATCTTCCAGCCCAGATCCTGCTCATTTCCGGCGACTTCTCACCTCTCTAGGACCTGATCTGAACTCCCCATCACCAGAGCTTTCCATTGGTACCTTCGGATCCCATTTCCGCCACCATTTTCCGAAAGACCCACCGAAAAATTAACGTTTTCTGGCGAGTGTGGCTGTTCGTATTTCGGGCTGTCCGTTGGTCGTTTTCGGCCCTTCTTCGCATCATATCGCTGTTGGTTACCTCCTCTCCGCCATGATCAGCTCCGTTTCCACTGTTTCAGCCTCCGTCATCACCATCATAGCGGCTGAGTTCCCGGTTGTCTGTTACAGTGTAGGCGAGATCGAGATTAACTCCATTGATCTCCTCATCAGCTCTCGACTAGTTGGATAAGCCCGAATGTTGGATATTTGGTTAAGTTTCTTGTATTCAGATTATATTTGTTTTCATTTCAATTTGTTTGCGGTGCTTTAATATTATTCTAATGCTCGACGTGTTGAATTGATAATGTTCATTGAGAACGTTTATTGATATATAACTTTTTGCATAATTGAATGTCGATTTGAGATTATTGAATGTTGATTATGACTTTAAATTGCTTCGGTACTGATTGCAATCAAATTGTAGTAGCGTTTAATATCATTTCTACTAGGAATGCATTTATTGTGTAATTAGTTGATTGGATGATACAGGTTGATAGGTTGTACTTGTTAACGTTGTACCAACTAGTGGTGTTTAAAGGTTTAGCATTTTTCGGTTAGTCAATGATAGTCTTTAACCAATCGATCTGTAACTAAGACGACGGGGAGACAGGATAGATTATACATAGCTTGCGAGAGATATTTTTATTGATTTGCCTAGCCTTGTAGGTTTAGGAAATTGAAGAGCGAGGAGAGGAATTGTGAGAGTTGGTCTTGAGTCAAACCGAACCCGTAGCGACAACGCTTTTAATATTGTGTTTTAGTTAGCAATTTATTTAATGCTTTTAATTTCCTGCAAGTAATTAGTTTCCTTAGTTTTAATCAATCATTTTGACAATTTCTCTTTCGTTAACTCAAATATACATTAGGTCATTAGTCTTGCTCTCTGTGGATTCGACCCTGCTTACCGCTAACTACGGTATTTAGGTTTAATTTTGTGACTGTGACGACCGGTTCAACAGTGGGGCCTATATATAAGCAACAAAGCCATTGTTATTTGTATCCCAAGTTGTATTTCCATTACACTTCTTTTGTATAGGGTTCTTTCATTAAGGACCCTTTAGTTTAAAAGTTTTGTTGTATCTCCCCTATGTTTTGGGTATTTATTGTATTGCCCAAAAGTTTGTAATATTGTTTGGAGATAGTGGAGTTTTCTTTTTGAAGCGCTTGAGGACGAGGTTACAATACTGAACCTCGTTAATTCCTGGTATTCTTTATTTTTGCATTTAATTTTGGCCATTTATTTCTGCTTTACTACTTGTTATTATTATATTCAATAGCTAGCGTTAGAGTTTATGTTTCCATTGCATAACAACTGGTATCAGAGCCTAGGTTTAGGACAGTGAGTAGCTATTTGTATAGTTATATGCATGTCTAGAAAAATTCTGTCAACAAGACTATAAAAGTCTAAGGAGACTGGATTTTAAGTAGGACCATTTGTGACCCCTCCATTGTTTCCTGGGAATTTTCCTAGTACGTATTTAATCATTTCAGCACTTACTACCACCTTGGGCTATTGTTGATTTGTTGGTTAGCTATTGAATATAATAATTTGTGGAGCTTGGTTATTGGGAACTTTGTTTACCAAGCCAATTGAGTAAGCATAAATGACATCATTGTCTGAGGATTCATCATCCAAGGCATCACCAATCCTTTGAAGAAGTTTGTTCTGCTTTGTCCAATAATGAAATTCGGAAGAAGGATCAGAATGAGAATAGAGATGAGTCAGCAGAAGCACTTGTAGCAAGAGGGCGGAGTCAAGATCAGAGTCGTAAAAAGGAGAGAAGGGGAAGATCTCGTTCAAAGGGAAAACTCAATAGGAATCAATGTGCCTTTTGTCGTGAGAAAGGGCATTAGAAGAAAGATTGTCCAAAGTTGCAAAAGAAAGAGGGCAAAGTTGTTTCTGATGCATACATTGTTGAGCGTGAAGAAGATGAGTCAGATTTCTCTTTAGTTAGCCTACTATCCACCTCTGAATCAAATGAGTGGATTATGGATTCAGGTTGTACCTATCATATGTATCCTCACAAGAAGTGGTTCTTTAATTTTGAAGAACTTGATGGTGGAGTTGTTTATATGGGCAATGATGCTTGTAAAACAACTGGGATAGGTTCAATTCAGTTGAAGAATCATGATGGCTCAACTAGAACTCTGACAAATGTTCAGTATGTACCGAAGTTGAAAAAGAATCTCATCTCTTTGGGAGCCATGGAATCTAAAGGCTTTACGGTGAATATGCGAGATGGAATTCTAAAGGTTTCTTCAGGCGCTCTTGTGGTAATGAAAGGCACAAGGAGAAACAACTTGTATTACTATAATGGTAGTACGGTTATTGAAATGACAACTGTAATTGTACAAAAGGATGCAGATTCAGAAATGCTCAAGCTGTGGCATATGCGTTTGGGGCATGTAGGTGAAAAAGCCTTACTTAGTTTGGTGAATCAACGTTTATTGAAAGGTGCAAAGACTTGTAAGCTAGATTTCTATGAGCATTGTGTTCTAGGAAAACAGACAAGAGTGAAATTCGGCACCGTAATCCATAATACTAAGGATATTTTGGATTATGTTCATTCTGATGCGTAGGGACCTACCAAAACAACATCTTTCGGAGGTATGCACTATTTTATCACTTTTGTAGATGATTTTTCCAGAAGAGTTTGGGTGTATGTGATAAAAACTAAAAATGATGTACTTGGTGTTTTCCTTAAATGGAAAAAGATGATTGAGACTTAGACTGGTAGAAAGATCAAGCAACTACGTACAGATAACGGTGCAGAGTATCGTAGTGATCCGTTCTTGAAAGTTTGCCAAGATGAAGGTATAGTACGTCACTTTACAGTAAGAAATACACCACAACAGAATGGGGTGGCAAAACGCATGAATCGAAAAATACTGGAGAAAGTTTGATGTGTACAATTCTGGGCTGGGCAAAGAGTTTTGGGCTGAGGAAGTTATATATGCATGTCATCTCATTAATCATCTACTGTCAACTGCAATTGAAGGGAAGACACCGGTTGAGGTATGGTCTGGAAAACCTATTTCTGATTATGACTTTTTACATGTTTTTGGTTCCATTACTTATTATTATGTGAAAGAGTCTAAGTTAGATCCTAGAGCAAAGAAAGCAGTATTTATGGGGATTACCTCAGGTGTGAAAGGATACCGTCTTTGGTGTCCAAGTTCGAAGAAAATACTGTTTAGTAGGGATGTAACATTTGATGAGTCTTTTATGATAGAAAAGAAAACAGGAAGCCAGATGAAAGTTTTCAGTGCTCCGCAGCAGATGGAGCATACTCAGCACAAGTGGAGTTTAAAACAACATCAGTTAGCCCAACTAGAAATGAGACTCCTATGATAGAGGAGTTTATTGGAGATGAAGAAGAGGATTCTTCCCAAGAACCTCAACAAGAATCTATTGTCGTTAATAGGCCAAGACGAGAAATTCGCAAGCCTACTCGGTTTGCTACTACGGTGGCCTATGCACTCCTAATTGAAGATGGCGAAGTTCCTTCCACTTATAATGAAGTAGCTAGCAGTTCCGAAAATTGTAAGTGGAAGAAAGCCATGAAAGAGTGATGCAGTCTCTCCATAAGAATGATACTTGGGAGGTAGTTCAATTACCAAAGAAAAAGAAGGCAATTGGATGCAAATGGGTATATGCAAAGAAAGAAGGATTTCCAAATTTGAAAGACAAGGCAAGGTTGGTGGCAAAAGGCTACTCTCAGAAGGAAGGAATAGATTTCAATGAGGTATTTTCTCCAGTTGTAAAGCATTCTTCCATTAGAATTTTGTTGGCCTTGGTTGCTTAGATGAATCTTGAACTAGTTCAACTTGATGTGAAAACCGCGTTTCTACATGGTGATTTGGAAGAGGAAATCTATATGACTTAGCCAGAAGGATTTAGGATTATTGGGAAGGAAGATTGAGTTTGTAAACTGAAAAGATTGCTTTATGGTTTGAAACAATCTCCGAGGCAGTGGTACAAGCGATTTGATAGGTTTATGATGGGTCAGAAGTACACAAGAAGTAAATTTGACAATTGTGTGTATTTTCAAAGACTACAAGGTGATACTCTCATTTATCTACTCTTATATGTTGATAATATGTTGATTACTTCAAAGAACGTAGAAGAAATTGAGAAGTTAAAGGCTCAACTAAATCAAGAATTTGAGATGAAGGATTTAGGAGAAGCCAAGAAGATTCTCGGTATGGAGATAATTAGAGACAGAGGAAATGGCAAGGTTTGTTTGACACAAAAGCAGTATCTAAAGAAGGTCTTACAACGTTTTGGCATAACTAAAAGTACAAAACCTGTAAGTACTCCACTTGCTCCTCATATAAAGCTTAATGCATCATTATCCTCCAGTACGCATGAAGAACGAGAGTATATGTCAAAAGTTTCGTATTCAAATGCGGTTGGTAGCTTGATGTATTCAATGGTGTGTGCTAGGCCTGACATTTCACATGCAGTTGGAATTGTGAGCAGGTATATGCATGATCCTGGTAAAGGACATTGGCAAGCTGTGAAGTGGATTTTACTATATATTATAGGTACTATAAACATTGGTTTGGTTTTTGAGCGGGATGAAAATCTTAGTCAATTTGCTATTGGCTATGTTGATTCTGATTATGCTGGTGATTTGGACAAGCGTCGATCAACTACTAGATATGTATTTACTCTTGCTAGAGATCCAGTAAGTTGGAAATCTTCTTTGCAGTCTACAATTGCTTTGTCTACTACAGCGGTAGAATACATGGTAGTTACAAAGGCTATGAAGGAAGCTATTTGGTTACAAGGACTATTGGATGAATTGAAAATTAGTCAGAAGAAGATCACTATCTATTCTAACTGTCAGAGTGTTATTCACTTAGCAAACAATCCAATATTCCACTTTCACACCAAGCATATAGATGTTCATTACCACTTTGTGTGGGAAATCATTGCTGAAGGAAGAATCTCATTAGAGAAGATTGGGACTCCTGAGAATCCTGCAGATATTTTAACGAAAATAGTGACAATGATCAAGTTCAATCACTGTTTGAACTTGCTCAACATCCTGCGAGCCTGATTATACCTTTTGGCGCATTTGAAGGTGTTGCAAAATTTGACAGAAGAATACAAAACTTTGAAGGTTTGCTAATTCGCCAAGGTGGAGATTTATTGGGAAAATGGCTCATTTAGCAAAATCACATGGGGTAGAAGTGATAATGGAGAAAGTTTTAGGGACTTACATGTAATAAGCTGAAAGGTTAGTTTGTCCCACGTTGCTTAGGAATGAAAATTGGGAAACTTGTGGGGCCTATATATAAGAACCAAAGCCATTGTTATTTGTATCCCAAGTTATATTTCCATTACACTTCTCTTGTATAAGGTTCTTTCATTAAGGACCCTTTAGTTTAAAAGTTTTGTTGTATCTCCCCTTTGTTTTGGGTATTTGTTGTATTGCCCAAAAGTTTGTAATATTGTTCGGAGATAGTGGAGTTTTCTTTTTTGAAGCGCCTGAGGACATAGGTTACAATATCGAACCTCATTAATTCCCGGTATTCTTTACTTTTGCATTTAATTTTGGCCATTTATTTCTACTTTACTATTTGTTATTATTATATTCAATAGCTAGCGTTAGAAAGTTGTTTCCGTTGCATAACAATTCCAACCCTATAATACCCTAATTAAATTAATACATGATAATATTGATTGCTAGGATTCCAGCCAAGGACCTTCAACCTCCTATCAAATTCTAACTGCTGTAGAGTTTTATTAGCTTTTAAATTTCAATGATAGCCATATTTATAATATGGTCATGGAAGGCTACAATATGAATGAGAAATAATGCATAAATAGTCGAGAAAATAATGTTTGAAATGTACAAGGAAGAAAAATAATATCAGATTAAATTAGTTGGAGAAATTATTGTTTCGGATGTACGATGAAGAAAAATATTATCATCTTTTATATATTCAAAAGCAATCGATCACAATGGTGATTAGTTGGGACATGAAAGAAAAAATAAATGTGTATATCATGAAATATCATTGAATGAGTGTCTACATGTGATGTGATATGTATGTGATAGGTTTGGAAATATTTATATACTATTAACTTTTTCTTGGATAATTTGATAAGAGTTTTGAAAATATTTATACAAACGACATATGCATTGTAATTATTTTAACACTACATACTTACCAAAAACAAATATATAAATATATCTATCGGATTATTGTACTTTATTTAAGTTAATTCATGCATTGGTTAATTAAGTGCATATATTATCATAAGATTTTAATTAGTTGGATCATTATTTTCAATTAATAGTTCTCGCAAAATTAATAAGTCCTTGACTTTACTAAACGAAAATTAATGTTTTCAACCAATTACAAAATCAAACAAACTCATAAGATTCATGTCTTTTTTCATCAAAATAAAAAACCTCAAAAAAAAAAAAAAAAACAAACAAACATGATTCAACCCTAAAATAAACTAAATTAAAATAAATAATATATATACCTAAAACTAATAAAGCAGAAAATAGTGTGACACCTTGAATACTAAAATGTTGAACAATTTGGGTCTTCAAAAGGTAACTTCAACTGAGCGATGAAGACAAAGAGACCCACTCACTAAATAAAATTAGGGATACAAAAAGTTGTGGAGATTAATTAGCCGCATATATATAAATATATTTATAATAATGAAACTGTTATGCCAACATAGCCGCAATATTTATGATTGGTGGGCCTGACATTAATCTATTATAGCAATTAGTTTGATTGTGGGCTATATATATTTATACTTTTTTTATATAAAAACAATTAATTATAAATATTTACAAATTTTTTTCAAATCCGACCCTCTATATATGATGTTGGATCTGCCCTTGCTAAAATGTACTTAATTCATGTGAAATCTTGCATTCTCTTATTATCAAGTATATCTGGAAGACAAATAATTTCAAAAACACATATTATATAAAGAATATCTCTGATGTCAAGTATAAAAAAGAAACCACCTATACGTTTTCCCAGTTTAGTTTGAGGGAAGATGTTAGTAAAGGAGTTTGTTTAAGTCTCTGTTAAGTTTGTTAAGCAGTAGAAAGTTTGTTAAGCAGTAGTTACTGTCGTTAGATATCAGTTGCTATTCAGCTCAATACTGTAGCTTATAAAAGCTTCACTGTAACTTGTACTCATTAAGTGAAATATACAACTGAAAAAATTCCAGAATACTCTTCTCTTCTTCATCGTTTTTCTCAGTTTTCACTCTAAACCTAACATGGTATCAAAGCCATCGACAAGCGTCAAAGATGGTTGATTTCACTAGTTTTTCATCTCAACAAAACAATTCAAGCTACCAATTGAACACTGAAACAACCAATTTTATGAATCTTCAACAAATGACATCCTCGATTCTTCCTACAATTTCCCCCAAATTGACTAGATACAACTACCGATTTTGGAAATCCCAAGTTCTTTTCGCTGTAGGTTCTCATGATTTGGAGGAACACCTAACTGGATTGATTTCTTGTCCAGCACCGTTTCTCTAAGTTCAAGCTGAAGGATCAGATGCCGTGACAAAGACAAAGCCTAATCCATAGTACAATCAATGGAAGAAGACTAATAAAATGCTGGTAAGTTGGCTTCTAAGCTCAATCTCTGTGTCAATGTTCACGGTGATTTCCAAATGCCAATATTCCGCTGATATGTGGATCACTCTTGAGAAGGAATTTCTTTATTGAGTCTCGAACAAAAACATTGCACGTCAAAAATTTATTGCAAAATACCAAAAAAGATAGTCTCAGTATCCATGACTACTTCATTAAAATGAAAGGGTTCGCTAAAAATTTATCAGCCAATGGTATCACTGTTACTAATGAGGAGCTCATCAATTACATTTTAGATAGTCTTAGCTCGGAGTATGATGCTGCTATTGTTAACATTACTACACGTTTGGAGTCTAGGCTAGATCCTCTCATTGTACAAGAAGCTCAGATTATTCTACAAAAATATGAACTTAGGTTAAAGAAGGCAAATTTAGCTATAAATTCTATGATTAGCAACAAATTTCATGGAAGCTCAGTACATTTAGCTAATGTCTCAACTAATATGACCAATAAGAAGTTTCAAAATGAGCAGAGTGATTAGCTTCAGTTCAAAGATGGACAATCTTAGCTTACTGGACAAACCTCTGACTTTACTCCTCACAATTACACTCCCCAACAAACTATCGCTGGAACAGGTCAATTTATACCACAAAATTAGTTTTATACTTCTCCATTTACTAGTGGCCGAGGAAAACTTATATGTCAAGTGTGTGGCAAGGTTGGCCATCTTGCCTTAAACTGTTATCATAAGTTCAATGCCAACTTTACAGGAGGATATAATTCATTTGGCAGAGCAAGCTTTTGTCAGGGTTATTCTAAACCTCTAGGACTGTTTCAAGGATCGCAACATCCTCAACATATTCAAAATTTTCATCAGTTTCATCTTGGCCACAATATAGGCTCTCCATTGCCTACCCAAGTTGGATTCTCCTCTCCTCTCTATCCTAATACTAATCTACAGCATCCTTCTCAGATTGCATTCTCCACTGCAGCTCCCTCCCACTTAGGACAGTCTCAAGTACACATTGGAGCTCAAGCCGGTGGGACCAATGCCAACAATTAAGTCTTTCTATCTAACACAGTCACAATACTATCCACCTCATCCTGCCAACTATACTGCTACACCCTCTACTATCCAAAATGCATCATGGTACATGGACTCGGGAGCCACAGACCATGTAACATCATATCTGTATCAGCTAACACTGCAGTCTAACTACATTGCAATGAGCAGCTCCAAGTTGGCAATGGTGAGTTACTTCCTATTTCACATACTGGTTTTACTTCATTACCATGCAATTCTAGATCTCTTTACCTTAAAAATGTGTTATGTGTGCCTCACATTACTAAAAACCTGTTAAGCATATCTAAATTCACTAGAGACAATAGTGTTATAGTTGAATTCTTTGCTGATCATTGTGTTGTAAAGGACAAGCAATCCAAAATTGTCCTTCTTTAGGAAAACTTAAGGCTGGACTATATCAGCTTCAAATTCTAGATGCTTCACTGCCCTCAAACCTTCCTATTGATTATCTCACCTCTCCACTTTCAGCTTTTAATTCCTCTGCTCAAAATTTTGCTATATCTAATCAGTTTTTGTCATCCTTTGTTTCACAATGTAGTGAGCACAATAATACCAGTAGAGTTGTACTTTCTAGAATATTGATGAGAATAATGTTACCTTTAATTCTCCTACATTTGTATCCAAGTGTAATGAAGTTGTTGACAATAATGAGATGCATACTTTTCAATCCTTTCCTATTGAAAAACCCAGTGGTATGTTGTGGCACAGACGGTTAGGACACCCCAATGCACATGTTCTTGCCAAAATTTTACATTCATTAAAGATAAATTATTCTGTCAAAAGTACTTTTGATTTTTGCACAACCTGTCAATTTGGAAAACTAAGTCAGTCCAAATTTCTAGATCTAAATCTAGAGCTAATAAACTATTGGAATTTGTCTATTTTGACCTATGGGGACCATCACCTGTCCCATCTCCTGAAGGCTTTAGGTACTACATTCAATTCTTAGATGACTATAGTAGGTTTACTTGGATCTTTCCTTAGAAGGTTAAATCTGAAACTCAAGCCATCTTTAAACAGTTCTATAAGTTAGTCGAGAGACAGTTCAATACAGTCTTGAAATCTGTTCAAACTGATTGGGGTGGTGAGTATAGAAGTCTAGCTTCATATTTTCTTAACCATGGGATTCATTTTAGACATCCATGTCCCTACGCTCACCAACAAAATGGAAGAGTAAAGAGAAAACACCGACAAATAGTGGAACAAGTCCTTACATTATTAGCCTAAGCTTGTATGCCTTTGAAATATTGGTGGTTTGCCTTTCAAACTACCACTTTTCTCACCAATAGATTGCCCACTTCTATTCTATCAAACTGCTCTCCTTTTGAAGTTTTATTTAAACAAAAACCCAACTATTCCATTATTAGAGTATTTGGGTGTGCAACCTATTCATTTACCAGACCATATAGTGCTTACAAGTTTGATTTTCACACAACCAAGTGCACATTTGTTGGCTACAACTTAAATCACAAAGGATACAAATGTTTGGATTCTAATGGCAAACTTTATATTTGTCCTAGTGTTAAATTCGATGAGTCTAGCTTTCCTTTCGCTACATGTTCTTCATCTCCTCACAATAACACATCTACTTCTACATCATCATTTTATAATTCTGATTTATCTGCTAATCAATCCCTTGTTTCCCTTTTTCAATTGCTTACTATTTCCTCTACTTCACCTACACATGCTGAATCACATGAACGTTTATTTACCACACCTACTGAGTCACAAGAACATTTACTCAATTGTCCTATTACATCACATGATCAGCAAGATACAACTATGAACATGTCACCTCACATTCCCTCAAGTTCCATAACACTACCTAGTCACATTCCGAACCTGTTCAACGTTGAACTACCATTTGAAAAACAACCTTCCGCTCACACTACTTCCAATCCCCATCCTGATAGCATTCAATTAGCTGTTCAACTACCATTTGAAAAACAGTCTTCCACTCACACTACTTCCAATCCCCATTTTGATAGCATTCAATTAGCTGTTGAACTACCATTGAAAAACAGCCTTCCACTCACACTATTTCCAATCCCCATCCTGACAGTATTCAATTAGCTATTGAACTAACCTTTGCAAAACAGTCTTCCAATCACACTACTTCAAATCCCCTTCCTGACAGCATTCAACTAGCTGTTGAATTACCTTTTGACAACCAACTTTCATCTCATATTCCCTCCACTAACCATCCCAAAAATACTCAGCCTACAGCTACCTTACCTGCTACTCCACAACCTGTAAATACTCCCCATGCTTACTAGATCCAAAACCACACTTCATAAAACAATGCTAGTCACGTCTCACCTTGACACAACTGAACCAATAAGTGTTTCTGAAGCTCTCTCTCATCCAGCCTGGAAAGAAGCCATGCACAGTTAATTTACTGCCTTGCTTACTAATAATACTTGAGAACTAGTTCCAACTGAGCCTCGCATGAATATAGTTGGGTGCAAATGGTTATTCAAGATTAAGCATAATGCAGATGGTTCAATTCAAAGATTCAAAGCCAGGTTAGTGGCCAAGGGGTTCCAACAAACTCCTGGAATTGATTACCTAGAGACATTTAGTCCATTCATTAAGTCATCTACAATCAAAGTTGTGCTAAGCTTGGTTGTCACCTATGGATGGGATATTCAACAAGTAGATGTAAACAATGCCTTCTTAAATGGTAAGCTAAGTGAAACAGTTTACATGTCTCAACCTCAAGGTTTTGTGGACTCCAAAAATCCTATCCATGTTTGTAAACTAGTCAAGGCACTATATGGCCTAAAACAGACCTCGAGAGCCTGGTTTGATAAGCTTAGAGCTACCTTTCACAAGTGGGGCTTTATAACTTCTGTAGATGACTCTAGTTTGTTTATTTACAAACAAAATGATTAGGTTGCTTATGTTGTTGTCTATGTAGATGACATTCTCTTAACTGGTAGTGAAGCCACATTTGTGAGTAGAATTATGCACAAACTGAACATTGAATTTGCCTTGAAGACTTTGGGTCCCTGAAATATTTTCTAGGCTTTGAAGTTCTTAGAAATGACTCAGGCATTCATATAAGTCAGGAAAAATATGCCAAAGATCTTCTAGTAAAAACTAGAATGATGGACTCCAAGGCATGTTCTACACCGATGGCTATAGGCAACAAATTAACCTTTGAGGACAGTGAATTATTTGATAATCCAGCACTTTATAGAAGCACCATTGGAGCCCTACAATATCTAACTTTGTCAAGACTCGATATAGCCTACTCAGTCAATAAATTGAGTAAATTCCTTAAGGCTCCTACTCAACTACATTGGCAAGCTTGTAAAAGACTTCTTAGATACCTTAAAGGGACAACAAATTTTGGAATTCAGTTCATTAAAATTCATATATTTCACCCAGAATGCTACACCAATGCTGATTGGGTAGAGAGTATTTAGGACAGAAGATCTGCTTATTTCTTGGCTCAAATTTGCTACAATGGAGCTCTCATAAGTAGAAAGTAGTGTCTCTATCCTCTACAGAGGCTGAATATAGAGCCCTTGCCCAAGGAGCTACAGAAGTAGCTTGGTTTAGAAGTCTATTCTCTGAAATTGGCTTGAATATTCCTGAAATCCCAATTATTTGGTGTGATAATCAGAGTGCTGGCTCTCTTCCATCAAATCCAGTTTTTCATGCTAGGACCAAGCATATTGAACTTGATGCATACTATATAAGAGAACAAGTTGCTTCAAGACATGTGAAAGTTCAATATGTACCTACTGAACATCAAACAGCTGATATATTGACTAAATCCCAGTCTACTTCGAGGTTTGAACTTCTTAGAAACAAACTACAAGTTACAATTGTTGCTAGTACAGTTGAATCTCTTCCTGAATCAACTAAAGATAAATAGAAGTGATAATCATATTCATATTCAGTATTGGATGTATACTACAATGTTCAAATTTGTAACTGCAGCTCACTAAAGGTACTGGTGTGATCAGGTCACTTTCATATGCCTTCGGTGTAAAGTGTTCAGTTTGATGGCAATCAATTTGTTTGTTACAAGGGATGCTTAATTGCCTGATGACAGTTTGATCAGGTTGTTGATAATCAGTTGCTGTTGAGATCAGTTACTGTTGAGATCAGTTACTGTTGAGATCAGTTGCTACTGGTGTAGTGGTTAGTTGATGGTAATCAATTTGCTGTTCATGTTTGAAAATGTAGTCAATTTCACATGACATTAGTTGCTGCTGGCGTAGTGTTCAGTTGATAGTAATCAGCTTGTTGTTCATGTTGAAAATGTAGNTGATGCTTGTGTAATATTCCATTGGGTGAAAGTCAGATTGCTATCTGTTGCTTTTGGTGAAAGTCAGTTTGGTGGACTATAGCTTATGTCTATGATCAGTTTGCATACTGAAAGAAGTGATTCATTTCAATCGAGATTCCATGAACTTTTGCTCAGTTTGAGAGAAGATATTGATAAGTGAAGATGCACAATATTAGCACTGTTCTGTTTGTGGGAAAATGATGGTAAAAGTGCAACAAATCCCAGTTCATTTTGAGGAAAGATATTAGCAAGTAAAATGTAAAGATCTCTCCCAATTTAGTTTGAGGGAAGATATTAGCAAGAAAAATGTAATAATCTTTCCTAGTTTAGTTTGAGGGAAGATGTTAAGCATTGTTAGGAGTTTGTTTAAGGTTCTGTTAGTTTGTTAAAGCAGTGGTTACTGCCGTTAGGTGTTAGTTACTGTTCAGCTTAAAGCAACCTATAAAAGGCTTCATTGTAGCTTGTACTTTATCATTAGAAATATACAACATAATTTTTCTAGAAAACTCTCTTCTTCTTCGTCAATTTTTCTCTGTTTTTGCTCCTAACCTCAC
This sequence comes from Pistacia vera, assembly GCF_008641045.1. Lineage (NCBI taxonomy): Eukaryota > Viridiplantae > Streptophyta > Magnoliopsida > Sapindales > Anacardiaceae > Pistacia > Pistacia vera. The sequence continues at coordinate 138,909 of NW_022195107.1, read as the reverse complement.
ACTGTGAATCAAATGAATGGTAGAAAAAAATGATAGAAAAGGGATTTCTACCCTGAACGAAAAAGGAGAAAGAAGATTGACATTTATTGGTTATAATCTTTTAATTCTTTTAATAAAGGGTGAGTAACTTTTTTATCAAAATCTTTTATGCTAAAATTAAGTCTCATATTCCAAGTATATCCAAGCTATTACATCCATGGTTAATAAGAAGAAAAAAATCAAATTAAACCACTACTTACTGCTTGAAAAGTGGAAAAAGAAAAAGTATATATACTATAAAGTAAGGGTGCTCAATCAAATTATGTTAATAGAAGACTTGGCCCACGAGAGGCACACAAAAGCAATTTTCAACAAAGCCCATTAAACAAATCTAGAAACCCAACTTTTCTACATATATAAAGTTTTTATCACTATCATTAATCTATTTAGTGATGATGAAATGGACCGTTGCTCTTAGACCAATCACTTAGGAAAGCCACCAGTCAGCCTAGAAATATATATGATATATTGTCTCTTGCACTGTTTAATACAAATTATGTTGTATGATTGAGTAAATATAGACTATGAGCAGAACATAAAGAAAATAAATTACAATAATAATAACTAATCAGATGAAATAATAAGTGGAGAAGATGGTAGCAATGATTTCATTCGTTGTTAATGACAGCTATGTTTTAACCGAAACTTCTGAAATTATTACTAAAGAAAAAGAAAGGAATATGATTTGCATAGAATTGAAAAGAGTGACAATGGCAATATGGCACAACCACTCCCACCTACATTGTGTTATAATAGTGTCATGCGCAACAGATTATAGGTAATCTCTTGTTTAGTATATGCTCGTGCTACAATACATGTATGCACGTGGGTTATTATTAAATACAAATTCCACGTGTCAATACATGAGTTTTTTTCTTTTTATCAGTGCGTCATTGTTGGTGGAGATTTGTATAATTGCAAAAGATGTTGTCTAATTAAACAATGAACAATGACCATTCAATATATTCTGAGAAGATAATGCGTAGGTGTTCTTTTACAATAAATTCGATTAAATGATTATTTATTGAAGTTTTTAAATTTAGTTAAGGTTTGGTTAAAAGGTAATTAAACCTGTTGAAGAATGAAAATAGAAATTCACGAATGAAGAACACAGAATTCAGGGAAAAATGTTACTGTATATTATTGTATGACTTAACTTTTACATTGACTTCTTCTCATTTATATAGTACAGCAACTAACTCAAGTAACAAACTAACTAACCTTCAGTTAACTAACTGAACAACTGTAAGTGATTGTAACTAATTACAAACTAAAAATGTAACTACATCAATTGTTTAAAGTATACTGCCTATACCCCCCTCAAGTTAGAGGGTGATAAAGGTATAGAACATCCAACTTGTGTAGCAAATGAGAATGAAGATTATTGCCAAGAGCCTTGGTCAACAAATCAGTTGGTTGCTCTGAGGACTTAATGTAAACAGTCTTGATCAAGCCAACTTTGATCTTCTCTTGAACAATATGATAATCAATGTCAATATGTTTGCTTCTCTTATGAAACATAGGATTTGAAGCAATGTGATTAGCTGCTTGATTATCATAGTGTAAAGTAACAAGAAGCAAATTAGAAAAACCAAGCTCAGTAAGAAGTTGAACTAGCTAAATAATCTCATAAATAGTGGAAGCCATTGCTTTGTATGTAGCCTTAGAGGATGACTTAGAAATTGTGGCTTGGTGCTTGGATTTCCAAGAAATAAGAGAATGAGCAAGAAAAATGTAGTAGCTAGTAATTGATTTTCTTTTCTATTTCTTATTCTGCTTTGCTTCTTTTCTTTTCTTTTCTTGTATGCTCAAGCTTTCTCATTCTTTCTTATTCTTATTCTTTCTTATTCTTTGTCGATCAGACTCGGTTGATGATGGATTTGGAACCCTAGCCGTGTGAGTGAGTACAGTCCTCATCTACATGTACTTTTGCGGACTGTACAAATTCTTTCTTTCTTCTTAGGCCACTCAATTAAGGTGGCGTGCATGTAGGAATTCTTCTTGGTACAACCCTCATCCACATACACTCTTACGGGTTGTACAAATTCTTCTTCTTCTTATACCTCTCACTTAAGGCGATGTGTATGTGAGAAATTCTTCTTAGCACCCACAGGTTCCCTATCGCAACAACCTATTCTTTTCTCTTCTTTAGCACTTTTCTTTCTTTAATTCTTTAGTGCTTTTCTTTGTTTCTCTTTATCCTTAAAGTTCTTTATTCTTTCTTTAAAGTTCTTATGCATATGAAAATATATGCATGTGGATGGCTCATGTTTGTAATCTTTCTTAAGTGTAATTATGCAATGCAATTATGCTATGTTGCATAAAAATAAGTTTCTCTACTTATGCACAAGTTTCTCTTAGGCATTTCATCAAACATCATGCATGCATACTTTAATTCTATCTTTTGTAAATCTCTACTTCTTTCTTAAACCATCCATTCATGGAGCAAAACGCCTCCACAATAAATCTAAACATGGCCAAGAAAAACACTTCAAATATTCTACTCAATTCTTTCTACATGTAACCAAACTTCACTTGGTCACCACAATCTAAACTCTACTTCTCATGGCTCAATTCTACTTATCAAAAGCTATCCACTCATCAACAATCACACTCTCACCAATCAAATTCAACTCATAAGCATATACACGCATAACAAATTATTTGATTGTTTAAATCTTAGCTTGGGTTAGATTTACTTACCTTTTCTTGAGTTCCTCCCCTAGAAGTTCTTTATCTTTGTTTGACTTGCTTCTTCTCTCAAACCCTAAGCATAAACTTAATAAGAATTCCATACTAACACCAATTAATCTCATATAGAACAAGAATCCTTACCTTTTGATGCTTAGGATCAAAGCCTTATAGAAATCCAACCAAAAGCCCTCAAATCAACCTTGGACAATTGATGGAAAGATGAGAGAATTGGGGGTAGAGGTGGCATGTGGGATAAAGCAAATGAGAGGGTTTGTGTACTTGAACCCTTAATCTCTCATATAACTAAGCCTTCTTTCCCATTTTGCCTTTACACTTTCTTGAAAATTCCATCCTTATCCTTTAATTCTTTACAAATTCACCCCCATTCCAAAATATTCTCCATGAAATTTTCTTACATTTTACTCCCCACTTTTCTTGCTAATTAGGGGTAGAATCGTCACTTCACCCCTATGGAAAATTCTCTAGCAACTTCACAAAGAAAATCAGCCAGATCTTCTCCCCGGCAAAAAAATATAGAGCCTAAGTCGCCGCAGCGACGATTTTTCTTCGCCGGCTCGGCGAAGTCTGCATGTCTTAAAATCCGCCAAGACTTTACCAAATTCAGGGCATCCAAGCAATTCTAACAACTTACAAACTTAACCAAGGGTAACCCAACAACAATATAACACATATCAAGTAAATTTAGGGCCAACAAACAACATTTAAAAGGCAAATGAACCTGAATCAAAGATGTACCTCAAAGTGGATGTTACAGACTTCTATCGGGAAGAGGCCAATTTCTTAGTGCTTTTGGAGAAAGGTAAGTTGTTGCTTGCTCGCACTTGTTTTCCGGCGCAAAGTAGATTACTAATTTTGTTGCCTTTTTTCCTTGTAGATATGTGAGCTGAGAAGCCAAAAAAGAAGAAAGCGGCCGCCCCCGCGGCAGCTACGAAGGCTCTGACTGCCTCAACGACGAAGTAGCCCATGGAAACTATCGGCTCGAAGCGCACTGGTGGCGAGCTTGGGGGAGGCCCAAGTGCAAAGAAACTCACAACTACCACTAAGGCAGTTAGTAGGAAAAACGTTACGGAGCCCGAAAGAGGCCAGCGAAGAAGGCATCTAAACAAACTAGAGGTTCGGGAAAAAAATAAAGCACTTGAGCAACAAATTTGTTCAGGCAAAAAGGTCACCATTCGAAAGGAAGCGGCCAAAGGCTTGACCAAGAAGAAAACTGCTCCTGCTAGCGAGGCAGGTGCTCCTAGGGTGAGCAAACCTGGCTCATCCCAACTAAAGAATAAGGAAACGGATGAAGCAGTCCAAGCTACGGTCGATGGGTTGATCGACCAACTTCTTGACCACATTGGCGTTGGGGCTACGGTGGTCAGGGATTCTGTCACCCCACGAACATTAGCAGTCGTCAGGGACTCATCTCCTTCCCAGATGTTGGCTTTAACCTGCAACTATGCAGCAAAGGTACCGATAGTTTGCGCACCCCCCTTTTCATTTTGTAGGTTATCCTTGTTTCTTACTGATTACTTGTATCCTCTTTTCAAGTTGCCATGGCGAGCATATTTCTATACGATGAATGCAATAACACCTTAGAGGTGAGCCACCGGAAATGGCAGGCTACAGAGACAGTGAAGGAAGATGCTATAGCTAGGGCCAAGCTTGTTGAGGAGGAGAAATAAGACAGGCTTGCTAAGCTCGAGCGGCTCAAAGGGGAAGTCGCGACCTTCCAGGTCAAGGAAAAAGAATTCCTTGACAAACTCAAAGCGAGCAAGGCTACCTGGGCCAAGGCGAAGGCTAAGGCAATAGAGGTCGTAGAGACTTTGGCATAGCAGCAAGGTGCCAACAACAAGCTGAACTTTGAGCTATCCTTGGCTTAGAAAGCTGCGACTTCCTTCCCCGATCTTACTAGAAGAAAGTTGAAATGATGAGGGTCGAAGCCCGGGGGGAGGTCTATGTTTACTCGGACGAGTTCGAGGGAGAAAGCGAGGTCCAAAGAGAGGCCGAAGGAGGCGAGGAGGAGGCTAAGCCCCAGCCCTAGCCCCAAGTTGAGGATCCGACTCTCTTGAACACAATGCCATTAGCCAAGGTTCATGATCTCAGAGTGGAAGTAATCGCTCTTCCTATTGACAAGCCATTTCTTCCTCGAGGTATCGACCTTCCTGGACAGGTCGAGGATGAAGCTCCGGTTCCTCCATCAGCCTGAAGGATTCCTTTTTTTTTTTTTTTTTTTTTTTGTTTAATTGCCCGTTTGTAATCGAGCTTAAATTAATGAAAGAAAACTTTTTCACCATTTTTTTTCGAGCAATGGTTGTTATATTTATGCGGAGTCATTTAATTTGTCCTAGTTGAATTTCGGGAGCCAAATTTGCTCCAAGTTGTGTGTAGCTCGCTTCTTTAGGAGCTTTTTGGATTTTTGCAAGAAAATCTTTATGTGACGTCTAGTGTCGATTTTAGATTTGTCGTCCTTTTCGAGCTTTCGTCGCTGGCTCAAGGCTGATTTTCCCCGACGTGTTTTTTCTTGGATTTTTCCAAGTTTAACCTTGTTGATTTGGGATTTTGAATCCGATTTTTTCTAGGAAATCTAATGCGACAATAAACTTTGATTTTAGACTTATTGTCCCTTTCAAGTTCTTTGGTCACCGGTTTAGGGCCGATTTCCTTCGACATGTTTTTTTTTTCTTGAAATTAATTTCAGTTTTAACTACATCGACTTGGGGATGCTTCACCCTCAATGAGTTGGATTTTGGCGTGGCTTATTCGAGATAAGTTGCCTTTCCTAGACTCTTGACTCCGAGTTTTTAGAATATCATCGCTTAAGTCGTGATTTAGTAATACGCTAACGGTCTTAAGATGTTAACAACGAATCGAAGAAAAATAATGAATAGTATCTCATTCATTAATCATGCATTTTGGCCATGAATGGCCTTATAGTGAATATTGACCATAAGAATGGGTGAAACCTAAGCTGCTTATTGGTAATACCTTCGCAAGTGCTCAGCATTCCATGCTTGCATTATTACTTTGCCGTTGAGGCGTATCAAGTGAAAGGACCCTAGCACGAGCTTTTCTGATATCCTGAAAGGACCCTCCCATTTGGGCCCAAGTGCCCCCAAGCTCGGGTTTTGATTGCCCTGGATGACCTTTCTAAGGACCAGATTACCCACTTCAAAGTCTCTAATTCTGACCTTGGTGTTGAAGTATCGCTTGGCTCGCTATTGATACGAGGCGAGCCTTAGCCGAGATTTAGCCCGATGTTCTTCGATTAGGTCTAACTTTAGGCGGAGAAGGTCTTCGTTTGCATCTTCGTCAAAGACTTCTCTTCTGAACGAACTAATTCCTACTTCAATTGGGATCATTGCCTCACATCCATAAGATAGAGAAAATGGAGTTTCACCCGTTGAGATTTTGGCGGTTGTCTTTAGAGGTGGAAAAGCAACCAGCCCGGCCCGGCCCGACCCGACCCGACCCAACCCGACCCAACCCACGGCGGGTTGCTGTTAATGGCAGGTCGGTCCTGACCCGCCCGGTAACATTGGAAGGCCGGGTTAGGCCCGCCAATGTTAGGGAATTGGCTGGCCCAACCTGGACCGCCAACCGTAACCCACCGGGTTAGGCCGCAGGTTGGGCAGGGTTAACCCTCTTTTTGAATTTTTTTTTTTTTAATTTTGTTTAAGTTTAAATGTTTAATTAACTTTTCAAATGAATAATTAACAATTTATAAATGAATAAATGTAATTGTTTTTAGTTAATTGTTAATTTCTTTTCAAATGAATAATTAACAATTTATAAATGAATAAATGTAATTGTTTTTAGTTAAAGCAATTCAACTTTTGTGATGACCTATAGAGCTTTTAGAAGTCAGTTTCACCGGTGTTGGAAACTATGTATATATATATAGTGTAAAGGGTATATTTGTAATTATTGAGTGTGTATATATTTGAGTTAGGTTGTACTGTTGACATTTAAGTGAAATAGAAGATAACATGGTATCAGAGCTCTGGAAGCGTAAACCCTAAACCCATTTGTGTGTTTCTGGTTTTCGGCTACGTCTGACCTCTCCTTTTGGTTTTCCGGCGACGTCTGACCTCTCCCCTCGGTTTTCCGGCGACGTCTGGCCTTTTTCCTTTTGTGTTTCTGTTTTTCGACGACGTCTGGCCTCTTCCCTCTGTTTTCCGGCGACGTCTGACCTCTTCCCTCTGTTTTCCGGCGAGTGCTGATTCTGTTCAGCCTTCTCTGTTCTCTGTTGTTGGTTTGGTGTAGTAAATCATTTTGTTTTAGTCAAAGTAGGAATGCTTTGATCAGAATATTCTAAGGAACCTCACGCTGAAGGAAGGGAAAGCTGTATCTATTCAACAAAAGTCCACAGGTTTGATCATTCAGTAAGCCACTCGTAATCCTCTATACCATTGTGTTGGCTTAGAGTTGGAAAATGTGATACCAAAGTTGTGAATTCTGGTTGTTTGAGTTGTTGTGTTTGCTTGGGTTGTTTGGTGTTGTTGTGAATCCTGGTTGTTTGAGTTGTTGTGGTTGCTTGGGTTGTTTGGTGTTGAGATTGTTGTGAATCTACGAAGTTAAGAGTTATTTGCTGGACAGTATGGCAGAGGACGGTAAGAAGATGGTGACTGAAATTGTCACTTCCTCCACCAAAATTACTGATCGGAAATTATTGGGAAAGAAGAATTATATTCAATGGAAGCGGATTATCCGACGATATGTGTCCAGCATTGATATAGGAGACCATCTAATCGAGGATCCAGCTGAGAATGGAGAGATTTTTGGTGATCCAGAGAGGTACAGACGGATAGTTAGAAAGTTAAACTACCTTACAGTAACCCGTCCAGATATTGCNAATACAACAAATATCCAAAACAAAGGGGAGATACAACAAAACTTGCAAACTAAAGGGTCCTTAAAGAAAGAACCCTAAACAAAAGAAGTATAATGAAATTACAACTTAGGATACAAATAACAATGATTTAGGTCCTTATATATAGGCCCCAAAAATTTCTCACTTTTCATTCCTAAGCAATGTGGGACAAACTAACTTTTTTAGCCTATCACATATAAGTCCCTAAACCTTTCTCTATTATCACTTTTACCCAATGTGAATTTGCTAAATGAACAATTTTTCCAACAAATCTCCACCTTGGCGAATTTAGCAAACCTTCAAAGTTTTGTATTCTTCTATCAAATTTTGCAACACCTTCAAATACGCCAAAAAGCACAATCAAGCTCGCAGGATGTTGATCAAGTTCAAACAATAAATGAACTTGACCCTTGTCACTATTGAAGTTAATATGTCTGTAGGATTATCTTCTGTGCCAATTTTCTGGAGAATCATTTTCCCATTTTCAATATAATCCCACATAAAAACAAAACCAATATCTATAGTACATAAAATATACTGTAGAAACCATTTCACAACTTGCAAATGTCTTTTACCAAGATCATGCATATGCCTGCTCACTATACTAACTGCTTGTGAATTATCAGGCCTTATGTACCCATGGCCCAAAATACATTGATCAAATCGCTTGTACCACTGTCTTGGTGACTGCTTCAAATTATATAGCTATTTCTTCAATCTGCAAACCCAATTTCCTTTCTAGCAACCCTATAATCATCTGGTTGAGTCTTGTAGATTTCCTGTTCCAAACTACCATGTGAAAACGCGACTTTCACATCCAATTGAACTAGTTCAAAATCAAACTGTGCCACCAAGGTTAGCAAAATTAGAATGGAAGAATACTTTACCACAGGAGAAAACACTTCACTGTAATCAAATCCTTCCATTTGAGCGTATCTCTTTACTACCAATCTAACCTTGTGCCAAACATCTTCTCTTTTAGGAAATCCCTTCTTTTTTGCATACACCCATTTGCACCCAATCGCCTTCTTATGTAGGGATCGCATTTCATCATTCATGGCCGGTTTCCATGATTCACAATTTGAACTCCTAACTATTTCTTTATAAGTAGTAGGAATATCATCACCTACGATTGGAAGTGCATAAGCCACCATATTAGCGAAACGAGCAGGCTTGCGAATTTCTCATCTTGGCGTATTATATGCAATCGATTCCTGTTGCTGAGGAGATTTTTGGGGTAAAATCTCCTTTTCATCGATAATATCCACATTAGTCACCTCAAAATCACTTTCTGTCTTGTGGACACTATCTGGTTCAACTGTTGTTTCAAACTCCACCTGCTATCGAGTATGTTCCACACACATATGCCACAGTTTGAGCATTTCTGAATCTGCATCCTCTGTACAACTGCAGCTGTCGTTCCAATAACTGTACTACTATTATAGTAATACAAGTTGTTTCTCCTTGTGCCTTTTGTTGAAAAATGGCTTTTAGCAAAAACACATGGGGTATAAGTGATAATGGAGAAAGGTTTAGAGACTTATATGTAATAGGCCANGGTGATGCAAACGAGCTTATTTCAATTGAAAACCTTCAGAAATATAAACTTATCCCCCCTTCTGATAGTAAGGACTTGCTCGTCTTGCTTTAGGCTCTCTTTCTTTTGCCTCTTTCTAACATAGGTTGTATGTGCTTTGTAGAGATGTTTCTTACCAAGTCAAACGGAACACCTGGGACACCCACCAGTGCCTAAGGCTGTAAGGCAATATCAAGCTACTTGACTTTTGTTGTTTCCCACGGTTGTCATCCTTCCTCTTAGTCGACTCCTTCCCACACTTTGGCCTATGTCGTCTGGTCGTTTGTTCCTCAACATCAACAACGAGCAAAGCTCTTCGTCTTACCTCTATACAGTTTATTGGTTTGTGCTCTCTGAAGGATTCCTAGAGCTTGTCTTGCCTTACAACTCTAGTGAATGCATCTCTCGCATAGGCATGCTTAGAGGCGCTTAACTTCATCACTTTAGACTGAAATTGGTTAGCAAAGTTACAGAAGGACTCGTGTTCACCTTGGCATATCTCGAGTAGTAAGGAAGGTTCTTGTTGTGGTGTGTCACTTCCCAAAACTAATTTTTCACTTCCCAAAACTAATTTGTCAGTTCCTATAGAGTTGACTGAATGGTCGGATGCTATGAGGGTGAAGCCATCATACCACATGTGGGCTGCCCTTGAAAGGTTAGAAGGAGAATCTTACACATGCCCTTATGTGATATGTTGTAGATGCTGGTTAATTCTTTGAAGAGTTAGACATGTTTGATGAGGTCGATTTGGCCTATGTAGGTTATGATGTTAGGCATGGCGAAACGCCTTGCTTGAATTTGGGTAGATAGGGGGGATCCAAGCCTTGAAGTGATTCATATTGTCCTTAAGGATCCGCTTGAAACCTCTAGAGTTGAGTTAGTTCTGCTTCCATGACTCGGATTCTCTCCACCAATGGATCATCTTTAAGGCCTTCCCTTTATTTGCCCATGCTTTGGGATTACCCAGCAGACCATATCGCTATTGTTGTCATTCCCTTTGAATTGCATCAACCGTGTGTCACGCGTCTTTGTCATGGAGACACGATATGTCTCTCCGTGGTTGGGTGGTATGGGTTGACACGGATCTTGGTGAATGACAGCTAGAATGCCTCTGTCGTTGATGCTTTGGCACCCTAGGGTCCTTTCGGTTGTCCCAATTATCAACGTTGATTGGACTCCTCTTGCTTGTTCTTTTCGTTTTCCATTTCATGGTTGTCTCAGTAGAGTTAACGTGAAATCCTCGTGCTCTTTATAGGGCGTGTTGGTTTGATTCTCTAGGGCAATGGCATGCCCAGTTTGAGATTCCCTAGTTGTGCCTTTGTAGCACACACTTTTGCTGCTAAAGGTTGAGGAGTTCATCACGTAATCCATTACGTAAGTCATAATCAATTCCGAAGGGAGCTCAATCTGTAGCTTAGTGTGCCCGGATCCACAATTCTTAGGTCATTGTGCGATGGAAGCCTTTTGTCCAATGCAATCACCGACACCTAGTTGGTGGTGGTCAGAGGAACCTTACCATTATTGGCTAAAGTTGCTATAGTGTTCAAAGCGCGTTGCCCCCAGGTTTGTCGTCCAACAAAGTCGTGTGTCCCCATGTCATTGTTACAGTTTTCTATATGCAATCCCCATAGACGACACAATTGTTGATGATGCAAATTTTGCACCAAACACAAGATTATGGTCTTGCACTTCGAAACACAATGCTTTGATGTTCTGCCCTTAGATCCATTGGCTCTTTGATCTTTGACTTAATCATTTGCTGTAGAGCCCCTTTATATAGTAAAAAGATCATGGTTTAGAGAATGACTTTTCGTAGTGGATTTGAGGTTGTAGAAGGATTCTTGGAGTGTTTAGGAGAATGCTGATCTTCCCATTTTTGACCGATGTAGTCCTTATCATTCTCCAGAGGACTGTATCTAGTCCTTATTTATTCCCAATTTAACTCACTTTCTCTTTCCACCAAATTCTGTATTTAAATAGAATTCTATTCCTAAGTTGGGGGAATATCCTTTGGATTGCTTAGTTAGAGGCAAGCATATCAATTTAAGTTTTATTATTTAGCCCTAAGGAAATTCGGATCTATCAAATAATATTGTCAATGTTTTTTTATAGAAGAAAAATTCAACACTTTATAATGTATATATATATAAATAAATTAATGTTATTTATATTTACGTCCAGTTTATTAAATTTCTAATTATTTGTTTACAAAGGACCATATTCCATAACATATTGTTAGTTTAAGAATGACATGAGATAGACAAGGAAGCTAGCTACAAATCAAACAAGTGAACTAAATTATTATTCTGAAGAACTGTGCAAACAACTGATTAGATATGTTAAGTTTACAACTATATTTATGCAATCAAGACATCAATCTTGATGTAATTATGTATACAGGTGATTGTAAAATACTCCTTGCTAAAACTTAAAAACAAACAAACAAAGAAGACGAAAGACAAATAATCATTCATTACAATTATCTAAATCGCACTCCAATCAAATGACACAATGAATGCACTACATTTGCCTTTCTACAATAGATGAACTATTCTAACTTTTGTTAAATTTTATACATAAATATTTCTTTGTAAATGTTATACATACAATTAGGGGTGTTCGGTTTGGGTATCCTGCACTTGAAGGAATCCGGAACGACGGTTCCTTGAAATTTGGAACTAGAACCAGAACTTGTAACAACGGTTCCAAAGTTCTGGGTATTCTATAAAAATCCATGACCCCCAAAAGTTTTTAAATAGAAAAAAAACCCTTAAAATTACAAATCCCCCCCACTTGCAAAAAAACAAAAAAACAAATTAATCCGAAATACATATAAAATTATTAACAAAAATAAAATATATAATTAAAAACCCATTACTTGTAATGTAGAATTCTCAAAAGTACAACCAATTACTTTAAATGTTATGAAATATAATATAAATGTATTCACATTACTTTTCTTAAAAGTTTTTATTAACCCCCAATATTAATTAGTTTATTTTATTTAATCTCGGATTCGGTCTGGTCCAAGTTCTGGTTCTTAGTTAGGAACTGAAACGAACCGACAAGTAACATTCACAAAAATTTAGAACCGGAACCTTCCATTGACGATTGGATTCTGGGTAGGAAACGAAACCAAACCTAGGGTATCCGTCGATTCGGTTCCAACGGTTCTTTTAAAACCCCACATATATCGATCTAACTTGCAATATGAATGAAATATCTGTACAAAATTTTCATATAAAAAATAATTAATAAGAGTTTGGCATACAAGATGAGAGTGCAAGAGCCTACATTTGCCTCATTATCAAAGAGAAACTCTATAAGATAGATCCACCATTTCAGAATGAACAAGTTCCCTCTATCTCCCCTTGTATTCTGAAAGAAATATGGAGATTAATATTCTCAAACTTTCAGTATAAAATAAATTGATAAAAGAAACAACAACATAGTGAAAATTACTAGCATAAATTAGAAATAGGGTTTGGTAAAAACATATATCTCAACGTTTGTTCTTGTACTATCCAGAGACAATGACATTGAATACCTTCAACTATATTGGATTAGAAAAAATGAGTAGATCTCACACTAGAGAAGAAGCAAAAATTTAAGTTCAGTTGTAAGTTAAGGCTAAGTTGTGACTGAAAATTATGGCTGAAAAGGCACTAAAGTATTACATCTGAGGCAGTTAGCACACAAATGAAGGAAATTTTCTAACACATCAAGCCAAATAGCTGTTTCTTCTGGAATTCCAATTAACAATTAATTAATCAAAATTTAGCCAAGTAAAACAGCACTTATGGGCAAGAAAACTTGACATAAGGAGGTTGGAAAAAAAAAAACAAACCCGAAAGAGAAAATTATGAAATATAAAAAAAATTTCCAGTATCCACAAAGCATGATGAAAGTAATTTCTTCTCTTTCCTTACATTTTGCACTAAAAGAACAGTATTTTGGCTTTGGTACCTTAACTCATCATCCAAGTATGTATTTCCAACTGACCGCGACCACCCAGGTGATTAATTGGTATCTGTTAAGCGAAGAAATAAATTTTTGGGATAAACATATATTATACATTTTGAGCAAGAAACTTTAGGAAAAAATTTATAGAATAGGCAATATGGTCCTCAGTTGTCAATCTGTCCAGTCCTTTATGCATGATAAAAATTCTTTTAAGTAGTCTAATCATAAAATCTGTCGTGTCCAAAATTAATGAGAGGAAAGATCTTGCTAACACCCAAATTGGTAAAGGTTATTTTCTTTTTGTAATATAAGAGGGCTTAAATTTTTATCGATGGATCTTAATTATAGTGCAAGCGTGCAGCTTATTATATTTCTTATCTTATGTACAAAGGAAATTCTTTGAATCCAATGATTATTGTTCTAATGGGTTGGTTGTTAGGCTTTGTCTATTGAACCTAAGTTGGTCAAGGAAAACATCACTTGACAATCAGAGCGCGAAGGGAAAAATACTGAGGTAATTTATGATAATCTAACTTTTATGCAAGTTTTAACAATTTAATATGGAATGGTTAGACAGATAATTTAATATATGACTGTTGGATTAAATCAGTTTGGATGAACTGAAATGCATTCATAAATTCATCAATATGTCAAGGTTCCGAAGAGCCAATGGTAAATGATACTAAATTTAATCAAGAATTAATAATCCAAAATGTTATGCAAGAGGAACGTAAACTTATAGCATAGTATTGAATATAATAAGTAAGTAGTAAAGCATAATAAATAAACTAAAAGTAAAGGCAAAAAAAAATAAAGAAAGAATACAAGGGGAAATATTAACGAGGTTCGGATTGAACCTAAGTTTCGGGCACTGCCAAAAAAGAAAACCTCACTATCTCCAAACAATTTACAAACCTTGTTGGGCAATAAAACAAAAATCCAAAAACAAAGGGGGAGATACAAACAAAACGTGCCAAAATAAAGGGTCCTGAAAGAACGGAACCCTAAAACAAAAGAAAAAGTATAATGAAATTACAACTTAGGATACAAATAAACATCATGATTTAGGTCCTTATATATAGGCCCCCAAAATTTCTCACTTTTCATTCCTAAGCAAATGTGGGACAACAATATATTTTAGCCATCACTATAAAAGTGCCTAAACCTGGTCTCGTTTATTATCATTCTTTACCCAATGTAGAATTGTGCTAAATGAACAAATTTTTCCAACAAATCTCACCTTGGCGAATTTAGCAAAAATTCCAAAGTTTTGTATTTTATATCAAATTTTGCAAAACACCTCAAATACGCCAAAAAGCACAATCAAGCTCGCAGGATGTTCGTCAAGTTACAAACAATAATGGAAACTGACCCTATGTCAATTATTGAAGTTAATATGTCTGTAGGATTATTTTCCTTCATGCTCGCCAATTTTTGGAGCGAAATCATTTTCCCATTTTCAATAAATCCCACCATAAAAAAAACAAAACCAAATATCTATAGTAATAATCAAAATACTGTAGAGAACCATCTTCACACTGTGCAAAATGTCTTTCACAAGATCAAGCTATGATGCCTGCACTATACTATGCTGTGAAATTCATCAGAGGGGCCTTAGAACACATGGCCCAAAATACATGATCAAATCGCTTGTACCACTGTATCTTGGTGACTGCTTCAATATTAATCTAGATATTTCTTCAATCTGCAAAACCAATTTCCTTCCTAGCAACCCTATAATATCTGGTTGAGCTTGGTAGATTTCCTGTTACAAACTAATGTTAAAGCAAGACTTTAAATCCAATGAACTAGTACAAAATCAAACTGTGCACAACAGGTTAGAAACATTAGAATGGAAGAAAACTTACCAAAGGAGAAAACACGTCACTGTAATCATACCCCTTACCATTTAAGAGGTATCTCTGTACTAAACAATCATAACCTTGTGCCAAATAATCTTCTTTTAGAAATCCATTCTTTTGTGCATTACACCCAATTTTCTTTGCACAACAATCGCATCTCTTATAAGGGATTCGCATTTCATCATTCAAGGCCGGTTTACCATTGAATTCACAATTTGAATCCTAATATTCTTTATAAGTAGTAGGAATATATCATACGATTGGGAAGTGCATAAGCCACCATACTTAGCGAAACGAGCAGGCTGCGAATTTACTCTCTGGCGTCTTTATGCCAATAGATCCTGTTGCTGAGGAGATTTTTGGAGGTGTAAAATCTCTTTTCATCGATAAGTATCCACACATTAGTCCACCTCAAAATCACTATGTCGTCTTCAGTGGACACTCTCTGGTTTCAACTGTTGTTCAAACCTCACTGCTTATCGAGTCTAGTTCCGACACACCCGATGCCACAGTTTTGAGATTCATAGAATCTGCAATCACAGAAAAAAGACTGTACAACTGCAGCAGATGTAGTTCAATAACTTGTACTACATTATAGTAATACAAGTTGTTTTATCCTATTGGGCCTTTTGTGAAAAAAAGGGCCTTTTAGCAAAAACATAGGGGTATAATGGATAATGGGAAGGAACGGTTTAGAGAGACTTATATTAAATAGGCCAAAAGAGTTAGTTGTCCACATTGACAATGAATTGAAAAGTGGGAAATTTTAGGGTCTATGTATAGGATAAAACTAACTTAAGTTCAATTGTAAATTCCATGAATACCATTTTTCTTTTGTGTTAGGGTTCTTTCTTTAAGACTTTAGTTTGTAAGTTTGTTGTATCTCCCCTTTGTTTTGGGTATTTGTTGTATTGGCTCAAAAGTTTGTAAATATGTTTGGAGATAGTGAGCAAACTGAGTTTTCTTTTGCCGTGACCCAGAGGACGAAGGGGTGTCAATTGACCGAACTCATTAATTCCTGGTATTGATTTTTGCAATTTAATTTTGGCTATTTGAGATTTAGTGCTTTACTACTGTTATTATGACTATTCAATAGCTAGCGTATAGAGTTATGTTTCGTATGCCTATTAACAAGTGGTATCAAAGACCTAGTTAGGGACAATGTGAGTAGCTATTGTATCGGTTATATGCAGGTAACTGTCATAGGAAAATTCTGTCAAAAAGACGATAAAAGTCTAAGGATGGACTGTTTTAAGGGCCATTATAGACCCCATCCATGTTTATCTGGGATTTTCCTGGTGTGTATTTAGATTTCAGCACTATAATACTACCTAGGGCTATGGTTTTGTGTGGATTCCTATGAATATAATAATTGTGGATGCTTGGATATGGGAACTTTGATTTACCAGCCAATTGAGTAAGGATAAATGGCTCGTGTCGAGGAGTCATCGTACCGAAAGGATTGTCACCAAGTCTGCCAGGCAACCACCATCACGCCAACAGGAATAGAAGATGATAATGGTTTCAAATGCAAAAATTGAAGTTGAGAAAATTGAAATGGCCAAAATATTTTGGCTGTGGCAGAGTGAGGGTAATGGATAGCTTGTACAGCAGGATTTAAAATACCTTTCCGCTTTTTTCTCCCACTTCTAGAGGAGGATAAGAAGCAGGAAAACCCAGCGAAGAAGATGTGCTTAAATGAGGTAGAAAGATTTGGGTGATGGTTGTGAATAGTAAAAGCGCATGAGTGTTGTGGCGATGATGCGCTCATGTGTTGTGTGGCAGAGAACGAAGATGGAAATCACATTAAGGAAAGAGACGTCTGCCAAAACGTTATGAAAGGCGCGTGAGAACAATACAAAGGAAAGAGAATAGGGGAGATTCGATCACAAGGGAAAACTCATAGGGATGTCTGTGCCTTGTCGTATGGAATGGGCATTGGAACTAATTGGAAAGACAAGATTGTGCAAAAGAAAAGAGCCGGCAAAGCTACTTCTGATGCATTGCATGTGTTAGAGCGTGATACGAGGATTATGAGTAGATTTCTGTAATAGTGAAGCCTACCATCCACCTACTGGATCAACTGAATGGAGTAGGATTCAGGAAGTACACCTATCATATGTGTCCTCACCAGGACTGGCTTCTTTAATCTGTTTGAACGAAACGATTGTGATGGATGTGTTGGATCAAGGGCATACTAGTGTAAATTGTGCAGTCAGGTCGTTGATGGAATATCATAATTGGACATTGTACTATGCGCTTACAGTATGTTCGGTATCTGAAGAATACGAAGGCTTGATAGAATTCTCCTATTGCTATTCCGGAAGTAACTAAAGAGCTCATCCGGGGGAGCTGGAATCAAGCGCAATGAATGGAGATACTTCTAAAGTTTCTTCAGGCGCTCTATTAGTAATGAAAGGAACGAGAGAAAACACTGTATTACTCATAATAGTGTACAGATTGATAAACGGGACTAACTAATGTGCGAAGGATTTGCAGATTCAGAAATAAGTAAACCAAAGTTTGCTGGCTCATGATGTTGGAGGGCAATATCTAAAGGAACAGAAGGTGAGAGTTTGAACAACAGTTGAAAGCCCCCCTCCAAGATACGTCCACTGAAAGCATAGAAGTGATTCTGAGGTGATAATGTGGATACTATAGATGAAAAAGGAGATTCTTATCACACCAAGACATCTCCTAAGCAACAGGGAATGCGATGTGCCTACATAAGTCTAGCTCAGACGAGAAATTGCGCAAGTCATACTGTTTGCGCCTAAATGGTGGGCTTATGCAACTCTCCAATCATAGGGCTTGATGAATTCCTATCCTATAAACGAAGTAGTTAAGATGTTCACAAATGTGATCATGGAAACGGTCCAGAAGCTGAAAGCGACTGTGTCTATAACACTCACAAAGAAATGGCGATGATTGAAACGGGCATGGAGTGTATGCAAAAGAAAAGGATTTCCTGATAGAGAGAGATGTTGCCACAAGATTAGATTGATAGTAAAGGGATACGCTCAAATGAAGGATTTGATTTAAGGTGTTTTTCTCCTGTGGGTAAAGATCTTCCATTCTAATTTGCAACCTGGTGGCACAGTTGATTTTGAACTAGTGCAATTGGATGTGAACAGTCGGTTTTCAATGGCTTAGTTTGGGCAACAGGACAATCTACAAGACAACAGCCGAGTATGATTCAGGGTTGCTGGAATAAGGAAATTGGTTTGCAGATTTAAGATAAATCGTAATAATTGAAGTCCTAGCCAGTCACCAGATCAGCGTGGGGGGTAACAAGCAACTTTGCACATCAATGTATGTGGGGCCCGGACTGGGTACATAAGGGCCCCTGATAATTCACCAGCGGGAGTATTGGTGAGCGGCATATGCAATGTCTGGGTTAAAAGACAGTTTCGAAGTTGTGAAAGGTTTCTACCAGTATATTTATGTACTTAGATATTGGTTTAGTTTTTTGTGGTAGGTTATATTGAAAATGGAAAAATGATTTCTCCAGAAAGATTGGCACAGAAGTAATCTGAAGACATGTTGACTTCAGTAGTGACAAGGGTCAAGTGTTTCTGGATTGAACTTGATCAACATCCTGCGTGAGCTGACTGGCCTTTTGGTGATTTGAAGGTGTTGACAACAATTTGGCAGGAAGAATGAAAAAACTTGAAGATTTGCTAATTCGCCAAGGTGGGATTTGTTTGAAAAATGGCTTTATAGGCAAATCACATGGCCTGGTGAAGGCGTAAATGGGAGTAAATGTGTTAGAGGACTTACGTAACATAGGCCAAATGTGACGGTTAGGTTGTCTTCCCCACATTAAATACGCCCAAAGCCGCAACCTGCACTCTTCATCAGAAAAGGGGAATTTTTAGGGCTATCCTCCTAGAAACTACCATCAATGTTAATATATATACCAAAGTGTAATTCCTATATACTTCTTTCGGTATGGTTTAGTGGCTTACTATAGGGACCCCTTAGTGTTATAAGTTTTGTATGTATTAACATTGTTTGGGATTTGTTGATTGCCTAATAAAGTTCCCTGTAACTATTGGGTCTGGAGGATAGTGGCAGGTGGTTTCATTGCAGCGCCCTTCCTATAGAGAGCGACGTATGGTTTCAAAACGACATCGTAATCCTGGTATTTTTATTTTTGTATTTAATTTTGGCATTTCTTTATTATAATTATACTACTTGTTAGTATTGATCATCATAGCCACTCGCGTTCTGAGAGTTTATGTTTCCGTAGAGCCTAACACGTATCTGATAACCCTGGCTACCGCACAGAGCGCGCTTGAAGCAAAACTCTTCTGACATTTACTCGCTATTCACCATGTGAAGCCTGTAGATTCCAAGAACCCCAAAGAGATTGAGATCTCGCTTTTTCAACTTCGATACTACGAACATCTATCAGAGTTCTAGTCAAACCATCACGATTCTTCAACCAAAGTCGTTGAAACAGATCCCACGTGGTTTAAGCAGTTGACATCATTGTCCAATAAACAGACTCCATCACGTTCTTCAAAATTAACAGAACCAGTCCGTGAGGACACAATGATAGGTACTACCTGAATCCATTAATCCACTCAATTTGATTTCAGAGTGTGGATGGTAGGCTAACTAGACAGAAATTCGAGCGACTGCATATTCTTAACGCTCAACAATGCATGCTATCAGAAGTTAGCTTGCCCTCTTTCTTTTTTTGCAACTTCGGACAATCTTTCTTCTGCGCAATGCCCATTACTCACGACCAAAAAGGCACATTGATCGTTATGAGTTTCCTGTTACGCCATTTGATACAAGATCATTCACTATCTCCCTTACCGACTCATGACCCTTTTGATTAACCGCCCTCTGCTACAAGTGCTTTGCTGACTCACTCGTTTCTCCTTTGATCCATATTCTAGAATTTCAGAGTTGGACAGAGTACAAACAAACTGTCTCTCAAAGGAAATTTGTAGTCTTTTCCCATGAAGAGTGTAATATAAGAAGTCGCAAACTATCTGAAGAGGATCATGTATTAACAACATAGCCTTATGTTCATCTGATTGCAGTTTATCCAAATTAACAATACCACAGAATTTAATTGTTACAATGTATCAATATGGCTACGATATTCTGTACTGTCTCAACTGAAGACGAAAGTCTTTTCATGCAAAATAAGAGCCGATTACTGTATTATACTTTTCTATATATATGTAGTTTAGCGGGTACTGGCTTCCTAATATGATTGCAGACATTCTTTCATGAATGGATATTTCTACTCTCTACACAAGACATGAGCGAATCATCCACACTTTTACAATTCAACCTATACAGTTCTTGATACTTCATGGACATTCTTTGGCTTTTCCTCCTTTACGGACGGACGTGAATTACGTAAGCTCATACCCTTATGTCCAAAAAAGTATCAGTTTCAACACAGGGTCTGAAAGCAAAGCATTTTTATGACCATCAATTTTGAACATTACATTTGTGGCATTTGAATACCGTTATTCATCTTTAGCTGGTAAAGATAGTGGTGGACAACGGACGGTGATACAGTAGAAGATAGAAATCCTCGGGACCAAATGATGTCATTTCTATTATGTACTAATTGCTGGTAAACAAAGTTCCATAATAACCACGCACCACAAATTATTTCAATAGATAATCAACAATAAACAATAGCGCAGTGGCTAGTAAGGTGAAATGATAAATACAACACAGGAAAATTTACCGATATGAAAATATCAATGGATGTGGGTCACAGACAGGTACCCCATTAAAATCCACTCTCCCTAGACTTTATTGGCTTTTTGAATGACATTTGCACTAGGACATGCTGACCCTACTAAATATAGCTGATCCTGGACCTAAACCTCGGCTTGATACACTGCTTTGTATGCTTATACTGGAAACAAATAAACTCTAACGAGTATTGAATAATAGGTCAATAACAAGTAGTAAAGCCATAAAAAAATATAACTAAAATTAAATGCAAAAATAAAAGAATACCAGGAAATTAACGAGGTTCGATTTGAACCACGCGTACTCGGGCGCTGACGAAAAGAAAAATCCACAGTGCATGGCAAAGCAAGTATTACCAAAACTTAATTGCGGAGCAATACAAACAAATACAAAACAAATAGGCGGAAGGAAGACAATAAAATTGCAAACTAACGCGAGTCTTAAGAGAAGAAACTCAATAACAAAGAGAGATAATGGAATACAACTTAGGATGACAAATTACAATGATTAGGTCTTCATATATCGGCCCTCAAAAAGTTTCCAGTTTTACATTCTAAGCAATGTTGGGACAAAACATACTTTTTTGGCCTCATTACATATAAGTCCCATAAATCTTTATCCATTATCACTTTTTGAGCTATTGTGATATTTGCTAATGAACCATTTTTCCAACACAAAGCTGCTATGGGATATTGGTAATGGTATTTGTGAGATATATATGCCTTGGAGTAGGAAGATATCACATACCAGACTAGCAAATTTGAAATGGGTCACAATTTAACAGCCACCCTCTTTCAATTGAAGGACCGAGAGGTACCAATTAGTGTGGCCGCAGAAATACGAAGTAGAGTACCTCAAAATATCTTATATATATCAACTTTTAGTACATGCAGAAAAAAAAAAATGTCAAAATATCCAAGTAAGCGATGGCACAATACACTTTACTAAAATATGAAGTTTGTATGACAATGGCTTCATAATATCCATAGCCTATTAAGCGTGTCAATTAGGGATAAAGAGTCTCAGTAGAACTCAAAGAAGAAAAATCTTGATGGGGGTGGTAAGGTCGATTCTCATTCAACGGTTTGCGATGGCTTATGTATTGGAGCATGATATAGGTTTCTCAGCCTAGATCTTTCATTGTTTGATTATTTAAATATGCATATTGATTCGTTAAATTCTGGCCTGGGAGAAGTCAAAGTCACCTCCGAAAGAAAGCATGGGACCAGATTTTATAGATTTGTAGATAGCTTCATGGAACTACAAAATAAACTTCTTTGGCTTTTAGATTAGAACGAGGAACTTATCATCCAGCACCATGCCATTATAAGTAGGAATATGTGATGAACAAGGGTTACAACTCAAACTGTGTTAATCAAGGTTACTTTGTCTCTTATAATAAATGTAAGGCAATAGGACTGCTACTAGTACATATCATTAAGAAAGCAACCTTTTTTCATGGAGACTTGGATAACTCACAGATAACATCGCCAATATATACACGATGAGGCTTATTGTCTATTCATTTAAGATTAAATTGCAAAGAAACGAGAGTGGATGATTTCATTTATTAGTTGTATCAAGGCTTTCGCGCTTACGGGGTATGAGGGTTTTAACAATCCTTGACGATTTGGACCGTATTAGTGGATTATGGTTTTCCCTCTCTCTCTCTAACTATAAGTAATCTTGCCAAACCAGCACAAATGTGTGTATCAGTGCAGCAACAACCACAAGTACCACAAAGCTCTATCATGGAAATTTAGCCATCTATCAGAAGCAAGATACTCCTGAATACTTAATGCTCTGAAATAGATAGAAAAAGTGGTCTTAGAAAGACCGCAATCAACAAGATGAGGCTTTAGAGCAACCTTTTTACTATCTACAAACTTGGGATTTTCTTGCGCGTTTGAAGTGCGTAAAATTAACAGATTTAGACAGATGGTACATCTTCAGAGTTGCTCACTGTAAAATTGAGGAAGAAGATGACGGGAGTCAATCATAAACAAAGAGAAAAGGAGAGGAAATAACCCGATTATTCTCAATCAAATTTGCAGCAGTAACCGCAAGTATTTCAAATATAGGTGGTAAAAAACAAGTGATAGAATTTGCAAGCAGATATTGAACAAGAAGAATCACCTTATTAAAGATTGAATGGCCAAGTTTCCATATTTTGAGCCTAGGATCTATATTTATTGCGCTGATAGATTTTTCCATTTGGTCTTAGAAATATTGGGCAGCTGTCACAGGAAAATCACAAAAAAATAATAATAATTAAGTTAGACTTCTGATATTTAAGAGAGAATAGAAGTTGTCTAGTCAAAAACATATACCGAAGAAATATAAAAAGAGAGAAAGAATATTAAATTAAATAATAACATTCAGCAGTACGGTGTATTCATATCAGACTATGTACATTATGCATATGAATTGAATACAGAGTAAGTTATACTTCGCAATTAATCATCGAATCAGGTCAAGATGATCGATTTTGTTTTTTTTTTTTTTTTTCTATATTTCTTTTCAATAACGGTGAATTTTTGGAAATGAGTACAAGTACTAAACAAATCTCAATGTACATTAAACCAATTCAGATAGATTCTTACCATTACGTCGTTTTTAAACAAGGTGACAGCGCATTTTTAAATAACAATTTTTGTGATCACAAAATCTGTTTCCGCGTTGAGTAGAGAAACACAGGTTCTTTATACTATATTAGAACCTACAAGGACGACCAAATACACTTTTCATTCTTCTAGTCTATGTCCTTCTAACTGCAGATCAGATTTTCTATTTACGAATCCACTTCAAATAGACTGCAGATTTCATCATTTTTGCAAGGGTTAAATGAAAATGCAACAAAAAACATATAATATATGGTTAAATCAATATTATAAAAGAAGGGAATCCAGACTGCACTGCCTTAACCAAAGAAAAGGTATGAATAATTAGATAAAGTAACTGTCCATGGAGAAAGAAACGAAATATAATAAATTCTGTGAATAATTTGTAGATATGATTCACTTATGATTTAACTTTAATTTAAAGCTTGAAACAAGAAGCACAACAATATGAAAGTAAAGTAGATTACTCATACACTTGTGTTTGTAGAACTGATTGAGATGTGTGTATATAAAAGCTCCATTTGCCATTCAACAGATTAGACTGAGAGGCTCCTTTATTTCATATCACTGCGTCAAGGTGGAGAGCAACTGATCGAAAAACAGAAGTCTAAATGTTACTGAGAATAAAATCAATCTCAATAAATCACTAGGCAAGGAATAAAAGAGGGATTTATGCTAATGTCACTCATTTTGGTTGCTTTTTCAGAAAACAATATGCTCGAATGACAGTTAATACAATACATAAATACATGATAAGCTAACCAGAAACGGTTGTCCTGCAAGTTTAAAACACATAGAGCATTGTGAATATGAGCCACAACAGTTCAAAATATGAATTAAAACACCGAACTCCATCTCAAGTTTATCAGATTCATAGACAAGTATTCTCCTAAAAGTACAACCTCTGTCTAAAAGTTACAAATGCCACACAAAAATAATTGGCTCATTCACAGAAAGCCTAAGGAGCCAGTACACATCTCAGTAATAGAAACCTCCACAATAATCTTGGCCTTAATGGGTAGTTGTCCCAGCATTCTACCTCCAAATCGATTAAGTAAATTGCTAGTTTCGCCACTGCTGCTTAACTATAAAACAATATTTAAACAAGCACTGCAATTCCCACCTTTCCCCTACACAAAGTCTCAAAATTAACCATATGTTTCGATATTCAAGCTGGATTGATTCCAAAACTTCCGCATATATCAGCCTACAGTGGCCATTTTAAACAAAGGACACAATATTGATAGGAACTTGTACATATGGAACAGGAAAAATATTAAAATCGAGAGTCGAGACCCAATAATAGTATAATTTTTACCTCTAGCTCTAAATAATAGTATAATTGTGACCTCCAGCTCTTTCAAAGGGATGATATTATGATTCTATTAGAAGGAACGGCCCTGTCAACTAACTTACCATAAAATATTGCAAATATAAAAATTAAAATTAATCGAATAATTATACTAGATAGAGAAAGTCTAACCTGATCAACACGTTGTGGTCCTCTAGGGAGGCCTCAGCGCCACGATCGAGAGGTGCTATTGCCTCATAAAGCTCCTCCTTGAGGGTTTTAACATCTTTCCTTTTGGTGGAAAAGCCGGGAAAGAATGAAACTGAAGTCCTCCATTTGCAGGAACCTGCTGCAATGTCCAGTGAGTTATGGGCTTAAGACGAAGTGGGTACTTAAAATATTAGGTTGTTTCGGTTTGGATGATGAGAAGATAGTGAGGGGAGGGTTGAGTTGAAGATGGAAGAGTGTTGTTTGCAAAGAATAACGGCCATAGATGAATATATAAAACAGAAAATAATTTATGATATTTGAATGTTGGCTTTTATGGTTAGTGTGAAAGAGAGTGACGGGAAGAAATCAGGTTGACATGGTTACATGTCTTCCCTAGCTGCCTGCACACTCTAAAATGTCAATTTCGTTATGTATACTAATTAGTTCTTACAAATATAATTAATTCATTAAAATTAATAGAAAAATATAACAAGTTAAACGGATGAGTGAGAAAACATTCGGAATTGTTATCTTGAATTGTATACTATTTATAAGAAAATATCTGGAATAACACAAAAAAATTACAACAATTATATGATAAGCAAAATTGTAGAATATGAATTTTTTCTCTCACATATCAAAAGCCAATTTTTTTTTTTTTTTTTTCTATTATATTATAATTCTCTCTCATATGTCTTATAAATATAATAGTATAACAAGTAAATGATGAATTACCATACTGATAACTTGATGTAAAAGAGTAAAGGAAAATCTAAGTTTACATGTCTCTCAAGTTTGAATCCGCACGATAGGACATTAATCAAAGCTCAAGGAAGATTAGATCATAAGATCAACTTCATAAATTTACTTTAATTAGCAACAAGCGAAATAATAACAAACAGAAGACTAGTAGGCCGAATATATATATATATATATTACAATATATATATATATATTCAACAAGGAAATCTTCATTAACTTTACATTACACTCGATATTCATCTGGAAAAACCTTGTGAGAAGTTCATTCTTATAACAAGTAAGCTTGATTGCCGGATGATAAACTGTCATCTAAATATGATCAGGAGGCACTCGGTAAGACGGATCAATCATTTTCAATATGAACAAGTTACCTTTGTCACCTCTTGATATCCTGTAAAAATGAAAAAGAAACAAATATTTCTGATTTCGTTTCAGAAGATGAAACAGTTTTATCAAGGAAAGAAGCGCATCAGCTTTACAGTGCTATCAAAAAAGAACAATGGACAATTGAAGTATAATCTACTGTAGGGAATTCAATGAGGCATTAGGATTTTATGTTATGAAAACAGTTTCATGGATTACATTCCAGTCTACCAAGCTTAAGAGAACATATTCAAGTCTTGAAGGCTTACCCACGAAAGAACCATCAATAAATAAGAAAGAACTAAATTGCAAAACATCTTTCAAAAACTTCATGCATCACAAGATTAAAAGGGTGTATCTCCTATAATAAATGTGTTGTAAGGTGCTTGATATTCACTTGTAGTTAATATAACATCTCTACATAGACCACATTTATCAAAAGTATTTTCAGAAGATAAAATAGATATTCCTTCTAGTTTTGAAACTTCAGAAACTTGCATTCCTAGATTTAATCTCTCTTTTAAAAGAAGCCCGATCCAAAACATATCAGGGACAAGTCAGGCTATATAGGCATGCTTTAGGCGGATTTAGTAGTTTTCTTCGAGTCATCTTTATTCAAAATATATGCAGTATAGACAATGGCTATATGAAAGTGTAAAAGTTCAACATGTTATGGGCCATATCTGTCCGTTAAAGACTATTTCTTCTTTCCGCAATTCAACTTTTGTGATGACCTATAGGCCTTTAGAGAGTCATTTCACCGGAAATTGATCATCTACTTTTTCTGCCATCACAAGTTTCATGTTTAAGATGAGGATACTTTATTTTTTTTAAATAAATGAATGCTTCATGCAATCAGTCAGCAGAGTCCTACGCTTTTCCCCACAAATATTGTGCATTTCCAGAAGGTACAGGCAATGAACTGAAATACTATAAACATCATGAAACGGCAGAGGAACCAACCTGAATACAGATTCAAGAATCAGTTAGAGCAAAGAGAGCAGCATTCATAAGTTAGTTTACAACGTGCAGATAAGCGTCAAACCGGTCATTACAAAGTCATTGTACAGCATTATCATATGTAGCACTTAGAGTGAAAATGCATGTCAAGTGCAAAGTCAGAATGGTGATTCTAGATGCTCCGCAGTTTAATTTAGTTTTATTTTGGCTTCTCCTATTGACATAAAGCTTAAGCTAGCCTAGGAAAGGGCAGAAGATAAGATCATATACGAAACCAAAAAGTAATTTAGAAAAACTTTCAAGTTTAATCATGGGATAGTAATTCCTAGAATAACTTACCGCAACTTCATCTAATAAGTAATTTCCAATTCACCACGAGCTCTTCAGGTGCCTTAATAGGTATCTGCAAACCATTATACGCAACTTTAGTAACCTCAAGATGCAAACTAGTGCATAATCAATTAGAATCATGATACCATGGCTCGGGATAAAATTCTATTGCACCAAAACAGTGAATGCTTACAATATTTTATAATTGCCAACACAAAATGTTTATCATCTTTAAAATATATATATATATATATAACTTTTTTCAGTCACTGAGCTTTAAATGCTACTCGTTTCCCTTTTTTATTTTTTCCAATTTGATCTAGTAGCTCCGCACCTATGCAGATCACTTCCTCAATATCTTGAGGTTGGCCACAGGACATAACACCAGGGCTGTGTCATTTTACATCTCATGGTTATACACTTGTATTTTTTTAAGCATTTCATGTTTTGTATATATATGTTTGATGTGAGTCTTAAGACCTGCTATTATCATGTGAGTGCTACTAGAATTTTTATAAGAATATGTTGCTTGAAAGCCATAAATTTATTAATGTTTTACAAGACCAATTACTTAGAGTCTAGTGTATCAAGGTCAATTGTGCTTGCGATTGCTAGTCTCTTTGATTTTATTGTATAGGAAACAAAAAGTATTTTGGTAAGAGAAGGACGAAACACAAAAGTAAACCTTTATCCACTTAAGGTGTCATATCACCCCAAATGAAGGCAAAAACCATACAAAAAAGTAACCAAAACAACTCTTTATAGGTGGTGATTGTAGGGCCATTGTTATAGAATGTGTTTGTAGCTGTTTTTTTCCTCAATTAGTGGATTACTAACGTCACCAAGTATAAATGATATAAGCATATTGCTTGAACCACATAAATGATTGTCTTTTTAGTGTTTGCGCTGTTTTGGATGATTGGCTCCTTATTAAGGATTTTTTATTGCTTCCACTTACCAGTTGTTTGATAAATTGCCTCATTTGGCTTCAGCATAAGAGAGTGAACATCAAAGACAATTGGTTTGGGTAGGAAAGGTTATAATTAAATATCAACCATGGGAAACAGGAACCAATAAGTGATTTAAATATTGAATAAGAAGTTGACTCTGCATTTACACAGTCAAGAGCATATAAGAATTGCACAAAATATAATTAATACGAAGAATACTTACCAGACTTGCAATTTTGAAATTATCAAATTTGACAGCCACCTTTCTTGCATTCAGAGGCGTCAAATCTGCTGTAACCTACAAAGTATAAATGTCAATGACAGGAAAAAAAAAGATGACACAACAATTTTTTGACGATATACTTATTGCGTGAATAAGCAGATAAAAAATTGTTTCGAAAAACACAGGCAGAACAATATTACAAGATTTAATATGAACCACTAGTTTGATAATGGCCTTCTGGAAACGGAAATGCAGTCCTCAATTTCTACGTTTTGTATAACCTGACGCATGGATACATTAGGTCCCTTATTACCAGAGCTTCAAATGATAAAAAGACCATATGAAATAAGTGTAAAGTAGCTAGCAAAGCCTATTATTTATACTTAAAGAAGACGGCTAACTAACAGCAATTCTTGACTCTATGTCATAATTTTATCTAACATAGTCACTTTGTCAATCTCTCCTTTCAAATGGCAGTTATAGGTGCTGACAATTAAAGAAGCAAATATTCAGTGATTAAAAGAACAAAAGCTTGTAAAACTGAAAAAGTTGAATAACATATTATCAAATATGTTGTCCTGAACCTTGAAAATAAGAACTTCAACATTTTTTAATACTGATGCATAGTTCTTTAATTTGCAATTGAATTGCGACAACTCGAAGTTTCAACATAACAAATCAGATAATTGTAATTATGGTCATACTAAGAACTTTTAGAAAGCACTAAGGGAGGGCAGAGAGCATGAAAGCTAAAGGTCAAACAAACTACATTTGAGTATAGAACTAATGAATCTTTGAATATATGAAAGTAAAAAGACAAAGGAAAACAAATTAGGAGTCATACAATCTAATGATGGAAAGAATTTAAAATTACCTGGTTGAAGAATGGCCATGATTCCATATTTTGGGCCCTAAGATTATCCACATTTATTGCTTGGTAGTTCGTAGTCGATCTTAAAAATTTTGGCCTCTGTCACAGCATTGCTTTTCAGCCATTATAAAAAACCCTCACGGGGGGGTTCTTCAAAATTAAAGAACCAGTCCGGTGAGGACACATATGATAGGTACTACCTGAATCATAATCCACTCATTTGATTCAGAGGTGGATGGTAGGCTAACTAGACAGAAATCTGACATCATCATCTTCACGCTCAACAATGCATGCATCAAAGTAGCTTTGCCCTCTTTCTTTTGCAACTTCGGACAATCTTTCTCCAATGCCCATTCTCACGACAAAAGGCACATTGATCCTTATTGAGTTTTCCCTTTGAACAAGATCTTCACCTTCTCTCCTTCTTACGACTCTGATTTGATTACGCCCTTTGCTACAAGTGCTCTGCTGACTCATCTCTATTCTCTTCTGATCCTTCTTTCGAATTTCATGATTGGACAGAGTAAAACAAACTTCTTCAAAGGGAATTTTTCTTTCCCATGAAGAAGTGTAAACTAAGATAGTCCAACTCATCTGGAAGAGATCTAATTAACAACATAGCCTTATGTTCATCTTTGAATGTTTCATCCAAATTTACAAATCAGCAATTAATCTGTTAAAGTATCAATATGGCTACTGATATTTGTACCTGGTCTCAACTGAAGACGAAAGTCTTTTCATCAAATAGAGCCGATTCATTATCTTTCTTATTGTTTTCCGGCGCCTTCCATAATTATTGCAGACATCTCTTTCATGAATGGATATTTCTACTCTCTACAAAGACATGAGCGAATCATCCACATGCTTTTACATTCAACCTTACCCAGTTTTCATAGACATCTTCTGGCTTTCTTCCTCCAGAACGATATAGATCTACTGAACAAGCTATCCATTACCTCACTCTGCACAAGCCAAAATTATTTGACCATCAAATTTTTCAACATTAATTTTGCATTTGAAACCGTTATCATCTTACTGGTAGATAGTGGTGCCACGGACGGTGATACCTTAGAAGATGAATCCCGGACAATGATGTCATTATGTCTTACTTAATTGGCTTGGTAAACAAAGTTCCTAATAACCAAGCACCACAAATATTATATTCAATAGCTAATCAACAAATCAACAATAGCCCTAGGTAGTAGTAAGTGTTGAAATGATTAAATACACACCAGGAAAAATCCCAAGAAACAATGGAGGGGTCACAAATGGTCCCACTTAAAATCCAAACCCTAGACTTATTGTTTTTGACAGAATTTCCTAGACATGCAATATAACCATACAAATAGCTACTCACTGTCCTAAACCTAGGCATGATACCACTGTTATGCAACGGAACATAAACTCTAACGTAGCTATTGAATATAATAATAACAGTAGTAAAGCATAAATAAATAACTAAAATTAAATGCAAAAATAAAGAATACCAGGAATTAACGAGGTTCGATATTGAAACCTACGTCCGCGGGCGCTGCAAAAGAAAACTCCACTATCTCCAAACAATATTACAAACTTTTGGGCAATACAACAAATACCCAAAACAAAGGAGATACAATAAAACTTGCAAACTAAAGGGTCCTTAAAGAAAGAACCATACAAAAGAAGTATAATGGAATTACAACTTAGGATACAAAATAACAAGATTTAGGTCCTTATATATAGGCCCCAAAAAGTTTCCCACTTTTCATTCCTAAGCAATGTGGGACAAACTAACTTTTTTGGCCTATACATATAAGTCCTAAACCTTTCCCATTATCACTTTTAGCCTATGTGGAATTTGCTAAATGAACCATTTTTCCAACACAAAAGTGCTATGAGATATTGGTAAGTGTATTTGTGATATATATTGCCGAGACTAGGAAGATATCACATACCAGATAGCAATTTTGAAATGGGTCAAATTAACAGCCACCCTCTTTCAATTGAGAGGTACCAGATTAGTGTGGCCTGCAGAAATACAGATAGATTAACCTCAAACATAATCTTATTATATCAACTTTTAGTACATGCGAAAAAAAAATGTCAAATATCCAAGTAAGCGAGGTAATACATCTTACTAAATCTGAAGTTATGACAATGGCTTCATATAATTCCATAGCCTATTAAGCGTGTCAATATTGGTACAAGAGTCTATGTAGAACTCAAAGAAGAAAATCTTGACTGGGGGTGGTTAAGTCTGATTCTCATCAACGGTTTGCGAGCTTTATGTCATTGGAGCATTATAAGGTTTCTCAGCCCTAGATCTTCTCTTTGATTATTTAAATATGCATGTTTCATTATATTGTGGCCGGGGAAGAAGATAAATACCTGAAAGAAGAAGCAGAGCACACGATTTATAGATTTGTAGATAGCTTCATGGAATCAAAAATAACTTCTTTGGCTTTTAGATTAGAACGAGGAAACTATCATCCAGCACCATAGCCATATAAGTAGAATATGTGATGAATCAAGGGTATACAACTCAAATAGTGTTCAAAAGGTTCTCTTTAGTCTTTATACTAAAAAGGGCATGAAGGACTATCATTAAGAAAGCAACCCTTTTCATGGAGACCTGGATACACAAGAATAAACTCGCATATATACACGATGAGGCTTATTGTCTCTTTTACGATTATGAATTAAGATGATGAGACGCAAGGAGTGTACTGGGAATTGAGGGTTTTAACAATCCTTCTGATTGGTCTTATTTAGTGGATTTGTTTCCTCTCCTCTCTAACTATAAGTAATCTTGCCACAACCACTGAAATTTTGTGTATTCTCAGTGCATGCAACAACCCAAGTACCACAAAGCTCTATCATGAATTTAGCCATCTATCAGAAGCAAGATACTCCTGAATACTTAATGCTCTTGAAATTATAGTAAAAAGTGGTCTTAGAAAGCCGCAACTCAACAATGATGAGGCTTTAGACGACACCTTTTAATAC
The DNA here is from genome assembly GCF_008641045.1 of Pistacia vera. Taxonomy (NCBI): domain Eukaryota; kingdom Viridiplantae; phylum Streptophyta; class Magnoliopsida; order Sapindales; family Anacardiaceae; genus Pistacia; species Pistacia vera. Next base: position 106,600 of record NW_022195107.1, on the reverse strand, counting down.
ACAACTTGGGATTTCTTGCCGTTTTAAATGCTGTAAAAATTAACGATTTAGAAGATGGTACATCTTCAGAGTTGCATCACTGTAAAATTTGAGGAAGAAGATGACGGGAGTCACTAAACAAAAGAAAAGGAGAGGAAATACCCGATATTCTTCAATCAAATTTGCAGTAACCAAGTATTTCAAAATTATAGGTGGTAAAAAACAGTGAATGAATTTGCAAGCAGATATTGAACAAGAAGAATCACCTATTAAAGATGGCCAAGTTTCCTATTTGAGCCCTTAGAGTATCTATTTATTGCTGATAGTTTTCCATTTGGTCTTAAGAATTGGGCCGCTGTCACAGGAAAATCACATAAAAAATAATAATAATTAAGTTGACTTCTATATTTAAGAGGAAATAGACAGTTGTCAAGTCAAAACAATACGAAGAAATGATAAAAAGAGAAAAGAATATTAAAATTAATAACTTTCATGCAGAATACGGTAGTATTCATATCAGAATATGTCACATTATGCATAGTGAATTTGAACAGAGTAAAAACTTCGCAATAAATCCAAGGTCATGATTGTTTTTTTTTTTTTTTTTTTCTATTATTCTTTTCAATAAGGTGAAATTTATTGGAAATGAGTACAAGTACTAAACAAATCTCAATGTTACATTAAACCAATTACAGATAGATTCTTACCAGTACGTAGTTTTAAACAAGGTGCAGCGCATTTTAAATAACAATTTCTATGATCACAAAAATCTGTTTCCGGTTGAGTAAGAACAAGGTTATACTATTTAGAACCTACAAGGAAGTCAACAAATATTTTTAGTCTATGTCCTTCTATACTGCAGATCAGATTTTCTATTACGAATCCACTTCAAATAGACATGCCAGATTTCTATCATTTTTGCAAGGGTTAAATGAAAATGCAAACAAACATATAATATATGGTTAAATCAAATTATAAAAGAAGGGAATCCAGACTGCACTGCCTTAACCAAAGAAAAGGTAGAATAATTAGATAAAGTATAAACTGTCCATGGAGAAACAGAAATATAATATGAATTCGTAATAATTGTAGATAGATGTTAACTTATTGATATAACTTTATTTAAAGCTTGAAAATTCGAAAGCACAACAATATGAAAGTAAAGGTAGATTAAATCATACCTTTGTTTGTAGAACTGATTGAGAGTTGTATATAAAAGCTCCCATTTGCCATCAACAGATTAGACTTGAGAGGCTCCTTTATTCATTCACTGCGTCAAGTGGAGAGCAATCTGATCGAAAACAGAAGTCTAAAATGTTACTGAGAATAAAATCAATCTCAAATAAATCACTAAGGCAAGGAAATAAAGAGGGATTTATGCTAATGTCACTATTTGGGTGTTTTCAGAAAACAATATGCTCGAATGACAGTTAATACCAATACATAAATACATGATAAGCTAACCAGAAACGGGTGTCCTGCAAAGTTCTAAAAACACTAGAGCATTGTGATATGAGCCACAACAAGTCAAAATATGAATATAAACACCGAACTCCATCTCAATTTATCAGATCATAGACAAGTTTCTCCTAAAAGTACACCTCTGTTAGAAAGTTACAAAATGCCAACAAAAATTAATTGGTCATTCTACGAAAGCCTAAAGGAGCAGTACACATCTCAGAATAGTAGAAACCTCCACAATAATCTGGCCTTATGGGTAGGTGTCCCAGCATTCTACCTCCAAATCGATTAAGGAAATTGCTAGTTTCGCCACTGCTGCTTAACTATAACACAATATTTAAACTAAGCACTGCAATTCCCACCTTTCCCCCTACACAAAGTCTCACAAATTAACCATATGTTTAGATATTCAAGCTGGATTGATTCCAAATCTCGAATATACAGCTACAGTGCCCTTTTAAACAAAGGACACAAATTGATAGGAACTTGTAATATGGAACAGGAAAATATTAAATCGAGTCGAGACCCAATAATAGTATAATTTTAATCTAGCTCTAAATAATAGTATAATTGTGACCTCCAGCTCTTCAAAGGATGATAATTATGATTCTATTAGAAGGAACGGCCCTGTACAACTAAACTTACCATAAAATATTGCAAATATAACAAATTAAAATTAATCGATAATTATACTAGATAGAGAAAGTCTAACCTGATCAACACGTGTTGGTCCTCTAGGGAGGCCTCGCGCCACGATCGAGAGGTGCTATTGCTCATAAAGCTCTCCTGAGGGTTTTAACATCTTTCCTTTTGGTGGAAAAGCCGGGAAAGAATGAAACTGAAGTCCTCCATTTGAGGAACTGCGCAAGTCCAGTGAGTATTGGGCTTAAGACGAAGTGGGTACTTAAAATATTAGGTTGTTTCGGTTTGGATGATGAGAAGATAGTGAGGGAGAGGGTTGAGTTGAAGATGGAAGAGTGTTGTTTGCAAAAGAAATAACGGCCATAGATGAATGATATAAGACATAGAAAATAATTTATGATTTTGAATGTGGCTTTTATGGTTAGTGGACAAAGAGAGTGACGGGAAGAAATCAGGTTGACATGGTTACATGTCTTTCCCTAGCTGCCTGCACACTCTAAAATGTCAATTTCGTTATGTTACTAATTAGTTCTTACAAAAATAATTAATTCATTTAAAATTAATAGAAAAATATACAAGTAAAATGGATGACGTGAAAAACATTCGGAATTGTTATTTGAATTGTATACTATTTATAAAAAAAAAAAATATCTGGATAACACAAAAAAATTACAACAATTATGATAAGTCAAAATTTATGTAGAATATGAATTTTTTCTCTCACCATATCAAAGCATTTTTTTTTTTTTTTTTCTATCTTATATATGAATTCTCTCTATATGTCTATATAAATTAATAGTATAACAAGTAAATGATGAATTAACCATCACTAGATAACTTGATAGTAAAAGAGTAAAGGAAATCTAAGTTACATGTCTCTCAAGTTTGAATCCGCACGATAGGACTAATCAAAGTCAAGGAAGATTAGATCATTAAAGGGATCAACTTCATAAATTTACTTTAAATTAGCAACAAGCGAATAATAACAAACAGAAAAACTAGTAGGCCCCGAATATATATATATATATATATTATATATATATATAATATATTCAACAAGGAATTCTTCATTAACATTTACAATTACACTCGATATTCATCTGGGAAAAACCTTGTGAAAGCAGTTCATTCTTATAACCAAGTAAGCTTGATTGCCGGATGATTAAACTGTCATCTCTAATATGATCAGGAGGCACTCGGTTAGACGGATCAATCATTCAATATGAACAAGTTACCTTGTCACCTCTTGATATCCTGTAAAAATGAAAAAGAAACAAAATATTTCCTGATTTCTGGTTTCAGAAGATGAAACAGTTATTATCAAAGGAAAGAAGCGCATCAGCTTTACAGTGCTATCAAAACAAGAACAATGGACAATTGAAGTAAATCTACTGTAGGGAATTCAATGAGGATTAGGATTTATTATGTATGAAAACAGTTTCATGGATTACATTCCAGTCTACCAGCTTAAGAGAAACATATTCAAGTCTTGAAGGCCTTACCCACGAAAGAACTCATCAATATAGAAAGAACTTAAATTTGAAAACATCTTTCAAAACTTATGCATACAAGATTAAAAGGGTGTACTCTCCTAAAATAAATCGTGTGTAAGGTGCTTGATATTCACTTCTTGTAGTAATATAACATCTCTACTAGAACCACTATATCAAAAGTATTTTCAGAAGATAAATAGATATTCCCTTCTAGTGTTTAGAAACTTCGAAACTTGCATTCCTAGATTTAATCTTTCTCTTAAAAGAAGCCTGGATCCAAAACATGATTCAGGGACAAGTCAGGCATATATATGTGCATGCTTTAGGCGGATTTAGTAGTTTTTCTTCGAGTCATCTTTATTCAAAATATATGCAGTTATAGACAATGGCTCATATGAAAGTGTAAAGTTCAAATGTCATCATGGGCCATATCGTGTCCGTTAAAGACTATTTCTTCTTTCCGCAATTCAACTTTTGTGATGACCTATATGCCTTTTAGAAGTCAGTTTCACCGGAAAATTGATCATTCACTTTTTCTGCCAATCACAAGTTTCATGAAGATCGAGGATACTTATTTCTTTTAAAAATGAATGCTTCATGCAATTACAGTCAGATCCTAGCTTTTCGCCACAAATATTGTGCATTTCCAGAAGGTACAGTGCATGAAATGAAAATCTATAAACATCATGAAACGGCAGAGGAACAACCTGAATACGATTCAAGAATCAGTTAGAGCAAAAGAAGCAGCATTCATAAGTTAGTTACAACGTGCAGATAAGCGTCAAACCGGTCATTACTAAAGTCATTGTACAGCATTATATTGTAGCACTAGAGTGAAAAAGCAGTAAGTGCAAAGTCAGAATGGTGATTCTAGATGCTCCGCAGTTTAATTTAGTTTTATTTTGGCTTCTTCCTATGACATAAAGCTTAAGCAGCCTAGGAAAGGCAGAAGATAAGATCATATACGAAACTCAAAAGTAATTAGAATAAACTTTCAAGTTTAATCATGTGGATAGTAATTCCTAGAATAACCTACCGCAAACTCTTCATCAAATAAGTATTTCCATTCCACGAGCTCTCAGGTGCCTTAATAGGTATCGCAAACCATTTAATACTTTGGAATCTAAAGGCTTCACAGTGAATATGCGAGATGGAATTCTAAAAGTTTCTTCAGGCGCTCTTATAGTAATGAAAGGCACGAGAGAAACAACTTGTATTACTATAATAGTAGTACAGTTATTGAAACGACAACTGCAATTGTGCAGAAGGATGCAGATTCAGAAATGCTCAAGTTGTGGCATATGTGTGTGGAGCATACTCGGCAGCAGGTGGAGTTTGAAACAACAGTTGAACCAGATAGTGTCCACGAGATAGAAAGTGATTCTGAGGTGACTAATGTGGATACTATAGATGAAAAGGAGATTTTATCCCAAGAATCTCCTCAGCAACAGGAATCGATTGCATACAATAGGTCAAGACGAGAAATTCGCAAGCCTACTCGTTTCGCTAATATGGTGGCTTATGCACTTCCAATCATAGGTGATGATATTCCTACTACTTATAAAGAAGTAGTTAAGAGTTCAAATTGTGAATCATGGAAACCGGTCATGAATGATGAAATGCGATCCCTACATAAGAAGGCGATTGGGTGCAAATGGGTGTATGCAAAGAAAAAGGGATTTCCTGATAGAGAAGATGTTTGACACAAGATTAGATTGATAGTAAAGGGATACGCTCAAATGAAAGGATTTGATTAAGTGTTTTCTCCTGTGGTAAAGTATTCTTCCATTCTAATTTTGCTAACCTTGGTGGCACAGTTTGATTTTGAACTAGTTCAATTGGATGTGAAAGTCGCGTTTTCACATGGTAGTTTGGAACAGGAAATCTACAAGACTCAGCCAGATGATTATAGGGTTGCTGGAAAGGAAATTGGGTTTGCAGATTGAAGAAATCGCTATATAATTTGAAGCAGTCACCAAGACAGTGGTACAAGCAATTTGATCAATGTATGATGGGCCATGGGTACATAAGGCCTGATAATTCACAAGCAGTTAGTATGGTGAGCAGGCATATGCATGATCCTGGTAAAAGACATTTGCAAGTTGTGAAATGGTTTCTACAGTATATTTTATGTACTATAGATATTGGTTTAGTTTTTGTGTGGGATTATATTGAAAATGGGAAAATGATTCTCCAGAAGATTGGCACAGAAGATAATCCTGCAGACATGTTGACTTCAGTAGTGACAAGGGTCAAGTTCGTTTACTGTTTGAACTTGATCAACATCCTGCGAGCTTGACTGTGCCTTTTGGTGCATTTGAAGGTGTTGCAAAATTTGGCAGAAGAATACAAAACTTTGAAGATTTGCTAATTCGCCAAGGTGGAGATTTGTTGAAAAATGGCTTTTAGCAAAATCACATGGGGTAGAAGTGATAATGGAGAAAGGTTTAGAGACTTATATATAATAGGCCAAAATGAGTTAGTTTGTCCCACATTAAAAATGAATGAAAAGTGGGAAATTTTTAGGGCCTATATATAAGGACCTAAATCAATGTTAATTATATCCCAAGATGTAATTCCATTATACTTCTTTTGTTTAGGGTTATTTCTTTAAGGACCCTTTAGTTTATAAGTTTTGTTGTATCTCACATTTGTTTTGGGTATTTGTTGTATTGCCCAAAAGTTTGTAATATTGTTTGGAGATAGTGGAGTTTTCTTTTGCAGCGCCCGAGGACGTAGGTTTCAATAACGAACCTCGTTAATTCCTGGTATTCTTTATTTTTGTATTTAATTTTGGCTATTTATTTATACTTTACTACTTGTTATTATTATATTCAATAGCTAGCGTTAGAGTTTATGTTTCCGTTGCATAACACCTTTCATTACCACAAGAGCGCTTGAAGAAACTTTTAGAATTTCATCTCGCATATTCACCGTGAAGCCTTTAGATTCCAAGACTCCCAAAGAGATGAGATTCTTTTTCAACTTCGATACATACCGAACATCTATCAGAGTTCTAGTCAAACCATCACGATTCTTCAACCAAATTGAACATATCCCAGTTGTTTTACAAGCATCATCATTGCCCATATAAACAACTCCATCACGTTCTTCAAAATTAAAGAACCAGTCCTGGTGAGGACACATATGATAGGTACTACCTGAATCNCCTGATCAACACGTTGTTGGTCCTCTAGGGAGGCCTCAGCGCCACGATCGAGAGGTGCTATTGCCTCATAAAGCTCCTCCTTGAGGGTTTTAACATCTTTCCTTTTGGTGGAAAAGCCGGGAAAGAATGAAACTGAAGTCCTCCATTTGCAGGAACCTGCTGCAATGTCCAGTGAGTAATTGGGGCTTAAGACGAAGTGGGTACTTAAAATATTAGGTTGTTTCGGTTTGGATGATGAGAAGATAGTGAGGGAGAGGGGTTGAGTTGAAGATGGAAGAGTGTTGTTTGCAAAAGAAATAACGGCCATAGATGAATGATATAAAACATAGAAAATAATTTATGATATTTGAACGTTGGTTTTTATGGTTAGTGGATAAAGAGAGAGACGGGAAGAAATCAGGTTGACATGCTTACATGTCTTTCCCTAGCTGCCTGCACACTCTAAAATGTCAATTTCGTTATGTATACTAATTAGTTCTTACAAAATATAATTAATTCATTTAAAATTAATAGAAAAATATAACAAATTAAACCGGATGATGTGAAAAACATTTGGAATTGTTATCTCGATTTTGTATACTATTTTATAAATATAATATTAAAAAATATCTGGAATAACACAAAAAAATTACAACAATTATATGATAAGTCAAAATTTATGTAGAAATATGAATTTTTTTCTCTCATCATATCAAAAGTCAATTTTTTTTTTTTCTATCTTATATACGAATTCTCTCTCATATGTCTATATAAATATAATAGTATAACAAGTAAATGATGAATTAATCATCACTGGATAACTTGATGGTAAAAGAGTAAAAGAAAATCTAAGTTTACATGGTCTCTCAAATTTGAATCCGTACGATAGGACATTAATCAAAGCCCAAGGAAGATTAGATCATTGAAGGGATCAACTTCATAAATTTACTTTACATTAGCAACTAGCGAAATAATAACAAACAGCAGAACTAGTAGGCCACGAATATATATATATATATTCAACAAGGAAAATCTATCATTAACATTTACAATTACACTCGATATTCATCTGGGAAAAACCTTGTGAAAGCAAGTTCATTCTTATAACCAAGTAAGCTTGATTGCCGGATGATTAAACTGTCATCTCTAAATATGATCAGGTAGGCACTCGGTAAGACGGATCAATCATTTTCAATATGAACAAGTTACCTTTGTCACCTCTTGATATCCTGTAAAAATGAAAAAGAAACAAAATATTTCCTGATTTCTGGTTTCAGAAGATGAAACAGTTATTATCAAAGGAATGCACTAACATCATACCTTTGTTTGTAGAACTGATTGAGATTGTTGTATATAAAGCTCCCATTTGCCTTCAACAGATTAACTGGGAGGCTCCTTATTTCATTCACTGCGCTCAAGTTGGAGAGCAATCTGATCGAAAACAGAAGTCTAAAATGTTACTGAGAATAAAATCAATCTCAAATAAATCACTAAGCAAGGAAATAAAGAGATTTATGCTAATGTCACTCATTTTGGTTGCTTTTTCAGAAACAATAGCTCGAAGACAGTTAATACCAATACATAAATACATGATAAGCTAACCAGAAACGGTTGTCCTGCAAAGTTCTAAAAACACTAGAGCATTTGATATGAGCCCAACAAGTTCAAAATATGAATTAAAACCACCAACTCCATCTCAATTTATCAGTTAACAAGACAAGTATTCTCCAAAAGTACAACCTCTGTCTAGAAAGTTCCAAAATGCCAACAAAAATTAATTGGCTCATTCTACAGAAAGCCTAAAGGACCAGTACACATCTCAGAAGTAGAAACCTCCACAATAATCTTGGCCTTAATGTAGTTTGTCCCAAGCATTCTACCTCCAATCGATTAAGTAAATTGCTAGTTTCGCCACTGCTGCTTAACTATACATATTAAACAAGCACTGCATTCCACCTTTCCCCCTACACAAAGTCTCAAAATTAACCATATGTTTCAGATATTCAAGCTGGATTGATTCCAAAACTTCCGCATAAATCAGCCTACAGTGGCCATTTTAACAAAGGACACAATTATTGATAGGAACTTGTACATATGAACAGGAAAAATATTAAAATCGAGAGTCGAGACCCAAATAATAGTATATTTTTACCTCTAGCTCTAATAATAGTATAATTGTGACCTCCAGCTCTTTCAAAGGGATTAAATTATGATTCTATTAGAAGGAACGGCCCTGTACAACTAAACTTACCCTAAATATTTGCAAATCTAACGATACAAATAACAATGATTTAGGTCCTTATATATAGGCCCCAAAAGTTTCCCACTTTTCATTCCTAAGCAATGTGGGACAAACTAACTTTTTTGGCCTATTACATATAAGTCCCTAAACCTTTCTCCATTATCACTTTTAGCCTATGTGAATTTGCTAAATGAACCATTTTTCCAACACAAAAGTGCTATGAGATATTGGTAATGTGTATTTGTGATATATATATGCCTGAGACTAGGAAGATATCACATACCAGACTAGCAATTTTGAAATGGTCAAATTTAACAGCCACCCTCTTTCAATTGAGAGGTACCAGATTAGTTGTGGCCTGCAGAAATACAGATAGATTAACCTCAACATAATCTTATATATATCAACTTTTAGTACATGCGAAAAAAAAATGTCAAAATATCCAAGTAAGCGAGGTAATACATCATTACTAAAATCTGAAGTTATGACAATGGCTTCATAATAATCCATAGCCTATTAAGCGTGTCAATATTAGGGTACAAGAGTCTCATGTAGAACTCAAAGAAGAAAATCTTGACTGGGGGTGTTAAGTCTGATTCTCATTCAACGGTTTGCGAGCTTTTATGTCATTGGAGCATTTATATAGGTTTCTCGGCCCTAGATCTTCTCATTGTTTGATGATTTAAATATGCATGTTTAATTCTTATATTGATGGCCGGGAGAAGAAATCACCTGAAAGAAAGCATGGACCAGATTTTATAGATTTGTAGATAGCTTCATGGAATTCAAAAATAACTTCTTTGGCTTTTAGATTAGAACGAGGAACTTATCATCCAGCACCATGCCACTATAAGTAGAATATGTTGATGAATCAAGGGTATACAACTCAAATATGTGTTCAATCAAGGTTCTCTTTAGTCTTTATACTGTAAAGGCTGTGAAGTACATATCATTAAGAAAGCCAACCTTTTTTCATGGAGACTTGGATAAACTCAAGAATAACATCGCAATATATACACGATGAGGCTTATTGTCTATTCATTTAAGATTAAATTGCAAATGAACAGATGAGTGGATGATTTCATTTATTAGTTGTATCAAGGCTTTCGCCTTACTGGGAATTGAGGGTTTTAACAATCCTTCTGATTGGTCCTTATATTAGTGGATTTGATTTCCCTCTCCTCTCTAACTATAAGTAATCTTGCCAAACCACTGAAATTATTGTGTATTCTCAGTGCATGCAACAACCCAAGTACCACAAAGCTCTATCATGAATTTAGCCATCTATCAGAAGCAAGATACTCCTGAATACTTAATGCTCTTGAAATTATAGTAAAAAGTGGTCTTAGAAAGCCGCAACTCAACAATGATGAGGCTTTAGACGCACCTTTTTACTATACACAACTTGGGATTTTCTTGCCGTTTTAAATTGCTGTAAAAATTAACAGATTTAGAAGATGGTACATCTTCAGAGTTGCATCACTGTAAAATTTGAGGAAGAAGATGACTGGAGTCACTAAACAAAAGAAAAGGAGAGGAAATACCCGATATTCTTCAATCAAATTTGCAGTAACTCCAAGTATTTCAAATTATAGTTGGTAAAAAACAGTGAATGAATTTGCAAGCAGATATTGAACAAGAAGAATCACCTTATTAAAGAATGGCCAAGTTTCCATATTTTGAGCCCTTAGAGTATCTATATTTATTGCCTGATAGATTTTTCCATTTGGCCTTAAGAATTTGGGCCTCTGTCACAGGAAAATCACATTAAAAAAAATAATAATAATTAAGTTGACTTGTATGTTTAAGAGGAAATAGATAGTTGTCAAGTCAAAACATATACGAAGAAACGATAAAAAAAGAAAAGAATATTAAATTAATATAACATTTCATGCAGAATACAGTAGTATTCATATCAGAATATGTCACATTTCAAGCCTTTTTTTTTTTTTTTTTCTATTATTTCTTTTCAATAAGGTCAAAATTTATTGGAAATGAGTACAAGTACTGAACAAATCTCAAATGTTACATTAAACCAATTACGGATAGATTCTTACCAGTTATGTAGTTTTTAAACAAGGTGCAGCGCATTTTTAGATAACAATTTCTATGATCACAAAAATCTGTTTCCGGTGGAGTAAGAAACAAGGTTACACTAATTTAGAACCTACAAGGAGTCAACAATATATTCTTCTAGTCTATGTTCTTCTATACTGCAAATCAGATCTTCTATTTACTAAACCACTTCAAATAGGCATGCCAGATTTTCTATCATTTTTATAAGGGTTAAATGAAAATGCAAACAAAAACATATAATGTATGGTTAAATCAAATTATTAAAGAAGGGAATCCAGACTGCACTGCCTTAACCAAAGAAAAGGTACGAATGATTAGATAAACTTTCCATGGAGAAACAGAAAGATAATATAGAACTTTGTAATAATTGTAGATAGATGTTCAACTTATTGATATAACTTTTATTTAAAGCTTGGAATTCAAGAAACACAACAATATGAAAGTAAAGTTAGATTACATCATACCTTTGTTTGTAGAACTGATTGAGATGTTGTATATAAAAGCTCCCATTTCCCATTCAACAGATTAGACTTGAGAGGCTCCTTTATTTCATTCACTGCCTCAAGTTGGAGAGCAATCTGATCGAAAACAGAAATCTAAAATGTTACTGAGAATAAAATCAATTTCAAATAAATCACTAAGGCAAGGAAATAAAGAGGGATTTATGCTAATGTTGCTCATTTTGGTTGCTTTTACAGAAAACAATATGCTCGAATGACAGTTAATACCAATACATAAATACATGATAAGCTAACCAGAAATGGTTTTCCTGCAAAGTTCTCAAAACACCAGAGAATTGTGAATACGAGCTACAACGAGCTCAAACTATGAATTAAAACAGCGAACTCCATCTCCGTTTATCAATTTCATAGACAAGTATTCTCCTAAAAGTACAACCTCTGTCTAGAAAGTTACAAAATGTCAACACTTAATTGGCTCATTCTACAGAAAGCCTCAAGGAGCCAGTACACATCTCAGAATAGTAGAAACCTCCACAATAATCTTGGCCTTAATGGGTAGTTGTCCCAAGCATTCTACCTCCAAATCGATTAAGTAAATTCTAGTTTAGCCACTGCTGCTTAACTATAATACAATATTTAAACTAAGCACTGCAATTCCCACCTTTCCCCCTACACAAAGTCTCAAAATTAACCATATGTTTCGGATATTCAAGCTGGATTGATTCCAAAACTTCCGCATAATATCAGCCTACAGTGGCCATTTTAAACAAAGGACACCATTGTTTATAGGAACTTGCATGGAACAGGAAAAATATTAAAATCGAGAGTCGAGACCCAAATAATAGTATAATTTTTACCTCTAGCTCTAAATAATAGTATAATTGTGACCTCCAGCTCTTTCAAAGGGATGATAATTATGATTCTATTAGAAGAGAACGGCCCTGTACAACTAAACTTGCCATAAAATATTACAAATATAAAAAATTAAAATTAATCGAATAATTATACTATATAGAGAAAGTCTAACCTGATCAACACGTTGTTGGTCCTCTGGGGAGGCCTCAGAGCCACGATCGAGAGGTGCTATTGCCTCATAAAGCTCCTCCTTGAGGGTTTTGACATCTTTCCTTTTGGTGGAAAAACCAGGAAAGAATGAAACTGAAGTCCTCCATTTGCAGGAACCTGCTGCAATGTCCAGTGAGTTTTTTGGGCTTAAGACGAAGTGGGTACTTAAAATATTAGGTTGTTTCGGTTTGGATGATGAGAAGATAGTGAGGGAGAGGGGTTGAGTTGAAGATGGAAGAGTGTTGTTTGTAAAAGAAAATAACGGCCATAGATGATAATATGTGAATGTTGGTTTTTATGGTTAGTGGATAAAGAGAGTGAAGGGAAGAAATTAAGAAAATTTAGCTGCCCGGCCATCCCAAGTTTCGATTTAAGAAAATGGTTTTGAAACTGTTTTTCATTTTTTTTTAATTTAGAGAAGATGGCGTGGCATGATTAGGATTAATTAAACACGTAAAATGGGTTAAAATGAAAAGATTAAAACAGATTTGGGTTAGTTGGGCCGAATAAAAATATTGAAAAAGAGTGTTTTTAAAATTTGAAATTATTCTCAAACATAAGAAAGGCCCCCCTATTCACGGGGGAGGGGGGCGGGGGGTTGAGCGGGAAGATCTAAAGGGGGGGGACATTAAACATAGGAGAAAAAAGAAAGAAGCAAAACACAAACGCTTCTAAGAAACTGCCAAGACTGAAGACGGGACAGGAAAGGACGGGATTTTGTTACGCTGAGTCGAACACAATCTGTCCAATTTGCGAACTCCTAAAATCAATTCTTGACTATCCACGCAAACTCAGATATCTCAGGGATCAGAAATCTTTCCTATGACGATCGAAGTTCCTCACTCATTCTCATACGTTCCTTGTTTGAATATGGTTCTTATGAACTCTAGATCTTGCAGGATTGTCAAACCGGGTGAAGAGTCGACTACGGTAAAAACGGGACATCGTACTGCGTCTTCCCGCTGAGGGTACAAGTCCACACTATACGGCGTGATCAAAACGTCACAAACGTACTATCACACACCAAATAGGTTGGCTCCAAACCAGTAGCTGCCACTACGACAATGGGGGAGAAGGAGAGAACCAACGGCACGGTGATCGAAGTCCTGAGGATTTCTGGGGTGTGGCGGCAACGCAAGTTCACTGCTGCGGTCCCGGGTGGGGATCAGGCGATCAGTGTAAGATATCATAGTCACAACCCATAGGAGGGAGACGCTGCGGCACAGAGAATAGAAAGGGGTGAAGGAAACCGGGCACAACGGTTATATTTAAGGAGGAAAAGCGCAGGATGTCGTGATAGGAGATCGAATACCGAAAGTAAGGGAAGAGTCGTTCATGGCAAGAGCAGGACATTCAGGTCCACAAAAGAAGGGAGTGTCCTATCACGAGGTGAATATAAAGCCCACCGCAATGAGGATCCGACAACGTGAACGACAGGAGGAGTGCTCACAATGATAGAAGGTACTTAATCTGGAACTATCGCTTAAGCGATCAGGTGAGAACTGTGGTGAATCGGTAATAAGCATTATACCATCTGTGCAGGCTGCGGATGTAACAGCAGATCAATCTGGACCAGAACCCATCATAAGGTCCTCATGTGTAGAAAGCAAGATGCCATTCAATATATGCTGCGTTATGGTGCGATCAGTGTGAACAACTCAAAATTATCGTACAGCGCATATCCGGCTCCACGTATCTTTCGGCCGTCGGAGACGCTCATAGATATCTAATGCATTGCATCGAACAGCGAGACCAGGGTGAAACTCGCTTAAGAAATCGATTCCGTTTACTGCTTTGGTCGCTGTAACGGAATCGTGCAGCAGGGGCCTGACATCAGATCCCTTAAAAGCGAACTGAACAGGCGTGTCGTCGGTTAAAACGGGGCAAGGCACCAGAGTATAGTGTATTTTGTTATTGCCAATCTTTGGTTATATTAGTTGTTGTTATATGGTTATATTCTGATTGCTGGAACGCGCACTAGTTATTGGTCATTTATCGAGTTTGTGTGCCTGACATTGTCGAATCAGAACCATAATCATATACAGACGTGATGAATATATTGGACCTGTGATCAGCGGCCTAAGCGATCCCATACCTTCCCTGGCAAGTGGTAGCACATTCTTGGAAGTGACAGGAGTATGGGGAGGATTATCTGCGACACAGCGCAGGGACGCGTGTTTAGGAGTCGCGGAGAGGACGTCATCGGCCCAGAGGCGCTGCAAAGAAATCGTGTCTGTCGACACTGTCTAGTTCGGTGACTTCTATCTCTTTACAATATCTACGAAATACATAATAGACATCAGGATTTTGCGGTAGCAGGTGATCATTGAAAAAGATGGCTGGCGCATGCTAATAATGTGCACTGCGATGCAAGTAAAATGCAATAAAAAAAAAAAAGAAATGGGGTTCGTGGTGGGCGGAAAGCCACTACGTTTTGGCATGATGGAATATGCCCTAGTGACGGCTTAGGATGTGGGGAAGTGCCAGATAAGAAGGCAGAGGCAGTAAGGACAGTTGGGAGCCTACAATTTTATAATAGGTTTTGCAGGGGAATAGTCTATTATAGCACAGTTTTTAGAGAATAGGCTAGAAACATTGAATTTACTAATACAGAGAAGATAAAAGTGTGCTTGGTTTTGTTTTTACATTCGATCTTATTGGCTGTGCCTCAACAAAAGCTGTTGAGAAGATTGGTTGTTATTTGCAAGCAACTTGAAGTTCTTTAATTCTTATCCATGGGGACTGAAATCTATGAACGAACCATCAACAGCATGAAAAAAGTAGACATGGCGTTAAAGTAGTCCCAAGGGGAGGGGAAGGATAAACCAAGCACGTACAATTTGTTTGGCTTCCCATGGGCAATGAGGTAAATATTAATAGCTTTTTGTTATATTTTTTGTAACATATGTTGTTTGAATTATGATATGACTGTTTTTTTACAATGTAGGCTTGGATGTACGAGGCCATCCCTATCTTCGCTAGGGGGGGGGGGGGGGGGCACAGTTTGGATGTGCACCAACAATTTCCTAGGATATTATGGTGGCATGTCCAGATTACAACCATTCATATTACGAGCAAATAGACATGAGATTCAAGCGGCAGAGGTAAATTAAAGGACTAAGCTTTTGAATATGCAGTTGCTTTAAAATGTTGCTTCAATCTGATTGATTTTGTTTCTTATTGTAGGGAGTCGTCTGTCCCTTTATCACCACTACTGGGGCTGAAGCAGAAGAGGACTATGTCAATCTTTCAAAGCACTAGAGGATGCAAGAATGAACGGATAGACCGCCTGATGCAGGACCTAAAAGGGCACACATGTGATGGTAGTTATGGGCCATTGCTTCAAAACGTGGTTGATCCAAGGTGATGAAGCTCCATCGGTCGAAGGTCCGAGGAGGAGGAGGAAAAGAGAGGAAGAGGTTCGTATGCCTCAGCAAACCGGTACAACAAGTACCGTTTGCCGAGATATCGATGTCGGGATAATGAGGTGGTTGACCTCATAACGGCCTGTTTGAGAGTTTTGCAACAGCCATTTATGCAGGTTTGATAAGATGGAAGAGTGCATGAAAGGGTTGAGGAAAAGTGGATAAGCTAGGAGAGAAAGTTGGTACGTGGAGGAGGAGTTGGTACAATGGAGGGATTGGTGGAGAATTAAAGGCGGTTGAAGTGCAAACTGGCTGAAAAGAGAGGCCGAAAGAGCAAGTTTTGAAATCGCCTTACATGGTATGACACAGGTAAAGAAGAAGAAAATTAAGAACAAATGGAGGAAGAACCAGAAATGGAGGAGGTTGAGGAGGTTGGTGGAGGAAGTGGGGCGTGATAATGAGATGGCGAGGTGGGAGCGAAGGAATTGGGATGTAAAAATGGAGAAGGGGAGGAAGTGGGCAAGGGAAATTGGACTCAAATGTCAATTTGTACAGGCCAATAAGGAAAATAAAAAACTCTTCTATGCCAATTACATATCAGGAAGTAATGGCCATATAAAGTGTAAGACAGGGATTATCCCCGGAATGGTTTAGGAAGTTATTGACGATGGGCACGTGGCTTGAGTGTTAGAGTAGATGCCCAGAGCCAATCAATTATTTAGATTGACTCTTTGTAAAATGTTCATTATCAATAATAAAGGCATTTTATTCTATCGCGTAAATCATATTATTGCAATATGTATTGATAATGTCCTTAGAATGGTAGAACCATGACGAGGGTATCAAGTGTTTCAAATCTTGATAGTGAGAACCCTATGAGCACATATTGGCCATTCTAGAAACGTCCGTAGCCCAGTATTATTCTGAAGTAAGCACAGATAATCGGTAAGGCTCATTAGTGTTAACAACCCTGTCGAAAGGCAGTGACTGATCTCACTTGTCAAGGTTGTTTTGACAACCTGGTGCAACACATGGGTCTTGTTGTAGGCGGATATACCGCAGCAAGTTCACTGGACTGACCCACCAGAGGATTCCATATGGATGGTAACCCCAGTGTCTATGGAATAAATCCTCTAACGAATGGTGGTGCATGTGATCCTTAGACTTGAGATCACCGGAGCGCCTTGTGCACCGATTGGTACAGTTTGATACTAGCCTAACGCAGTTCTATCAGAGCTGTCAATACGGTGGTGATTGGCTATATCAAGGAGTGTGTCAAGACTATGGTGGATTGACAAAGGATTCATCACTCCCGGTGCGGGAGAGTTACTCATGGCGCAATTCTATATGGCAATGCACAAACTGTGGCCACAGTGGGATTGAGTTGTTGCTCTATCCATTATAATACGGTCATTGGTCCAGAAACTGATATAATATCGAGAGTAACCGAAGGTTTACACTATTTTCTATCCTTCGTCTCGTAGAGTAACGAATGATGAAAGGATCGTATTGTACGGTAACCATATCGTTGACAGGTAGCTACTTTGCTGAATGAATCTATCGGTGGCCATGATGCTTGCTAGGGGCCAATCTTGTCTGTGTATTAGTGAGACGATTATTGGTGTTAATCGCGATACTGTACACTACCGGTATTAGAGCCTATGGGTCACACACATAGAAGATAATTTAAGAGCCAAGAAGAAAGAAGGCGTTTTCGTCTTTGGCGAAGGGGTATTTTGGTAATTTCACAGTGCAATTAAATTTGCTAAGGTCGTAGCCTTTTATTTATTTGTTAAAAATTAAATAGTGAAATTACGGTTGAATGTGTGTTCGCACATATTCAAATAAATTATCATTATTGTTAATGTAATATATATATATATATTAATTGATTTTTAATTGAAATAATGATGAATAAATAAAATATCCAATTTGGGAGTGTTTGGCAACATGGGATGTTTGGGTTGGAGCCCAAGCCCATTCCATGTGGGAATAGGGCAACTTAGTTTGCCTATAAAAAAGAATAGTGTTTTTGTGGTTTAATTAATTAATTGATTTTGCCTTTTGAAAAGAAAACAGAACACCCCTACACTCAAACCCACCCACTTCACTGTTTGATTGAAAATCAAACTTTTCTTTTGTTCTTCTTGATTTCTTAGGCCAAGGAGGATCTAGCAAATCCTCCTTGTTCTTGGTGGTTGTCTTCGTGTGACTTCTTGGTTCGATCCTACTTGGATCGGTAGAAACACATTCAGAGACAGCATTGGTGGAGCCTCCAAACGTGGGTATGAATCTAAACATATGGATTTAATTTTCTGCAGTTCTTAGTATGTATAAACTGTAAAATCTGTGCCTTGATTTTGGGTTCTAAGGAACGATCCGTGGTTGTAAAATTTGTTTTTCGCTGCGCAACCGGGTCGTTTCCTAACATTGAGGACTCGGTGAGTTATTTTCGCTTAATTTCCTTATTTTTGCCTATATTTTCCATACTTATCTGTTGTTTTTATTTGATGCAGCACATCGAGATGATATTGGCACTGATGAGCTACGACAGACTACTAATGGTGATCTGTTGTATCCCGACTGTGCCATCACCAATGTGGGCGTTTGGCCAAACACTTGTTCGGCATATCACACTTAATTAAAAATGTCGTTGCTAGTGTTGCAGCAAAAGGACCGAAGCGAAAAAGATTGCCCCAGTACAGTTGGACTGCATCCTTAATGATTTTCATTTTGATGACAGAGTTATGCAGTATATACAAGGGATCGGCCCAAATATGGCCACGGTTGGAACTATATTAAAGAGTGTACTACTCATCCTCGTCAAACAGATGCACTAGATAGTAGTCGTTGCGCATCTAGAGGAGGGGTTACTGAAATCCTGGACTGCAACCCCATTATTTGTCAGACAAGCAGTTGAGTCAAGTTGGAGCCACTGTCCAGGTTTGTCCTACGGCTGTTGCGTGATAGCGGGATGTTTGGTCACTTGGGTGACAAGTACTAACCGGAAAGTGGCCAATTAAGCGCTCTACCAGCCCAATAAATGAGTCAAGGAACTTTTGTATAAACTACTACATAATACATGTTCTATAAGTTTTTATCTAATGCTATGTCTCTACTATTGTAGTGCTGAATGTGGGGCATATGCCCTGAAATTTATTGAGTTCGACATGACCAACACCCCGATGGATGGGTTGAATGACCAAACAATGAGAGACTGTTGAGAGGGCTGGGCTGTCGACTGCTTCCATGGGCAGATGGATCCTTTTGAATGAGCAGAACCCAATAAAAAGGTATGAAAGTTGGACTTTGAATTTTGTAGTTTATGTGATGTTGATGTTGACACTTGGATTGTGGTGCTGATGCTGCGGTGTCATGCTTATATGAAGCTTTACTGAAAGACACGAACTGATTGAACTTCTCACCTAACCACTCTGTAACTTATGTACATGTTTATTTTTTTTACAAAAGTTGACGTGTTCTGTAGGTTCCTGTCAAACAATGAGAGGAAACTTCTCAAAGGCTGGTTGGCAAGAGGAGAGGAGGCATCTGCAATAAAGGCTGCTGGGAAGGCATGGTACAAAACATGATCTCAGAGAGGTTGCTGCAAACAGAATTCGAAAACTTCTCAAAGGCTGGTTGGCAGGAGGAGGCATCTGCAATAAAGGGATTGTGCAAAGGTTTAGTGACATTAACTCTTTGGCATCAAAAAGTAAATTAAAGGTAGTGTATAGGAAATTCTTGTGCTGTGGCTCTCTTGCGGCAGCCAAAAGCCTTGTGCCTGCAGAATCATTGTAAAGAATTGGATTTGACATTTGAGAGATATTTTTTTTGTCCATATAAGATATCTCATTAGCAGTTTGAATTTACTATGTATGGTGTGATCATTTGCTTCACCTAAGTTGGATAATGGTTTTTTAGCATTTTTTTCATTTTGTGTATCACTACACGTGTGTACTGTGTGATTATTGATTCACCATAGTTGGGGCTAATAGTTAGCTTGTCCATATATTTCGATATTTGCCGCATCCCATGCCTATTTTATTTTGTTTGCGTACATTGATGTCTCTTATATTTGATTTGTGATGAATTAGATTGATACAAATTCTTTCGGATTTGGAGGGAAATGAGAGATACAAATGTTTCCCAAAGACCAAGACTTTTCTAGATATGATCGCTTAAGCGATCTCAAATCGCTTAAGCGACCAAGAGTCATTACGAAGCATCGCTTTAAGTGATCATATCTGGAAAGTCTTGGTCATTTGAAACATTTGCCAGATCGTTAAGCGATTACCCATCTAGGCAGATGTTCATTCTGCCTTGACAAAGATCGCTTAAGCGATCCTAAATTGCTTAAGCGACAAAGACTCGTTTAGGAAGAATCGCTTAAGCGATACATAAGATCGCTTAATGATCATAGATTTGGGCAGATATTCATTCTGCCTCGGCCAAGATCACTTAAGCGATTTAGATCGTTTAAGTGACCAAGAGTCTTTTAAAAAATTGCTTAAGCGATACAAATGGATCGCTTAAGCGATCATAGATTTGGGCAGATTCATTCTGCCGTGGCCAAGATCGCTTGAGCGATCTCAGATCACTTAAGCGATCATAGATCTGGCAGATTCATTCTACCTTGGCCAAGATCGTTTAAGCGATCTCAGATCTAGGCAGATTTATTCTGCCTTGGCCAAGATCGCTTAAGCGATCTCAAATCGCTAAGCGATCAAGAGTCTTTTACGAAAATTGCTTAAGCAATACAAATGGATAGCTTAAGCGATTTTTGATCTGGCATCTGCTGCGAGCTAGATCGCTTAAGCGACCAAGAGTAAAAGAAAGAATAGCTTAAGCGATACAGACGATCTCTTAACCAACTGTGTAAATATGAGGATCGCTTAAGTGTTCCTATGTATTCAGAAATTATTTATTGTACTTCAGAGCATCGGTTTAGCGATTAACGCTAGCTAAACATATAGGGTTTTAGTTCGTTCAGTGGACTATGACCGTTATTATATTTATATTAACATATAGTTCTTTTAGGTCAATAGAAACAATAAGGTGTAGAATGTTACATCTATGCTAAACATATAAGGTTTACGATTCTTCTTGTTTAGAACATAAAGGGTGGTGTTTGGTTGAATATTCCTATAATATTATAAATCTTATTCCCATAATATTTCTTGTTTATATTAAGAAATATAGTATTTTTTAATAAATTTTAGACCATTAACTGAATTAATTTAATTAATACCGCCTGAAAAATTTACAAAGTAACAAAAACACCCCCACTCACCGAACTTCCTAGATTCCAGCACCATCGACGGCTACAAATGATTGAAAATGGCCGGTCATTCACAGATGTGACATTTTCCGGTCAGATCTGGCCGCATTGACTTTCAAAGAAATGGCCGACGTTGACGTCAACGACGGCCAATCTGGGCATCGTGACCGAAAATGATGGCCATATATTTGGTCGTCTGTTGTTGACTTTCTTCTGTCGACGGCCAGATCTGACAGTGCTCTGTCTTTTCTGGCCACATTCGTGGTCGATCTGGCCGGAAAAGGCCATATCGATGCCCTATCAGCCTAATCCCCGTTATGCTCGTAACACCTTTTCTAGTAAGATTCCGACGGTGGTGCCCGCAATCTGGGAATTGGGTAGGTGGGGATGTATTTGTTAAATTTTAAATCTTTCGTTGGTCGATTAAGCGATCGTACTAAAAGAACTCTTGTACACAGTCGCTTAAGTAATCGTAGATAGCGCTTAACGATTCTTTTCTTTTTCACTTGGTCGATTAAGTGATCGTGGATCGCTTAAGCGATCATGATTGGCAAAATCAAATTGCCCAGTGCATGATCGCTTAAGCGATCCGAGATATCGCTTAACGATTCTTGTCTTTTTGTCTTGGTCAACTTAAGCAATCCGCACTATCGCTTAAGCGATTCTTGTCTTTTGTCTTGGTCGATTAAGTGAAGGTACACGATCGCTTAAGCGATCCGTGATATATCTAAGCGATCCTGTTTGAAAAGCCCTTTGTCGCATAAGCGATATACTTAGTCGCTTAAGCGATCATGGGCAATATATACTTTTCCAGCTTTCTCCTGAATTTTGACAAACTAAATTACAAACCGTATTAATTCCATACTTTCTTCTCAATTTACACCTAATTCCAAACTAAAATCACCAACAAATATTTAAGCCCTGTAACAAGAAATATAAAGAATGATTTATTAAAGGTAACAATAAAATTTATAACATCAATATTGAAAACATAACTCATCACGGTTGGCCTTCGCAACTCCCTGAATTTCATCCTTCTTCGAACCTAATTTTCTGGATCTGCATGTGATACTTCTGGCAACTGCCTCTTTTATGGCCAGGTTGCTTGCAAATTGAGCACTTATTCATCTTCCAGGGAACCTCAGAGGCTGATGGATACGCTAACTCTTTTTCTCCCTTTACTGTCTTCTGATGGGGATGGATGATAATGTCAGCCAACTCTGGCGGTACTACCCACTGCTCTTCTGGAGGCACTGGATATATTGTTTCTGAATAAGCTAGCATGTAGTATTTGCCATATACAGAGGGAGCAAAGTTTCATGTAAATTCTTGAACCAAAATCCAGCTTCCATTGGTGTTTCAGTGCTGCTAGTGCATGAGACAAGGTAAACGTTGAATGTCAAGCACTTACAGTTGCAAGTTTTACTCAAGGTTAACTAGGCATCCGACCATAGCCGCACAGTGAACTCTTGAGCATTAAGAGGATATGCCAAGTGCATTGACAGTTCCATCGTTTCTGCAATAATTTTTCAGCTGACGGAACAAGGGTTGTAATAAAATTATCTGACTCCGTACGAGCTCATGGAACCTCGTGACATGTCCTCGGATTGCTCAAAAAGTGCAACTATTTGAAACTCTCTTTCTATTCACAACTCGAATTTAGGCTCCACTATATTCGTGTCATGACATCAAACCTTCTTCAGGAAAGTAAGCTCTACTCTATCGCCGAAACCAACATCATGCTCAAGATACTAGCAACTCTATCATACCTTGTTTCGATTTGCTGGAAGTGCTCCTCGAACTCATCAACCCTGATAAGCTTTTGCTGCCATGTATATGTCTGAAGGAGGCCAGCACACTTAAACTTATTGTTTTTTTCCACCAAGGTGCCTCAAACAGAATCTGTGATGTGCTTGACCTAGTAATAGTGGCACTCCCCTTCTTTATAGAGTTGTTCTATCAGATATTCACAACTCGTCACTATCAGGCACTATCATAGTATTGCCGAAAAAACCAAGTCCACACTCGTCATTCTCAGATTCAACCACATACATGCAAAGGATATGTGTGATTCTCGCTGTCCTATGTAGTGGCCACCAACATGTACCTCCATACTTTTCCTGTCAGAAAGCAACCATCAATAGCCAACACCTTTTCTATGTTTCACAAACCCCTTATAGTAGAACCGTAAGCAAACAAAAAAGTTTAAACATCATATTCCTGTCCCATTCAAAGCCGTCTTGCTACCTTTGGTTTGTCAACTCAAGCATATAATGGTACGCTTCTAATACTGCGTACCCGTGCTTCGGCGTGCCCCTCACAAAATCTTGTGCATGTTGTCTCCTTTTCCAGCATTTCGTAACAACAACACATCCCAACTCGTGCCACAAGTCTCTATGTCTTTAGGAGATGGACCTTTCCTTCAACGAACCACTTTTGACAAATGTGTCCAATAACATTGCGGACACTTTCCATGCTCACCTGAAATATGTCCCAAACCACAGTGTGCTCACGGGTATATTGCTAAGAATAAATTTTTCCGACTCGCCAACCTTCTACAATAAATCCGCTACTTGCATTTTTGATCACGACATGCAATCGTCACAGCCAATGATTTGACTTTTTAGTGATGAACTAAAAATTACCTCTCACGGCAACAAGTTTTTAGCTTCCTCACCACTCCTCTTTGTTGCAAATAATACCCTATGTGCAATTCCGATCCATCCAAAAACATGAGCTGATTCACTACTACCTCCAATTGCCCCCTCTGAACCTACTAAATGACCCTAGTGTTCCTTCCTCACAATCTACCCTCTTCATAATCTGTATTTAAGAAAATCTCTACATCTGCGGGAACTCTCTCGGGTTCCTCCTCCTCAACATTTTCATTCTACCCCCCATCACCACCTCTTCTACAGTGTCCTCCTCACCACCCAATTCACATCTACCTTGATTTTTCAACTACAAATCAATAGCCTCGTAGTTCAAATAAACCAGGCACACTCCGCCTACTTCCTCGTTATCCCCTTCCTTTGAACCAACTTCTAACGATTTTTCTACAAAAAACCTTTAAACTCGTCCTCGAACCATTATCGGCCACATCTTCACACTTTCATCCGACTTTAAATATGTAGAGGTGCCTTATAATGTTCAGAACTTTGCTTAACACTACTTCACAACATATCACTACGCGAGCAACTCAAATTACCTCTTCTAATTATTTCATCAATCAAACTACATCCAAACTAACCTCTGTGCTCACGCAATTTGTATAACTTCTTGGTCTTCCAATCCACTCCACTACTTTCTTCTTCACCACTCTCACCAAAATATTCACACCCCAAATACACTGTCCCATGTGTATAATACCAACGCTGTAATGCAAGAAAAAAAAAATTCTTAAATGCTGTAAGCCCCACTTGAGGTACGTAACTAATTTATGGGTAATTCTTGAATGTTTATTGTTTTGCTTTTATTGGGTTGTTATATGTTATATTGGTTGGTTGCCCTTAGTTGAATTTTTTGTTAAGTTATTTTGAGAAAAATGTGAAGAAAATCCCTTAAACTTTCATTAGGTGGGTAAAATGGTCTTTCACTCACAATTAGTTGAAATTGTGGGAGTGAAATAGAATAGAATTTCATAGAGAATGCCTTAAAAATGGGCATTGTTGAAATTGACTAAGGGACATAGATGGAATTTCTAAGAAAGAGCAAGGGCAAAATGGGAAAGTAGTGTTATAAATAAAGTGTTAGGGTTTGAAACCCTTCATCTTCTTCTCCACCGCCACACTCCTCCCCAATTCTCTCAAATTGTCATTCAATCCTCCAAGATTTTGAGGGCTTTTAAGTAGTTTTTATAGGGTTTTGATTCTAGGTATAAAAGGTAAGGATTCAAGCTCTTTTCTATATTTATTTTGTAAGGTTGAGTTCTTAAAAGTTTATGCTTAGGGTTAAGAGAGATTGGAATCCACAACAAATATAGAGCTTAGGAGGACTACTCAGCACAGGTCAAGCGTAAATTCCACTCAAAATCCAACTCAAGCTAACATGTAAAGTTCAAGTGATGTAGAGGTTTCTTTTAAATATCATATGTTGTGTTATTGATAGACTTGAGATGAGATTGATGTGAATTCTGCTTGTTGTTGTATATTTGATATGAGAAGTATATGTTGATGATTTGATGACGGGGTTGAAATTGGAAGAATTGGAGAAATTTTTTTTGGAGTGTGTTACCATGTAGTATGTGATGCTACGAGAGTTTTCCTCATTTTGGATGGTTTGAGAAAAAATAGAATGGTAATTGAATTAGGGTTTGTTTATGGCACAACTAATGTTTGATGAAATGCCTACGTGAAAACTGCCATATCACAGCCGAGACTTTCTGAGTGACTTTTTGGGCATCTTACAGATTGAATGGGTTTGAGACCAAAACGTAAAGTTGTAGCCTGTTCTAAGCTTAAAAACGCGACCAAAACCGTAGCAATCCGAGGTGTATAACGCAAGTTAGGCCTTCTTGAGTGTGACCCTGCACAGAAGACTGTTTGTGATGCATATTGCATTTGTGATTTCATAAGTGCATTAGAAAAACCTTTAAGCATGAACCATCCTTTGCATTAATTTGCATTGAGAAGTAGTTTGAGAAAGTAGAGAACTTTGTGAATGGGCTACTCTAAAGTAAAGAGAAATGAGAAAAATCTAAGAATGGGTTGCGCTTTGTGAACTCCACCCGGAAGTCACGAAGAGTAGGTTGGTGGCTTAGTAACTCCACCCGTTGTGACTCCGTAAGATGAGGCCGTGCATTCAGTGAAAAGAATGAGAAAATATAGAAAAATAGAGGAAGAGAGATAGGTAAAGTCACGAAGAGTGGGTGGTGCTTTTGGTGATCTCTACTCAACCGTGCCTCCGTAAGTGGGTCGTGACATAAATAGAAAGTTGATAGAAAGAGCTATGTGAAAGAGAACAGAAAGAGAAATAAATGAATGAGAAGATATAAGGAAAGAATTAAGAAAGAGTTACGAGGATAGATGAGTAAGGATTACTTATGAGCATTATTTGTGCTCACCCCCATTGTTTTTCTTTGTGTTTGCAGGATCTGGGTGAGGACGCTCGGATCGGGCGTCAGCAAGCGAGGAATATAGCTACACTGTCCACTATTTTTGATAACTTTTACTATGATGCCTTACTTTGTATAAGAATGATTAAATGTATTAAAAAAAAATTTTGGGCCCATTTACTTTTGCTAATATAATATATGTACTTAATGATTTCTTGAGTATCCTAGTATAAGCCTTATTACAATGCTGTACTAGGGTTCAAATATTTTAAAAAGAATCTGCACAGTCGCTTATATGGTCTGTTGTATCGCTTAAGCGACGATCCAGTATAAATAACCATGATCGCTTAAGCTATCTTATGTCATTTACTGATCGCTTAAGCGATCTGCTTTCATACCCCGACTTTTACCAGATCGCTTAAGCGATCTATCTACTGCATTACCAAACCTACCAGATCGCTTAAGCGATACACCAATCGTTTAGCGATCAATCATACCCAGACCACATTTTCAGTCATCTCCACCTACATTGATCCATCATACCCAGAACAATTTTCAACAACATTTCATTCCTTTCCGACGTGCTTACATCAAACACAACCCAACAACCCAAACAACTAAATCAAATCATAACCCAAACCCATCCATTATTAATCTTTGTAAATCTAAATATAAAATGTAAAAAGAGATACACATACTTAGACGAAATGTCAGGAGAGGAGGAGGGGATCTTTGGCGGAGAAGATGTTACTGTGGAGCGAAAAGAAAGTGTTAATGGCGGAGGAACAAGAGATATAGAGGAATGAGAAGAAGAAGATGTAAAGGAAGGGAAAAAGAAGAAATGTAGACGAAGCTAGAAGAACAGCAACCAATGTAGAGGATCGTTACTGGCGGGAAGAAGAAGAAGGTGTTTGGGTTGTTTGCAAGAATTTCGGTTTTTGAGAATATAGTATATTTTGAAAATGACATAATACTCCATTAATCCTAATTAAACACTAATTACCCTTAATCAATATATGCATTTAGTTAACACTTTAAAACTATAGCTTTTTAATTAAATTCAAACTTTATATGGTCTTTTAATAAACTGCCCGAAGAAATCGGTTGACATGCTTACATGTCTTTCCCTAGCTGCACACACTCTACAATGTCAATTCCGTTATGTATACTAATTAGTTCTTACAAACTATAATTAATTCATTTAAATTAATAGAAAATATAACAAGTTAAACGATGATGTGAAAAACATTCGGAATTGTTATCTTGAATTTGTATACTATTTATAAATATAACATTAAGATAAAAAATATCTGAATATACCAAAGAATTACAACATCATAATTGATAAGCCAAATTTATTGAGAATATGAATTTTTTCTCTCATCATATCAAAAGCCAATTTTTTTTTTTTTTTTCTATCTAATATTAATTCTCTCTCATATGTCTATATAATATACTAGTATAACAAGTAAATGATGATTAACAACCATTGGATAACTTGATGGTAAAAGTAAAAAGATCTAATTTTACATGTTATTCCGTTCGAATCCCCACGATTGGACATTAATCAAAGCTCAAGGAAAATTGGATCTAGGGATCAACTTCATAAATTTACTTTACATTAGCAACAAGCGAACGGCAAAACTAGTAGGCCACGAAATAATCTATCATCTGAGAAAAACCTTGTGTGAGTAAGTTCTTCTTATAACTAATTAAGCTTGATTGCCGGATGTTAAACTGTCATCTCTAAATATGATCAGGATGCCTTGGTAAGACGGATCAATCATTTTCAATATGAACAAGTTACCTTTGTCACCTCTTGATATCCTGTAAAAATGAAAAAGAAACAAATATTTTCCTGATTTCTGGTTTCAGAAGATGAAACAGTTATTATCAAAGGTAGAAGAAGCGCATCAGCTTGCAGTGCATCAAACAAGAACAATGGACAATTGAAGTAAATCCACTGTAGGGAATTCAATAGCATTAGGATTTATTATGTATGAAAACAGTTTCATGATTACATTCCAGTCTACCAAGCTTAAGAGAAACATATTCAAGTCTTGAAGGCCTTACCCACGAAAGAACTCAATTATTACATTTGCAAACATCTTTCAAAAACTTCATGCAGCTACAGATTGAAAGGGTGTATCTCCTATAAATAAATCGTGTTGTAAGGTGCTTGATGTTCACTTCTTGTAGTTAATTAACATCTCTACATAGACCACATTTTATCATAAGTATTTTCAGAAGATAATAGATATTCACCTTCTACTGTTTAGAAACTTCAAAACTTGCATTTTCTGAATTTAACTTCTCTCTAAAAGAAGCTCCCTCCAACTGATTCAGGGACAAGTCAGCGTATAAATGTGCATGCTTTAGGGGATTTAGTGTTTTTCTTCGAGTCATCTTTATTCAAAATATATGCAGTTATAGACAGGGCTCTATGAAAGTGTAAAGTTCAACATGTCATCATGGGCCATATCCTTCCGTTAGAAGACTATTTCTTCTTCTCGCAATTCAACTTTTGTGATGACCTATATAGCTTTTAGAAGTCAGTTTCACCGGGTTGGAAACTATGTATATATATATAGTGTAAAGGGTATATTTGTAATTAGTGAGTGTGTATATTTTGAGTTAGGTTGTACTGGTTGACATTTAATTGAAATAGAAGATAACATGGTATCAGAGCTCTGGAAGCGTAAACCAAACCCATTTGTGTGTTCTGGTTTTCGGCTACGTCTGACTCTCCTTTTGTTTTCCGGCGACGTCTCTCCTCTCCCCTCGGTTTTCCGCGACGTCTGGCCTTTTCCTCTTTGTGATTTCTGTTTTTCGGCGACGTCTGGCGTCTTCCCTCTGTTTTTCTGGCGACGTCTGACCTCTTCCCTCTGTTTTCCGGCGAGTGCTGATTCTGTTCAGCCTTCTCTTTTCTCTGTGTTGTTGGTGTAGTAATCATTTGTTTTAGTCAAAGTGAAAAATGCTTTGATCAATATTCTAAGAACCTCACGCTGAAGGAAGGGAAAGCTGTATCTATTCAACAAAAGTCCACAGGTTTTGATCATTCAGTAAGCCACTCGTAATCTCTATACCATTGTGTTGGCTTAGAGTTGGAAAATGTGATACCAGAGTTGTGAATTCTGGTTGTTTGAGTTTTGTGTTGCTTGGTGTTGTTTGGTGTTGTTTGAATCCTGTGTGTTTAGTTGTTGTGGTTGCTGGTTGTTTGGTGTTGAGATTGTTGTGAATCTAGAAGTTAAGAGTTATTTGCTGGACATTATGGCAGAGACGGTAGAGATGTGACTGAAATTGTCACTTCCTCCACAAATTACTGATCGGAAATTATGGGAAAGAAGAATTATATTCAATGGAGCGGATTATCCGACGATATGTGTCCAGCATTGATATAGGAGACCATCTAATCGAGGTCCAGCTGAGGATGGAGAGATTTTTGGTGATCCAAGAGGTACAGACGGATAGTTAGAAAGTTAAACTACCTTACAGTACCCGTCCAGATATTGCTTTTTCAATGAGTGGGTTGAGTCAGTTTATTTTTATCTCCTAGGACATCTCATTGGATGCGTCCTCCATATTTTGAAGTATCTAAAGGTGCCCCTGGACGTGGGATTCTTTATAGTGATCATGTCATAATAAGGTAGAAGGCTTTTCAGATGCTGATTGGGCAGATCCTCTGTGGATACGGTCTGTGACTAGTGTTTTGTGTTTTTGTTGGAGGAAATCTATTTCTTGGAAAAGTAGAAGCAACTGTTTACTAGTCCAAGCGCAGAGTCTGATATCGGCTATGCACAAGCTATGTGTGAGCTCATAGGACAAGACATCTTCTTAGAGAAATTGGGTTTTGGACCTAGGGACTATGGACTTGTGTGTGACAACCAAGCAGCATACATATAGCAAACAATCCAGTCTTTCACGAAAGGACTAAGCACATAGAATGGATTGTTCCTTTGTACGGAGAGAACTTGAACAAAAGTTAATTGCTATAATCATGTTAGAACAGGGGAACAACTAGCTAACATTTTCACGAAGTCTCGTTGGTAAAAGGTAACCTATATTTGTAACAGCTGGGCATGATAGATATATATGCTCCAGCTTGATGGGAGTGTTGGAAACTATGTATATATATAGTGTAAAGGTAAAATTTTGTAATTATTGAGTGTTGTATATATTTGGTTAGGTTGTACTTTTTGACATTTAATGAAATAGAGATAACACCCGGAAAATTGATCATCACTTTTTCTGCCAATCACAAGTTTCATGTTTAAGATCGGAGGATACTTTATTTTCTTTTAATAAAATAAGCTTCATGCAATACAGTCAGATCCTAAGCTTTTCGCCCACAAATATTGTGCATTTCCAGAAGGTACAGCGCAAATGAATGACTGAAATACCTAAACATCATGAAACGGCAGAAGGAAACACCTGAATCAGATTCAAGAATCATTAGAGCAAAAGAAGCAATTCATAAGTTAGTTTACAACCGTGCAGAAAGGTCAAACCGGTCATTACTAAAGTCATTGTACAGTATTCAGTAACATAGAGTGAAAAATGCATGTCAAGTGCAAAGTCGAATGGTGATTCTAGATGCTCCCAGTTTAATTTAGTTTTTATTTTGGCTTCTCCTATTGACATAAAGCTTAAGCTAGCCTAGGAAAGGGCAGAAGATAAGATCATATACGAAACTCAAAAAGTAATTTAGAATAAACTTTCAAGTTTAATCTGTGGATAGTAATTCCTAGAATAACTTACCGAACTCTTCATCCAAATAAGTAATTTCCAATTCACCACGAGCTCTTCCAGGTGCCTTAATAGGTATCTGCAAACCATTTATCGCAATTTATGTAACTCAGATGCAAACTAGTGCATAATCAATTAGAATCATGTACCATGCTGGGATAAAATTCTATTGCACAAAAACAGTGAATGCTTACAATATTTATAATTGCCAACACAAAATGTATCATCTTTTAAATATATATAAAACTTTTTTCAGTCACTGAGTTTAAATGCTACTCGTTTCCCTTTTTTTTTTTTTCCAATTTTTCTAGTAGCTCCGCACCATGCAGATCACTTCCTCAATATCTTGAGGTTGGCCACAGGACATAACACCAGGGCTGTGTCATTTTACATCTCTGGTTATACACTTGTATTTTTTAAGCATTTCATGTTTTGTATATATATGTTGATGTGAGTCTTAAGACCTGCTATTTGCATGTGAGTTACTAGAATTTTTATAAGAATATGTTGCTTAAACCATATTTTTTAATGTTTTACAAGACCAATCTTAGAGTCTAGTGTATCAGGTCAATTGTCTTGCGATTGCTAGTCTCTTTGATTTTATTGTATAGGAAACAAAAAGTATTTGTAAGAGAAGGACGAAACACAAAGTAAACCTTTATCCACTTAAGGTGTCATATCACCCCAAATGAGGCAAAAACCATACAAAAAGTAACCAAACAACCTCTATGTGTGGTGATTGTAGGCCATTGTTATAGAATGTGTTTAGCTGTTTTTTTCCTCAATAGTGGATTACTAACTCACCAAGTTAAATGATATAAGCATTGCTTGAACCACATAATGATTGTCTTTTTAGTGGTTTGCGCTGTTTTGGATGATTGGCTCCTTTAAGGTTTTTATTGCTTCCACTTACCAGTTGTTTGATAAATTCTCATTTGGCTTCAGCATAAGAGAGTGAACATCAAAGACTATTGGTTTGGGTAGGAAAGGTTATATAAATATCAACCATGGAAACAGGAACCAATAAGTGATTTAATATTGAATAAGAATTGACTCTGCATTTACACAGTCAGAGCATTAAGAATTGCACAAAATATAATTAATAGAAGAAACACTTACCAGACTCGCGATTTTGAAATTATCAAATTTTACAGCCACCTTTCTTGCATTCAGAGGCGTCAAATCTGCTGTAACCTACAAGTATAAATGTCAATGACAGGAAAAAATGACACACAATTTTTGACGATATACTCATTGCGTGAATAAGCAGATAAAAATTGTTTCAAAAAACACAGGCAGAACAATATTCAAGATTTAATATGAACCCTAGTTGATAATGGCCTTCTGGAAACGAAATGCAGTCCTCAATTTCTACGTTTTGTATAACGACGCATGGATAATTAGGTCCCTTATTACCAGAGCTTCAAATGATAAAAGACCATATAATAAGTGTAAAGTACTAGCCAGAGCCTATTTTTATCTTAAAGAAGACGGCTAACTAACACAATTCTTGACTCTATGCATAATTTTATCCCATAGTCACTTTGTCATCTCTCCTTTCAAATGGCGGTTATAGGTCTGACAATTAAAGAAGCAATATTCAGTGATTAAAAGAACAAAACTTGAAAAACTGAAAAAGTTGATAACATATTACAAATATGTGCCCTGAACCTTGAAAATAAGAACTTCAATTTTTAATACTGATGCATATTTCTTTAATTTGCATTGATTGCAACAACTCGAAGTTTCAACATAACAAATCAGTAATTGTAATTATGGTCATATAAGAACTTTTAGAAAGACTAAGGGAGGGCAGAGAGCATGAAAGCTAAAGGTCAAACAAACTACGTTTGAGTATAGAACTAGAATCTTTGAATATGAAAGTAAAAAGACAAAGGAAAACAAATTATAATTCATACATCTAGTGATGGAAAGATTTAAATTACCTGGTTGAAGAATGGCCATGATCCATATTTTGGCCCTAAGTGTATCCACTTTATTGCTTGGTAGTTCTAGTCGATCTTAAAAATTTTGGCCCTGTCACAGCATTGCTTTTCAAGTGACTCATTTATACAATCATCAAAAACCTCAATGATAAAGCAAAAATAGTACAAGATCAAACAGAAAATCAACTATCTGCAAATATTTAATTGTAAACAAATGAACATAAGAGCTTGTAAGCATTTTGTTCAAAAGACAATGATGCAAAGGTTTTCACAAGTATATCATTTTACGATTCAAATTCAATTTGTATAGGGTTAAAACTGGAAATCTTGTATGCATATGCGCGCATAAGACAAATGGTTAAATTCATTCACTCATCATTACATTCACTCATTCCTACATTATAATGCAACACAGTAAAAATACAAAGAGTTCTGATAACAAAAGATTACAGATTTAATTATGTTGAATGCAATACACAAATCATAGTATATACAAATGTGAGCGCTTTGTGTACCTAAAAAGCTAAAAGTTATCCATGAAAGTAAAGGAAAATAAATGAATATTTTTACC
The DNA here is from genome assembly GCF_008641045.1 of Pistacia vera. Taxonomy (NCBI): domain Eukaryota; kingdom Viridiplantae; phylum Streptophyta; class Magnoliopsida; order Sapindales; family Anacardiaceae; genus Pistacia; species Pistacia vera. The sequence continues at coordinate 73,074 of NW_022195107.1, read as the reverse complement.
TGTGTTTGCAAAATAGATTTGTAAGTAGTGTATATGACTCCCACTTTCCATTCAACAAATCAGATTGATTTGCTCTTTGTTGGATTAACTGCTTCAAGTTTTCGCGCTAACTATCCACAAAAAAATTTCAATTATCAAACAAACCCATAAATATAAACATTAGAATTTACACTTACAACATCATACATTATGTACCACATAAAATATATCATGCCTTTTCATTACCCAATTTCCTAGTAATGCTGGCAGTAATCAAACACAAGAGAAACACTAAATCAAAGCAATAAATCTTTCTGTTTTCCAAACCAAAAGCATCAAAGTTCTAAATTTTGAGAACAATTTGCTGATTCTCAACTAAATAAATAAAACCCACCAACCAATAAAAAACGAACCATAAATGCGACATATATGCCTAATTTTCATCTAAAATTAAGAAAAATTGAACTTTATTTGCTTCTTAAGAACTACATTTTATGATAAAAAGAAGAAACTAAAACTTATGGCAATCACCTCATCAACTCTCTGCTGGTCTTCGGGTGTGGCCTCAGCACCGCGATCAAGCGGAGCAATGGCCTCAAGGAGCTTCTGCTTCAGAAGCTTAACATCTTTTCCTTTCTTCAAGAAAAAAGGAAAGGAGAAAGAAACATTGGCTCTCCATTTCTCAGAAGCTGATAAAATATTAACACTCTTGCTGTAATTGTAGTTGACTGAGTTGTTAAGTTTCACGGGGGAGTGAAAGAAAGAGACGTTTGATGAGAAGAAGAGATTTGGACGTGAAAAGTGAGAAGCAGAAAGAATAGAAGAACAGTTAGAAGAAGGAAAAGAAGATAAGGCCATCAATTTCCTGGTAAGTTGTAAGAGCCGGAGAGAGGGGGAAGTTAAATAACTGATGAATATCATATACACGTGTCATGTACTTCTTGAGTAAACGACATGTTCCCACCCAAGGTTTAGTAAAATCTTAGGTCGGTTACCCTTGGTTTCATAAATTCCAGATTTTCAACCTTAAATGAACGTTGTTAGTGATATTTTAATAGTTAAAGGCTGAAATGGTCTTTTTCCTTTTTCTCTCTTCCCTTCCTATTGCTTCTTCATCTCCGTCTCCTCCTTCCATCTTTTTTTTTTCCTCCACATCCAATAACTCATCTCGAAACGATTGTTTCAAGCCCCCTCGCCTGATTCCGATGGCATCTTGACCCCCTGCCATCACCATTCGATCCTCCAAACCCACCACACCAAACCCCCTCTATCCCCACCCTACAGATCCCCCAAATCACCCCCTGGCCGTATTCTGAAATCAATCTAGCCGCTAGCCATTTCGCCACTTTTCAGACACTTTTTTGCCCAAAACCACAACCATAACCATCTGCTTCCTTGAACCTCCCACACCAAAACCCTAGCCTTTCCTCAGTTGAAACCAGCTGTCCCCACTTGGGAAACGCAGGCCACAGTTGGGTTTTTCTTACGCGTTGCGCGACTGTTCCCAACTAGACTCTGGTTGCTTCTAGCGGCCTCAACCCCAAACGACACCACCCCTGTACTCACAGGCATCTCCCCTTCAAAACCTCCAACCTTCCCAACCACGATTGCCCGTCGTTCATCACCGCAACTGAACTTTGGGTTTTGCTAAATCAATTGAAATTGGAGTTTGATTGGGTTGTGGAATTAATTTTTGATTTGTTTGATTTTTTATTTAGTTTTTTGCTTTTGTATTTTGTCTATATTTATGTATTTTGTTTGACTTTTTATTTTGGTTGTTGTGTGTTGTGAGGAAAGAAGAAGGGTCAATTGTGGTGGTGGTTTAGCCAGTTGGTGTTGGGAAAGAAAAAGTATCACAACCTGGGGCTATCTTCTATCTTGCCACCTTCGGGCTCAAGGGCTTTCCTTGCTCATCGGACACGTCCAAGGTATTGTCTACTATGGATCCTTCTGGCCACGCCTCCTTCGGATCCTCACAGCTTTGTTTCGCTTCATGGTCTCTCCACCTTGCGAACACCTCTCTCATGACTTGAACCTTGGACTTATACGTTGCCCAAGTAACATGAGTTATACCCCAATGGTACTCATTTTACTTGGCCAAGGTATAAGTCCAATGTTCAAGTCATGAGGGAGGCGTTCACAAGGTGGAGAGACCACGAAGCGAAACAAAGCCGTGAGGATCTGAAGGAGGTATGGCTAGAAGGATCTATAGTTGACAATACCTTGGACGTGTCCGGTGTGCAGGAAAGCCCTTGAACCCAAAGGTGGCAAAATAGTGGATAACCCCTGGTAAAAGGGTAGGCTATGGTGGTGGTTTGGAATAGGGTAGTTTGGCCAACTGTGGTAGTGGCTTGGGATGGGTTGGTTTGGAATGGGCTGTGAAGAAGAGGATGGGAGATGATGAAGAAGAAGTTACAAGGGTAATTTGGTAAAAGAACCCTCTGCCCTTATGTCACAACTTATTTGTCATTAACGACATCCATTTAAGGGTGAAAATCTGGAATCTATGAAACTAAGGGCACGAACTTAAGATTTCACTAAACCTTGGGTGGGAATATGCTATTTACTCCTTGTTTCTTTCTCAAAGTGTACAGGTTAGCAAATCCTCTCTTTGACTGTACCGAGGTGTTAGATACCTTTAACAACTACACTTTAGCCAAAATATTACAAAAATCGACTGAAGGATATCAACCAAAATTACCAAATCATTAAAAATGATTGTCTGGTGTAATTATTGAATGGGTAAATTTTGATTTAGGCCTCGCTGGGATTGAGAGATTTTAAAATCCATGGATTTTATACAATTTATGGATTCAAAATCCATGTATTTGATAAATTCCATTGTTTGGTTTAAATACAAAATTCATGGATTGTTGATTCAAATTTTCATGTACTCATGTTTGGTTAGATGAATACAATCCATATATTCGATAAATAATTTCTAACTTTACCCTCAATATCCAAAACCAACAAAAATTCAACTTTCTTCTAATTAAATACAAGTTAAATTATATTTGATAGAGAAGTCCAATTATAATAAATGTTTTTTTTTTTTTTTTTTGATTTGATTAAAAAAAAATTTGAAGTCAATATAATATATTATCAACTATCTTCGTTCATGATAACTTCAATAATTGAATAATTTCATGTTAAAACATATATCATCATCATACCTATATAGAAAATTAGTGTCAATATAATGCACTAACACAGTGTCCAAAAACATATGAAACTTGATGGAACATTAGCAAGTTTCGTCATAGCATATTAGTGTCACAAAGCACTAAGCATTGCAAGATAATCAATAGCAAAAAAGCATAATCAGTTGCTAGTCATGCATCTGGAATCAAAAGAACTAAAACATATCTCTTCTTCGCTTCGTCATCTAAGTTGAAGAAGAAATCAATTTCATATGGGCATTTGACTATCTTTCTTGCCACAACCAATCTTTAAATTTCATAAATGTCATCAATCTTTTTCAGCCCCTCATATGTCTTCATCCTTCTCATAGTTACATCTTGTTCATGTTGAAAACAATCAACAAGTTTAGAGATATGCTCGCCTGTATCCTTCAAGACACCTTCTAGTTTAGACATTTGACAAGAAAAATATTCTATGAGCATCTCAGCATCAGAAATTTTTTGCTTCTTTTTAGCATGTGGTTGTTGAGAAGTAGATGGGCCAACTTCGTTTGCACTTTGGTTGAATGCAGAATAAGCAACATGATTTGCCTTATGGTTATTTGGTGAATCATTGGTCATGAATTGTGATTGTATTTCCTCATTCTCATCATCCAACAAGGTATATGAGGAAACAGTATGCATAGAATGCAGTCCTTGCATTTGTTCTTCTCTTTTAAGCTCTTCAACAACATATGTAGGAGAATCCGCTACAACTCTAGTTGCTTGATCTTTGCCAAATATTCGAGCAAGTTGGTCAAAATAGGGAAATGACTTGTTTCTAAGTCCATGGGCATTAGGATGAGACTGTTCAATCAGAGAAATATATATAATATTATTATTAGGACAATAAAAATTGTCTTCATAATTAATATGTAGCCAAGATTTTATATATTTATATAACAGCATTTGCATACTCATCTATACGTGCAAAATATAACAACGTGAGGAATGAGAACAACCTCGTTTGTTGTGTTTGTTTATTATTATTATCATTATTTTTTGTAGAGGTGCCTAACTATAATACGATATATAAATCCCAAGCATATATAGCACAAGAATGTTCATAGACAAAATTGTACGATAGAATCAGAGTTTGTCCCCAATCTATATATTGTGGGACTCGTTGTTTTGCAAAAAGACCTATATATATGACAAGCTTGAGGGCTATTTGCAATAGTGTTGCTGATTTAATATTTTAAAACAAAAAGGCACCATCAATAAGTTCTTAATCAAATAACAAAAAGAATCACCGTGAGAAATTAAAATAATAAAAAAACTTTTTACAAATAAGAAATTAAAAATAATTAATTAAAGAAATGTAAATTCATAGTTAAATTATTTCTTTAGTATGCTTTGAAAATACTGATGATGTAAAGGTGAAGAGCTCAAAAAGAGATAACGACAAATATATTTCTTTTAATTAGGGTAAATGGTAATTACTGAGACGTTAAATTATTAACAATGATAGTTTTGGAAAATTAAAATATTAATAAAATCCCTCATTTTATTAAAACTGATGGATTGGGCAAAATCCCACATACTAGATGAGATTTTAAAACCCTAAAAAGTGAAGGATTTTGGAGAGTGGTGAATTTTTTAAAATCCATGGATTTCAACTTTTTTTTTTTTTTTTGTTTAAACCAAACGAAGGATTTAATCAAATTCATGGATTTAACGAAATCATTCATTTAAAATCTCTCAATTCAAACGAGACCTTAGTAAATTTAAACGGTAATTAAGAATTATATACAATATTGAAAACCTAAATGTAATAAGTTATAAACTTTTTTTTTTTTTTTTTTTTTTTTTAAGAATATGAGGAGAGTGCCTTGTGGTCGGATGGTAAGACCTTAAGGTTATCAAGAGGTTTTGTGTTCGAGTTCTACCAAGTAACCACTTACCATATTTGTGACTTACCTGACCCATTGGACTTACAGAGTGTTCATATGTGCGAGTACAATGTAACACATGTAACTTTTAATTACTTATATGTTAACATCATATTAATTATATGAAAATAGCATACTTGTCTTATTTTACCAGATTCCGTTAATTATTGTAGTGTTAACATGTAAATAATCATACCAATTAGGTTAAAAATTGGAATTCAACTTACAATACACTAACATTAGTGCTTCAAAAATGTTTTTTACTAAAAATCTATAACATGGTGGTCCTACATTTAGGTTTATGCATTACAAATTCTATAGTAATTAACAGTTATAAAAAAAAGAAGAAGAAGAAGAAAGAAAGAAAGAAAGGAATTTTATGTATGCAAAGTGAGCTTACTCTTGCCACCCCCTTGTGGGATTTTATCCTTTGAATGTGAGGAGGATTTTTAGGGTTGTATTTGTTACGAACCAAGTTGTTAGGATGGTGTTGGTTATGTGGTAGTGCCTTATTTTATGCATGAGTCTTTTGCATTTTCCTTGTTCAAGTCGTAGTTTTTAGCAAGTAAGTCACGTCCAAGTAGTAGACAAAGTGGGTGTATTTGAGTCAGTAGTCTTTAGCAAGTAACCCATGTTCGTGTGGTGGGGAAAGTGGGAGTAGTTGTATTAGAGTCGATAAAAAGGAGAATGAATGAATGCAAGGCATATAAATTTATCTCCAAAAAAGCCGTTCCTTTAACAATCCTACCAATATCATCTCATTCATCATTGGTCGACCAAAGAAGAAACCCAAACCAACTCAACCCTTCATTCGATCCCAAGTCCATCTCCAAAACCCAGGTTGTAACAGTATTGCCATGATTTTGGTGGCAATGGCCTTATGACATTTGAGATGGTGGCTAATGAGCACGTGTTGATTGATAAACATTAGAAGTGGTCTTGGAGTGGGAAACACCCAACACAAATACACGTCAAATAATCGATTTTCCTAACCAAAACCCATCATATATTTGGAAGTTTTAAACTAACTAACCCTAAATCGTATAAATTCTAAAATCTTAAACAATGTCTTATAAACGTGTTTTTAGCACAACTAAAGCAATAAAAAAACACTAATCTTCTTGCTCTTGTCTAAAAACTTCCATTTATTAAAGAAAATCGCACTTTGAACTTGTGAATTCGATTCTGCTTCATTTTTCCAGTTTAATCAAGTGAGAATTTTGATTCAAAGTAAGAAATTGCGGATTGAACGTTTGCACTTTGGTTGAATGCAGAATAAGCAACATGATTTGCCTTATGGTTATTTGGTGAATCATTGGTCATGAATTGTGATTGTATTTCCTCATTCTCATCATCCAACAAGGTATATGAGGAAACAGTATGCATAGAATGCAGTCCTTGCATTTGTTCTTCCCTTTTAAGCTCTTCAACAACATATGTAGGAGAATCCGCTACAACTCTAGTTGCTTGATCTTTGCCAAATATTCGAGCAAGTTGGTCAAAATAGGGAAATGACCTGTTTCTAAGTCCATGGGCATTAGGATGAGACTGTTCAATCAGAGAAATATATATAATATTATTATTAAGACAATAAAAATTGTCTTCATAATTAATATGTAGCCAAGATTTTATATATTTATATAACAACATTTGAATACTCATCTATACGTGCAAAATATAACAACGTGAGGAATGAGAACAACCTCGTTTGTTGTGTTTGTTTATTATTATTATTTTTTGTAGAGGTACCTAACTATAATAAAATATATAAATCTCAAGCATATATAGCACAAGAATGTTCTTAGACAAAATTGTAAGATAGAACAAGAGTTTGTCCCCAATCTATATATTGTGGGACTCATTGTTTTGCAAAAGGACCTATATATATGACAAGCTTGAGGGCTATTTGCAATGGTGTTGTTGATTTAATATTTCAAAACAAAAAGGCACCACCAATAAGTTCTTAATCAAATAAGAAAAAGAATCACCATGAGAAATTGAAATAATAAAAAAAAATTTTACAAATAAGAAATTGAAAATAATTAATTAAAGGAATGGAAACTCACAGTTAAATTATTTCTTTAGTATGCTTTGAAAATATTGATGATGTAAAGGTGAAGAGCTCAAAAAGAGAGAATGACAAATATATTTCTTTTAATTAGGGTAAATGGTAATTACTGAGATGTTAAATTATTAATAATGATAGTTTTGGAAAATTAAAATATTAACAAAATCCCTCATTTTATTAAAACTGATGGATTTGGCAAAATCCCACCTATTAGATGAGACTTTAAAACCCTAAAAAATGAAGGATTTTGGATGGTGGTGATTTTTTCAAAATCCATGGGTTTTAACTTTTTTTTTTTTTAAACCAAACAAAGGATTTTATCAAATCCATGGATTTAACGAAATCATTCATTTAAAATCTATTAATCCAAACGAGACCTTAGTAAATTTAAAGGGTAATTAAGAATTATATAAAATATTGAAAACCTAAATGTAACAAGTTATAAATTTTTTTTTTTTTTTTTTTTGAGAATACGAGGAGAGTGCCTTGTGGTCGGATGGTAAGACCTTAAGTTATTAAGAGATTTTGTGTTCGAGTTCCACCAAGTAACCACCTACCATATTTGTGACTTATTTGACCCATTAGACTTGTAGAGTGTTCATAGGTGCGAGCACAATGTAACACATGTAACTTTTAATTACTTATATGTTAACATCATATTAATTATATGAAAATAACATACTTGTCTTATTTTACCAGATTCCGTTAATTATTGTAGTTAGTGATGGCAATGGGCCGGGCCGGGACCGGGTACCCCTTGGCCCAGGCCCAAGCCCGACCTCATGACACAGGCCCAAGCCCGGCCCGAGCCCGCTACGGGTATGATAGGCAAAGCCCAAGCCCGGCCCGAAGGGTTTTTTATAACCGTAGGCCCGGCCCAAGCCCGCCTTTTTTAATAATATTTATTTTTAAATATTAATAAATTTCAATTTTTTTTTATATTTTTAATTTTAGAAATAGTTTTTAAATATTAATTGAAGCTATTTCCGTAAATAATTTAAGCAATAAGTGAGCAATTAAAACTCCATAATATTTGATTATACTAACTTTTCAACTGTACATAATATGTTACGGTAAAATCCACTTTTATAAGTTGAACCAAACCTATCTAACTCATTTAAAGGCAATTTTAACATGTTAAACCTTCAATATGGGATGAAAATTGAGGTTAGGGTTTGGGAAAAAAAGATATATATATATATATATAGGATAATATTGTAATTAAATATATAGTATAAGGGTAAATTAGTAAAATTAATACTAAAATTTTGGGACGGGCCGGGCCGGGCCGGGCCTAAAGATATACCCATGCCCGGCCCGTACCCGAGGTCGGGCCTTAAAATCGAGCCCAGGCCCAAGCCCAAGCCCGCCAACCTCGGGTAAAGCCCGCCCCTTTCGGGCCGGGCCGGGCCGGGTACCCGAAAATTTTGGGCCCATTGCCATCTCTAATTGTAGTGTTAACAGGTAAATAATCATACCAATTAGGTTAAAAATTGGAATTCAACTTACAATACACTAACATTAGTGCTTCAAAAATGTTTTTTTTTACTAAAATTCTATAACATGGTGGTCCTACATTTAGGTTTATGCATTACAAATTCTATAGTAATTAACAATTAAAAAAAAAAAAAAAAAAAAGAAGAAGAAGAAGAAGAAAGAAAGAAAGAAAGAAAGGAATTTTATGTATGCAAAGTGAGCTTAGTCCCTTTATCCTTTGAATGTGAGGAGGATTTTTAGGGTTGTATTTGTTACGAACCAAGTTGTTAGGATGGTGTTGGTTATGTGGTAGTGCCTTGTTCAAGTCGTAGTTTTTAGCAAGTAAGCCACGTCCAAGTAGTAGACAAAGTGGGTGTAGTTGAGTCAGTAGTCTTTACCAAGTAACCCATGTCCGTGTGGTGGGGAAAGTGGGAGTAGTTGTATTAGAGTCGATAAAAAGGAGAATGAATGAATGCAAGGCATAGAAATTTATCTCCAAAAAAGCCGTGTACAGCAGGGATCGGATCCCTTTAACAATCTCACCAATATCATCTCATTCATCATTGGTCGACCAAAGAAGAAACCCAAACCAACTCAACCCTTCATTCGATCCCAAGTCCATCTCCAAAACCCAGGTTGTAACAGTATTGCCATGATTTTGGTGGCAATGGCCTTATGACATTTGAGATGGTGGCTAATGAGCACGTGTTGATTGATAAACATTAGAAGTGGTCTTGGAGTGGGAAACACCCAACACAAATACACGTCAAATAATCGATTTTCCTAACCAAAACCCATCATATATTTGGAAGTTTTAAACTAACTAACCCTAAATCGTATAAATTCTAAAATCTTAAACAATGTCTTATAAACGTGTTTTTAGCACAACTAAAGCAATAAAAAAACACTAATCTTCTTGCTGTTGTCAAAAAACTTCCATTTATTAAAGAAAATCGCACTTTGAACTTGTGAATTCGATTCTGCTTCATTTTTCCAGTTTAATCAAGTGAGAATTTTGATTCAAAGTAAGAAATTGCGGATTGAAAGTCTTAAGAATAAAAAACGGCTCCAAAATCGGATTTTTCAAAAAAAGAAGAAAGAAAAAAGAAAAATAGAAGTTTGGTATTTATATGAGGACATTTAAGAAAGTATGGTCAATGTAAATATATAATTTAGGGTTTGAGAAGTTGGTCAATTTTGTATTACCTAATGTTTTGGTGAATTTAATTAATATCACATTAATTGACCCATTTAATCGTTACAAAATAATAAAATCTATAAATAAATCCACATGCTTTACATGTTACAATTTATTCAAATTCAAAGCGTTATCTTTTGCTTATTCACCATAAAGACTCTGGAGTTTATTTGTGTATGTCCTTATGCACACACCACTGTCTTCTTTGCCTCTCCAAGAAGAGGTATTTTATTAAAAGGCCAAATCAAGTTCAAATTTAATTAAAAGGCCATGTATTTGAAAGTGTTAAGTAAATAGTCTTATTATTGATTAAGGTTAATTAAACATGATTAGTGGTTAATTGGGATTAATGAAGTATTGTGTAATCTTTTAAAAATTACAATATGCCCCTAAAGAGCCGAAATTCTTGCAAACAAACCCAAACACCTTCTTCTTCTTCCTCCCGCCATTAACGCAACCCTCCCCTGGTTGTTGTTTCTTCTAAGCTTCGTCTACATCTTCTTCTTTGTCTATATCTTCTTCTTCCTATACATCTTCTTCTTCCTCCTTCCTATACATCTTCTTCTTCCGGCCATTAACACTATCTTCTTCCTCCACCATTAACATCTTCTCCACCGCAAATCCTCCTCCTCCTCCTGACATTTCATCCAGGTATGTGTATCTCCCTTTTTCATTTTATATTTCGATTTACAAAGATTTAATGATGGATTAGGTTTAGGTTTAGGTTATGATTTTGATTTTGATTTAGTTGTTTAGGTTGTCGGGTTGTGTTTGATGTAATGCAAGTTGAAAGGNGGATGAAAGATGTGAGTTTTCTTTCGTTTTGATGTTTACTTTTGGGGCTAAGTTTAATATGCTTAATAATGAAGAATTGCAAATTTTCATGTTGTTATGCTTTTCCTAACATTTTGGTGCAATTAGCAATTCCATCCATCATACACAATTTCTGAATTTCTAATAAGTACAATTAGTTTGCATGCAGTAGCTGTATAGTGCGTTTGTGAGTGTGTGAATGTAATTTATTAGCTTGAATGATGGATACTCGAACATCATCATAAATGATGGAATCTGTATGGAGAACTATGGTATTTTGACTGAGCGTTGTCTGCCCGTCTTGATAATACGAGAATTAGGATTTGACTTTGGGAACTTAAGAAATGCAGGATGAACGGTTTGACTGGACAGAAAATGCAGAAGATATTTAAAGCACTTGTTCCTGAAACTGTCTACTCTGATGCCCGTAATTTAGTGGAATATTGCTGCTTTAGATTTTTGTCAAGAGATAGCTCAGACATCCATCCCTGCCTGAAGGTTTGTGGACTTAATATCAATTAATTTATGTTTCTATGTTTGCATTCATCTATGAACTAGTTGAGCTGGGCTGTTCTCTTTGGATGAATTTCATTGCAGAGTAACGGCTTTTGGGATGGTTTCCTCCAATTTCCTATACGAGATGTTTCCTTTGACCTAGGTATAGAAAACTACAATATAATTTTTTTGCAATGTGGGAGTTTCAGAAAATTAATACAGGGATTACATGTGACATAACTGTACCTATATGACAAACGAGATCTTTTTAGACTTGTTGTAGTGTAGCTAGAGGTTTAGGGATCAATCTACAATTTTGGCCTCGTCATTTAGAAATTACTGTACCAGTTCAGTCATCTTGAAGTTAGTCTCTTTTCCTTATTTCTTTTTCCCAGTCAACCTTAAGGAACTATTATAGTTATTTACCAATTAGTTATCTTTTATTTATTTAATTCATTTTTTTTTTCTTTTTGTGGATAAGGTATAAATTCAATATGTTTTCAGGAACCGGCATTCCAGCGATTAATTTTCATCACGATGCTTGCATGGGAGAATCCTTATAGTGAAGAAAAAAATTCCTTTGCTTATCTTCCAGAGAAAGCTTTTTTTCAGGTTTATCTTCTCTTATCATTTATTTGTTTAGTGACAACCACCTTGGAAGTATAGCAGTTTTTTATTTCTGGTGATTGAACTGTTGCATGGCTGTTTGGTTCTTATATGTTGTTTAAAAGGTATGATCAATCAAATTGTGTATTTTGATAAAAATATAAAGACGAATTCATTGGTGGACCAGTGTACTTATAGAAAGGAAGATCAGGGGCACAACTTTCTTTAGCATAACGTTGCTGGCATTTTTCAGGGTTGGCAATGTCACATACTATTAGGTCTGTAATTTTTTCTTTTGGCGCTTTTATAGATTGAAATTGACATATTGTCCTGAGGATGAGTAAAGTAGTTTCAGTTTTACTCCATTGTTGTGGACTTTAATGGCCTGATACGAACAAGGAAACAAATCCCATTTTCACTTGGTTCGTAACTTCCTTTGTTTTTGTTAGTGAAATTTGTTTCCTGTTTCTTATTTAAAAAAAAAAAAAAAAAAAAAAAAAAAAAAGAGGGTCTTTGGTAGCCAACTTTCTGACTAGGACAGAACTCATCTCTGACTTACTGATTTTTGCTGTTGTTGCTCTTGAGCCGTTTTCAGCTCTTTGTTCTTCTTGGGCATTCTGTTTCCTTTTGACATGGCTACTAAGGTTATAGTTGTTTTCATTTTAACCTCTCGCTATATAATTTTCCAGCTGATCAGTGTTAATAAATGCCATTACATTGTGATTCTCACAATATATTAAATATATCACTGCTTCACAACACTTTTTCATAAAGAAATCTTCATGTATTCAATTAATCTGCACAAAATATACCTGACACTTTTGGTTGCTCTGTAGCAGAGTTTAGGGGTATTTGTGTGAAATATTACTTGGTTAATCTTCTTTCTCTTTATCCACTTATGAAATGCTTTCCCATTGAATTAGGTGAATAGTATCCTATACAAATCAAAGAAAAGCAAAGAGGCCTGTTTGGTACACTATAGAATTTGGAATAGTCTTCTCGCTGTGATTACCTCCACTTATATCTCCCGAACATTTCCTAGACCAACTCTTGCAAGTTTTTGGGTGTGCCAAAAACGTGAAATGAAGGTACTATAGGTTTGGTTTCAAGACCAACATCACAACTTGAGTCAAGTAAAGACTTCATCTCCTCTAATTGGCTTTTACATACCTTTTCCCTTAAAGAACAGTTTTCTTTTTCCAATTTGTAAAATTGTGAAAAGTTCTACATTTGCCATCTGGTTGTGGCCTAAGCAACACTCTGGTCACTGGAACATTAGTAACAGGATAAAAACTATAACCCGAATATTAATGTTTACTAACCTATCGCACCGATTTTCCTTTTTTTTTTTTCTCCCCTTTCTGATGCCTAAAATCCCTTGACCTTCCCTATGAGTTCACCAAGCTTTAAACGGGGGGTAAACCCTACAACCTTGGTTGCTTGGAGACTTATGGGATATAATATCCTAAGTTGGTGGACCTAGGGGGATTTGAACCCTTGACCTCTTAGTTGAAATCAAGGGCTTTTACCACTAAGCCCAATCCTTGGGGTTAACCTATCATGTCATTTGAGTTCATTTCTTTTCTGATTATTTCATTTGAATTACTGCAACTATATTATCACATATATGTTGTAGCAAGTGCTCCATGATTTTTGATTTGTTGCTTTTCTCTTGTTATTATTATTGTGTTCTGTTCATCTGTTAAAACAATTGCTACTTTTGGTTATCTCTGAAGAAGAAGCTTGTAGGAGAAGAGGCTTTTGTTCGCATTGCTCCAGCTATCTCTGGTCTGGCTGATCGAGCCACAGTGCATAACCTTTTCAAGGCTCTTGCTGGTGATGAACAGGGCATCTCTCTAAGCTTGTGGTTAACTTTTGTCAATGAACTTCTCAAGTGAGCTTCTTGAATCCATCATAATGGCACTTATATGTATTAAGGATTTGGATTTCTCATAAATTTAATGGAGTTTATGTGTTTCTGGTCATAACATTAGTTGAAGAANACTTCTCTATCCCTGTAACTCTCTCTCTTTAATTCTTTCTGTACAATTGCTCTATTCTCAAATACTCTCTCTCTTTTTCAATCTTTTCATTTTCTCTTTCTGGTTCTCTTTCTCATAACTCTTTTCTACTAACTCTCTTTTGTATGTCACGGCCCCATCTTACCGAAGGCACAGTCGGGACTCGCTCCCGCTCTCCCTGACTTCTACTTATTCTCAGCCGATCGGGCTCGGTTATGCATGGATTCGGAACCCTTGGCCATGTGAGTGTATATTCTCTCTCTCTCGGGTACTTTCGGGTATAGCCCTCATCCGCATGCACTCTCACGGGCTATACCACTTTTCTCTCTCATACTCAGGCCGCTCTCTCATTGCGGTGTACATGCAGGAATACTCTACCCATTACTCACGGGTTCCCCATCGCACAACCTACTCTATTATATTCTTTAGCACTTTTTTCTTTTTGTTCTCTAGTGCTTAATCTCTCTTTCTCTTTACTCTTAGAGTAGTTGCTTCTCAAAATTCTTTACTCTTTCTCAAGTTACTTCTCCAATACACAATTAATGCATATGAATGACTCATGCTCATTCATGCACTAATGAAAGCAGAGAATATTTTCAGTGGGAATTTGGGAGGGACAAGCTCCTCAAAGAGCTAGCTTATCTTTACATTTAGTACTGCTTTCGTAATTGTTCTTCACAGTCATTGTTATCCATTTCTTTATCAATCAATTCAGAGGTATATTCATATTAGTGCTTTCTCAATTGTGTCTGATTAGTGTTGGGATATTGTCCTGTTTGGGTAAATTACAATTTGTTTGGGTTGTTTTGAGCGTTGAGAATCCAGGTTCCCATCACGAACCCTACAACCTTGGTTGCTAGGAGACTTATGGGATATAATATCCTAAGTTAGTGGACCTAGGGCGATTTGAACCCTTGACCTCTTAGTTGACATCATGGGCTTTTACCATTAAGCCCAATCCTTGGGGTTGACCTATCATATCATTTGAGTTCATTCATTTTCTTATTATTTCATTTGAATTACTGCAACTATATAAAATCACATATATGTTGTAGCAAGTGCTCCATGATTTTTGATTTGTTGCTTTTCTCTTATTATTATTAGTGTGTTCTGTTCATCTGTTAAAAAAATTGTTACTTTTCGTTATCTCTGAAGAAGAAGCTTGTAGGAGAAAAGGCTTTTGTTCGTATTACTCTACATATCTCTGGTCTGGCTGATTGAGCCACAGTGCATAACCTTTTCAAGGCTCTTGCTGGTGATGAACAGGGCATCTCTCTAAGCTTGTGGTTAACTTTTGTCAATTAACTTCTCAAGTGAGCTTCATGAATCCATCATAATGTCACTTATATGTATTAACGATTTGGATTTCTCATAAATTTAATGGAGTTTATGTGTTTCGGGTCATAACATTAATTGAAGATAAAAACAATTGATTGAGTCTCAACTGCACTTACGGTTTTAATTTTTTATGAAAAATTTTGATTTCTCTTAATGACTTAACTTTTTCACCCTTATGAATTCTGCAAGCTCTTGTATGTTGTCATCGATAAGATGAAAATGGCATCTGATTCTGCTATTCTTTTTTGGTATAAGAGTCTTCACTTAAAAGAATTTATGTAAGGATGAGAAAACGGGCTGATTTTGTTTGGTCCATTTGTTTGGGGTTAAATCATTTCTTATTACATTTTTGGATGCTCATTTCTTGCTGGTTTTGTTGCACAGTGCATGAAGGACAGAACTCGTACCAGATTCGTGAATCTTCTCAGCTTTCTAGGGAGAGAATCTTATGAATTGGTTCCAGCAGGAAGAGGCCTGTCATAAAATGGGAGAATAACATGGCATTGCCAAGAAAACTTACTTTAACTGATAAAGCATTGTATTTTGAGGTATTTCTTTTTTGTTTTGTTTTGCTTTTCTCCTAAGTTAGTGATTGATTTTAAGGGTTAGGATTTTTTTTCAAAGAAAGTCTAAAGAAATTGAGCTTAAATGATAAACATTCTGCATTTTCTAATCCAAAGTGTTTTCACGAAAGGTGAAGTTTCCTACCATACAAATTGTTGGTTTTTGCTTAGAGGGTTCTTAAGATTAATAAGAATTTCTGTTCATGATTGTGAGTTATATCTTTCAATGGCTAAAGTAACCTGCATGAGTTAAGATACTGTCTTTTAATTGCCGAAGTAACTTTGTAACGCAATAGAAATTTGAATTGCTGAAAACAACTTGGATGCTTAATGTTGTCTTGTTTGTTTCTTACATAAAGTGTTAGTTTTCAGAACTATAGGATAAAAGGCAGTGCTTTCAAGTATATGTTTTGATTTGATTTCCTGACCTAGAGTCAGAAATTTCTCCCTGAGTGTGGGCAGTGTAGTGATTAGGAAAAAGGGTTAAGTCAGTTACAAGATACACATTCTCTATTATCACTTCGGTTCAAATAATGTTCTGTTATATACATTTGTCACTCACATCTATGTCTTACAGTTGTACTAATACAAAGAGCACGTTTATTTTTTTGGTGCTTTTTAGCTTAATCAATATTGTTTATATTTCTTCTAGCCATTTAAGAAGGATGTATGATAAAAATTATTGTGTCATATCTGGTCCCAAACAACTTTGGAGCTGGTAAAATTTAATCCTTCTATTTTTCGCGCGTTCTTTCTTATAGTTATTGCATTTCAACTATTTCATAGGCTGTTGGCTTGCTGGCAAAAGTGTCAAAGGCTTGATCTTGCAAGACATGGATTACAGGTAAAGAAAGCAAAAGTTGGACCTTTGGGTTTTGATCTTTTTGATCAGCTGTCTCTGTTTCATCTGGCATTGAGTGAGTAGCTTTTTACATACCTTTTCCTGTGAAGTTACATGGATACTGGAGTAAGGTTTCGTAATAATTGATGTTGATCAGATGCAAGCATAAACTGCATTTTATGGTTAGAATGAAAGAGCTACTCAAAGTTAATCTTGTTTTTGTATTCAGTAGTAAATATAGTCTAGAAATGTAACATAAAGAAAAAGGAACCTTCAAATATTTCTCATTAAAAAATCAAGTCAAGAGTATTTAAAGATTGATTTCATTTGCATGTGTTATGACTCAAGGAGCCATCATGTGTTCACGTGGTGGGGGTTCAAGGACTTCTTTCTCGAGTCTATCAGTCCTTGTGCTTTGAAGTATAACTGTGTATATTGTTTACAATTCTTTTGATATAATAATTATAATAATAATATATATATAATAGTTACTCTCCTTGATTTATTCTGTATGCCAGTATATCTGTCAATGTTTGCATTTGTTAATTTTATTAGCAGAAAAGTATATTTCTTTCTATTTTTCTTTTCATTTTTCCCCTGAGAAGAAACAGTAAACAGAGTTCATAAATACAAGGGTAAATATAAGGAGGTAAATTTGAAACCAAATCAGGAGTCGCATAATGTATCTTGAGTATTGAGTCCATAGTTGATGGTCTTGTATCTTCTGCCCTTCCGGTAAATTTCTCTCTCTTTACATTTACATCTCAATTAAATCAGGTCAGGACATGGGTGCTGGAATTTGTCGACTTGGGAGGTGGTTAAGACGGGATGTTTGGCATGCATTCGTTAGTGAAGTTATGCTTCACACAAGTTTATTTGTGATTATGGACCCAGGGATAGTGATCAATTAATATTTCAGTAGATGGTGCCCACAAAGGGAGGAAAGGGCTATTATGAGTGCCATCAACAGTATTGCAAACTGCAGCCCTTCAGTTTATGCCAGTTGTTGATGATCCTATAAAACTTGTACTGTTCTCATATTTGCAATATGCACCTACGGTGATATTGTGTCCAAACTCTTGCTGCATATTATTGGGCTGGACCATTGGTTACTAAATTACTGAGCCAGGAGAAAAACCTGCTCAAGGAACAAAACCTTTGGATGAGATATATGAAAGTAGTAATCATGTGTTTGACAAGATGGAAGTTTTTACTTGAGGAAGTGGTGATGTCTCCATCTTGGGCTTCCAGTGTTTCTACTAGTTTCTGGAAGAACTCTTCAGTAAGACAAGGAGTAATATAAGTAAAAATCTTGTTGTAGCAGGTTTGACTCTTGTAGAAAGGGGCAACGTTGATATGCAAAGAGAAGTCCCAGACTGTTGAAAACTCAAGCAACAGTTGATGCTGCAATGATTAAAGGAATACCCGGTAACATTGACCTTTTCAAGGCTTGCTATTTTATCCTTCTTTTACTTCATTCTTGGCTTTTTATTTTTTAATTTTTGAAGGACCAGGATAGAAACCATGGAATACCTTGGTGAATTTATGCAACTGTCTTCCTGCTGAAGATTAGCATAGGTTTTGGGAACAGGAACTGAGATTGCATGGTGATTAACATGATTCTTTTTAAAAACCATTTTGTTTGTTCGTATCAACTGCTACCTTGGATTTCTGAGAAGAAAATGAAAAAAGAATGAACTATTTTTTTATTTTTTATTTTTTATTTTTTGCATCTGCATGAAATGATTCCTTTCAAATTTGTTTCAAAGAGCTATTATAGTCTACGTTGCGAGTTCCAATTTTTTGTTTCTCTTATTTCTTTGCCTTGAGGCTGATATATTACTACAGTTTGTTGGGTTTAAATTACCCTATGAATTACTCTGCAATTTGTTCTGAGGCTTTTTTTATGGTTGATGCTGAATTTCTTATCACCTCTCTAGTGTCAGCTTTTTGTTTTATTGTTCATTTTTATTCCCTTGTAAACTTTACTTTTATATTCATGGAAAATGTCGTTGTTTCTTACATCCTCCTTGTTCTCTCCATTATTTATCCCTCATCTTTTCTTTTTTTTTTTTTTTTTTTTTTTTCAATTCCAGTTAAGTTTTTGGTCAATGTTTGAAATTTTCAATTTTGATTTTTGGGGAATACATGAATGAGCTGTATTATTCAATTAGGTTTCAAGCATATTATCATGTCATGGTCATTATTGCTTTCAGATTCTTCACTGAGATTTTGTGGAGTTAAAGGTTATTGTTTTTACAATATCCTCTAGCATGATATTCAGATTGCTATACAGACACTTTATGCTTCATCATTCTACAGTAGAGAATTTGTGGACCTTCGTCCCTATATCTTATGGAGATGCTTTTGTTGCTTCACCTTTTTTCATGCTTAAGCTTGCTGAAATCTTCTTGTTGTCTCATTATTTGAGCATCTTCAAAAGTTGAAAAAGGTTCATACTTTGTATCAGTTTGAAGGCCAGTAGCCACATAAATATATATTTTAACATTATAGCAATGAGTAACAGAGTTTATCTTGACTAAAACAGAGTTGTTCTGGTCATTTAATGCATGGCTCTACTGAATCTCCCTCTTTGCTCTATTTTAAATATCTTGGTATTAATATGTTTTATCTTAGGTTTGGTGCTTCTCTTGTGTGGACGTGGCTTATGCTTCTTTTTGTTTGGGGCCTTTACTGAACCTTTACCTGTCCTAAATAGAAAGAGATAGAAATCTAAAAATAATGGAAGTTTTCGTATGTACTGTGATATAATATTTGGTCGCCAATATATGTATTTACATTAGTTTGAGTGTATATTGCTTCTGCTTGTTGTTTTCTGCATAATGAACTTTCAAATTTCATTATAGTGAGAAGGTGGTGATGAAAACCCACCCCAAAACTCAACAAAATAGTAAATAAAAATAGCCAACAACCAAGAAATAGGAAGAAAATAGATATGTGTATTGATATTCAACAAACCGATAACATGGTAGCAAACAACAAAATATACCTAGCACATCAACTCGAAAGGACAAAATCAAAATATGAAAGGAAAAACAATGCTGGACTTCAAGGGCCAACTCCTCCCTAATTGCTAACTTCAAGGTTAGCTCCTCCCAAATTTCCGTATATTCTTCTCTGCCCTAATCTCTCTCTCCCTCACTTTTTATCCTCCAGCTCTCTCTCTCTCTCCCTAACTGAATTCTTTGCTGTCCTAACCCCCAATCGCCACCTGTCCTAGCCATCCCATGGATGTTTCCTGCCAACATCCCCTCAATCCCTACTTGCTATCTTATTTCACTTTTCCTACACCCTCATTATCCAGGTCCCATCAGTGGGTAAATTTTTTTTTGCAGGAACTTATGTTTCCTTTGACTTTGACTGCCAAGAAATTTGAAAAACTAGATGCTGGAGGAGCCACACCTGACTATCTCCTTTCTTGCATTTGCTTATGCTATATTTTCAGGTACCCTTGCTAGGAAGAATAATCTCTTTGTAACACTTATATTGGACAACTCAAACACATAGATAAAGCCTAATTTGTTTCCAAATTGTCACCTAATACCAAGAAAAATAATATTGTTTAACAGATGATTAAATTGTTAATCATTTATTTGAAATTATTTGCTTACTTCATGTTTTAGTACTTTTCCCTTATTAGTTTGATATGCTGCTCAGATTTTTTTGTCGATTTGTGGTGATTTAGTTCTTGTTACGCATCATTTTCTTGTTATGGAATTTGGTTTAGTGATTGAACCCTTTCTTGATATTATTGATGCAATGATTGCCAATTTAGTTGGATATGTTGCCTCGCTGGTTGATGAACTGAAGTTTTTATATGGTTTAAAAGAAGTATGTCTAGGTTCTTCATCTTTGCAAAGTTACTCCACTAACAGTATTTTACATTTTCTGCCACAATTATTATTAATAATCACTGGAAATCATTTCGTTCCTAGTATCTAAAATTCTTTCATAGTTTCTTTGCATCAGAAAAGAGCTTAGAGCACATCTCCTTGTGAGATCTCTGCATATTTTTGCCTGTGTTTTTGCTGATTTTATGATTTCATTAGTTTTTGTTATGTGTTTTTGCTGATTTTATGATTCATTTAAGTTTTTGTTCTGTGGAGGTCTGTTTGGCGACCTTATGGTGTTTGACAATTATCAGGGCTCTCTTAGAATGTCCTGTTACTTTCTTTAAATGGAAATTAAGTGACAGTGTTGCTGTAAGTTAATTTTTTTTTTACACAGAGGACAGCTTGTTCTTAATTTGTCAAAATTTTCATTGCTTAAATACAATATTTTTGTTTGGTGTAAAAAATGAAAAGAATATCATATTCTTACACAACCTCACAACTTCAAGCTCCAAAAATGAAGTTTTGTATTCTTCTGAAAAACCCCTTGAACGACCCTCACTTGCTAAATTCCTCAAAGAAAATTCTCGATCAGGTAACTTTACTCTGAATGAAGCATTCTACTTTCTTTATTACATGGTTAATTCACATCCCATTTCTCCAATTTCATCATTCACTGCTTTGTTTAATGCAATAGCTAAGAAGAAGCATTATTTTGAAGTGATTTCGCTTTATATGCTGTTGAATTCAACTGGGTTGTCTCCAGATTTGATGTCTTTGAACATTTTGGTGAATTGCTTTTGTAATATTAAAAGGGTTTCGGATAGTTTTGCGGTTTTGGGGGGGATTTTGAAGAAGGGTTTTCGCCCTGACGTTGTGACTTTTAATTGTTTGATTAAAGGTCTGTGTGTAGAAGGAAAGATTATGGAGTCGATGGAATTGTTTACGAAAATGGTTGTTGTTGGTTGTAGGCCTACTGTGATCAATTGCAACACTTTAATTTATGGATTGTGTGCAATAGGGAAGATACGTGTTGCGATTAAGTTGCTTGAAGAAATGGCCAAGGGGAATGAAGAATCTGGTGTTATTTGTAGGCCAGATGTTGTTACTTATAATACCATAATTGATGGTTTTTGTAAGGATGGATTAATTGAGAAAGCGAGAGAATTGTATTTTGAAATGAAGGGTTTGGAACTTAGTCCAAACGTTTATACTTGCAACATTTTAATGAATGGTTATTGCTTGACTGATAGAATTAGTGATGCAAGGGAGTTGTTTGATTATGTAACTAGAAAGGGGTATAGACCTGATGTTGTAAGCTACAATACTTTAATCAATTGGTATTGCAAGAATAAAGAAATCAACAAAGCTCTTTATATTTATTGAAAGATGATTTCTGAAGGAATTAGGCTTAATGTGATAATTTATAACACTTTGTTAACTGGCAGTTTTCTTAAAGCTAATGTAAAAGATGCAAGGAATTTAGTTGGTGAGATGCAACTTAATGGTGTTTTACCTAATTCTTGGACATATAACATTTTCATTGATGGACTTTGCAAGAATGGATGTGTTTTGGCAGCGGTGCAAATGTTTAATACTCTGGTAAATAATAAGTTTGCAGATAGCCTTGAACGTTCGAATTCCCTCATTGATGGATTATGTAAAACAGGGAGATTCGAAACTGATTGGGACCTATTTCAAAAATTTTCTCTTCATGAAAACCTAGTGCCAAACGTTGTAACATATAGCATTTTGATCAATGGCCTTTGTAAAACTGGATGACTAGAAAAGGCAAATGAGTTGTTGTCATATATGGAGGAAAAATGATGTGCTCCGGATGTAGTTACATTTAATACGCTCATGTTTGGTTTCCTCAAAAGTAATAAGATAGCCAAAGTTGTTGAACTCCTTCATAAGATGGCTGAGAGAAATGTGAAGCCGACTGAATTGACAATGTCCTTAGTCATGCAGCTAATAATGAAGGCCGGAAATTATCGTGAATGTTTGAACCAACTTTCTCAATTTCTGGTCCAAAAGCGAAATTAAAGTTTACGTGATCAACTTTAGTGAGTATTAAACTTTTTTAGGAGAAGAATCCTGCTACCCAAATGCTCTATTTTGGTTACAGTAAGAAGAAGGTTCAGTAAACACTTTCATCTGTTCGTATTTGATAGGGATGGTGATGGGGATGACTGAGAATGATGGCTTCTCTGTTCAGACATACGATACATGATCTGTCTATGTTGTAAGCACATATAGTGGAGGTGGCAGCAATGCAGGCTGCGGTAGCATTTGCACATGAAGTAGGTCTTAAGGGTTTGAGGATTATTTCTGGTGCAAATTTCAGTAAGCAAAAGTTGTATGTGAGAAATTGTGGAATGATTCTTACTTCAACTACGACAATGATGGTAGTCGCTCAAGTTTATCTATTCAAGCTGATCAGTTTACTGGCCAATGGTATTTTGCAATTGATTAACTTCATTCATTGATGTTTTCAATTATCCGGGCCTGAAAAATCTTGATTTATTTATAGTGTTTCACATGTTTCTTTTTCTCAATATATATTCTTTATAGTTTAAATCTGATAAGACTAGAACTTACCAAGTGTGTCTTTAATGTAGTTATGCACGAGCATGTGCTCTTTCAACGATAGTCGATGAAGACAAAGCAAGAAGAGCATTAGAGAAGGTTTTTAATTATAATGTCTTAAAGAATATGGATGCAGAGCAGGGGCTGGTCAATGGGATCTACCTGTTGGAACGGTTGACATGACAACGTTGCACTCAAGAGAAATATGGTTTGGTGTTACACATGCAGCTGCTGTAATGATGATCCATGGAGATTTGGTCGATATGTAATTATTGCCGTTGAAAACTATGAAACAGCATGGTCTGAAAATGGGATTTCAAATTGCCGCCAAAATCTATGAAGTAGCATGGCATGAAAATGGACTTGGGTAAGACCCCCCAATGTTATCAAACTGTGTTATCTTATAACTCAGTTAATAGGCTGTTAACTAAGCTACGAGTCTGTTTTAATATCTAATTCTGTCTCAAATCTGTATAGATTTCATTGCAGCATATGTTTTTGCCAGTTTATTTATTTATTTATTTTTTGTGGATGTGCCGTTTAACCATTTTCTAGTAGATTCTTGATGCTGTGAAATGTTGGACAAAACTCCAGTAGTGATAGTGACTAGTAGATAATATTTTTGCGCCTTAGGTGATAGAGGAGGAGAAGAATAATAGAGATAGGCAATATAGGATTCTATATAGGGGAGATGGAGAGAAATTAATAGGTTAAGAGGAGAAATCAAGAAAGGGATACCAAGGACTCAAATACTCAATCCTAAAATGTAGAAGATAAGGAATAAATACCCATTTGCATCCTTCCTTTACGTCCTAGATCATCAGGTTACTGCCTTTAGGATAATTTTCTGCCGATTACAATTGGAAACTTTACATTCTGCATAATTTACACGATAATTATCTGCTCCAAAACTATTTGTTCCTCATAATTCACTGACTCGTTGTTGTCTACGTAGTTATTCTTTCTGTACTCCTAAAGCCTGGACCACCGTTGAAGCTGAGCATTTTGATGAGAATCTTGGGTCTAATAAATGCATCAAGATTCAAAATTATCAAGAATGGGTAGAATCGCAAGCCAAAGCACTTGTGAATGATAATGATGTTACTGAAGACAATGCAGAAAATTCAGCTCTTGTAGAAGTGATTTTTCCTGTTGTGACTAATGATTATGAGTGTGCTGAGTCCTGAACTTGGAGATTTATTTGTTGATGAAGAGCAAGTACAATCTTCTTTCCAAGTAGTTGATGATGGTGTCAGGACTTAGCATAAAAGAGAGGCAATAGAAGCAATTGTATTGCCGAAGTATGCCAAAGAGAAGAAAAAGAATGCTCAAGGAAAAGTATATTGAATTGTTGTATTGTGTATGTCTGTACAGAGATGAGTTTATGCAGAAAAGTTTAAGCAAATATGGTAATACAAATCTCATCATAAAGATGGAATCACATGAAATCCGGGAAGCACAATCACAGCATGTAATCAAGCATAATCAAAGCATGTAATCAAGCACAATCATAGCATTCCATATTTCATTAGATGGTAGTAGAAGCAAGTCTGAAACTGCTATAGGTTCAAGTGTAGATGTAGAGCCTCCTTCTAATGTTAGTGGAGATGATTTGACAACATTCTTTGTTGAGTTGAATAATCATAAGTATTAGAAGGAGCTATTTCCAGAGGATGAGGAAGTTGTTTCAAATTCCATGAGTTTGGATGAAGAGCCTTGGAAACGGAGAAGATTTGGAAAATGATGAGTTTTATAAGGAGCTATTCCCAGAGGATGAAGAACAAGTACAATCATCTGGTTACAATCCTCTTTCCAGACGGCAGTTGATGATAGTAGTGCAACAACGACTGAAACTTATACAAATTCAAGTGTAGATGAAGGCCCTCCTAACGGAAGTGAAGATAATTTGACGACACACTTCTATGGGTTGGATGATAATGAGTTTTAGGAGTTATTTTCCCAGAAGATGAAGAAGAAGTTCTTTTAGATTCCATGAGTTTGGCTGATATTGGGCACTTGATGAGCTCATTGCCTTCGGTGATTGTACAAAGCTTCTAATGTTTGATTTTAGTTACTGAAATATATTATAAAGAGTACTGTTCAAGTGTAAAGATTCAATTCTATTCTATTCACATGATTAGTATTTTGGACAGAAGTTTTGTATTTCTTTGTTTACTTGTTGCTTGCAATATATAATATGTTATTTGTTTCGATGATATAAATTATATTGGGCTGAATGATCTATGTTCAGGTATTAATAGCTTAATCATTTTTTACCCCGAAAATATTTTCTAGAACCAACATATATTATATGTAGTTCTTATTGCTTCCAGCTTTTGTTGGGTCTGGCAATATAAGTTTAATAGTTTTTATTTTTTATTTGATCTTGCTCGCAACAATATTTTTCTTTCGTTTGGGTTATCCCCTGAAGATATTTTAATATTATTTCTTTTTTTTTTTTTTTTTTTTTTTTTGGGTTGGGGAAATCAATACTTTAATTTTTATTAAGCACAGGCTTAGTTTGAATTGAGAGATTCTAAATGGATGATTTTGTTAAATCCATGGATTTGGTAAAATCATTTGTTTGTTAATATTTTAATTTTCTAGTATTATCTTTGTTAATAATTTCATATCCTAGTAATTATCTTTTACCCTAATTAAAAGAAAAATATTTGTCGTTCCCTTTTTTTGAACTCTGCACCTATACATCATTAGCATCTTCAGAGCATACTAGAGAAATAATTTACCTATTAGTTTTCATTCCTTTAATTAATTATTTTGAAATTCTTATTTGCAAAAAAACTTTTTTATTATTTCAACTTTTTATGGTGATTCTTTTTGTTATCTGGTTAAGAACTTATTGATTGTGGCTTTTTGTTTTTCATGAAATATTAAATTAACAATACCATTGCAAATGACCCTCAAGCTTGTCACATATATATGTCTTTTTGCAAAGCAATGGGTCTCACAATATATAAATTGGGGATAAATTCTGGTTTTATCTTACAATTTCGTCTATGAGCTTTCTTATGCTATACATACTTGAGATTTATATATTGTATAGTTAGGTATCTCTATAAAATAATAATAATAATAAACAAACACAAAAAACGAGATTGTTCTCATTTCTCACATGTTGTTATATTTTGTACTTATTGATAAGTATTTAGACTAACTTGCTTAAATATTTGGCAAAGATTGAGAAACTGGAGCTATAGTGGATTCTCCAGCAGATTTTGTTGAAGAGCGTGAAACAAAAGAACAAATGCAAGGACTACATTCAATGCATTATGTTTCCTCATACACCTTGTTGGATGATGAGAATGACAATTCATGACCAATGATTCACCAAATAACCATAAGATGTTTCTTATTCTGCATGCAACCAAAGTGCAAACCAAGCTAGCCCATGTACTTCTCAACAACCACATGCCAAAAAGAAGTAAAAAATTTCTGATATCAAGATGCCCATGGAATCTTTTTCTTGTCAAATGTCTAAACTAGAAGGTGTCTTGAAGTGTGCAGGCAAGCATATCTCTAAACTTGCTAATTGTTTTTAGCATGAAAAAGATGAAGCTATGAGAAGGATGAAGGTATATGAGGAGCTGAAAAAGATCGATGACATTTCTTAAATTAAAAGATTCGATGTGACAAGAAAGATGGTCAAATGCCCATTTGAAACTGATTTCTTCTTCAGCTTGATGAAGCAAAGAAGATATATGTTTTGGCTCTTTTGATTCCAGATGCATGACTAGCAACTGATTATGGTTTTTTGCTACTGATTATTTTGTAATGCTTAATGCTTTTTGACACTAATATGCTATGATGAAACTTGCCAATATTCCTGCAAGTTTCATATGTTTTTGGATATGGTGCTAGTGCATTATATTGACACTAATTTTCTATATAGGTATGGTTATGTAATATGTTTTAATATGAAATTATTCAACTATTAAAGTTATCATAATGAAGGCAGTTGATAATATATTATATTAACTTGTTTTGTTTTTTTTACCAAATCACAAAATAATAATAATAATAATAATAATAATAATAATAATAATAATAATAATAAATAAATAAATCATTTACTATAATTGGACTTCTCTATCAAATATAATTTAACCAGTATTTAATTAGATGAATGTTGAATTTTTGTTGGTTTGGATATTGAGGGCAAAGTTTGAAATTATTTATCAAATCCATAGATTGTATTCATCTAACCAAACATGAGTGCATGGAAATTTGAATCAACAATCCATGGATTTTATATTTAAACCAAACAATAGAAATTTATCTAATACATAGATTTTGAATCCGTAAATTATACAAAATCTCTCAATCCAAACGAGGTCATAATGTATTTAGTTTAGCTAAACAAGGTGAATTCTTGTCATGGTTTATGTTTTGATATCAATACAACTTTGAGTGCTTCGCAATTTTATTTAAAATTATCATATATATATAAAATTCTGAAGCATGGTCTATTTGATTGACATGTAAGAGTTTTAAAGCTCTAAAATTGGTAGATTTTGACATGTTGGATAATTGTTTGACACGTGGCTGCATTTAATTGGTGATGATGTGAGATATGTATATTTGATTGCATGTAATTAGTGATGATGTGAGACATGTGGATGTGCAAGATTTTTTGTTATATGTGGTTTAATATAATTAGTGTTTGATATTTGTTAGTATTAATAACACATATTACAACTCAAAAGAAAAATAAAGAGTAAAATTTAAGAACATCTAATGCTATCCACGTCCATTGGACATTTTACACACCAAAAGACACATTATTTTGCTTTTCTTTATTTCTCGGTTTCCACTAAATAGTCAGTAATATATATATAACTCTGAAGTATGGTCTATTTGATTGACATGTAGGAGTTTTAAAGCTCTAAAATTGGTGGATTTTGACATGTTGGATAATTGTTCAACAAGTGGCTTCATTTAATTGGTGATGATGTGGGATATATACATTTGACTACATATAATTAGTGATGATATGGGAGATGTGGATGTGCAGGACTTTTGGTTACATGTGGTTTATTGTAATTATTGTTTGACATTTGTTAGTATTAATAACACATATTACAACTCAAAAGAAAAATAAAGAGTAAAATTCAAGAACATCTAATGCTACCCACGTCCATTGGACATTTTACACACCAAAAGACACAAACATTTAGCTTTTCTCTATTTCTCAGTTTCCACTAAACAATCAGTAATAAATTAGTCATAACTTGCTGAATAAAAATCCAATTGATGAACGGATTGAAGCCTTAGAAACTAGAAATACAAGACTTTAATTTGATATATGGTAGACTTTTCACATTTTGATACAGACCTCACTCAATGAAACAATTCCAGTCAAGTTCACCCAAACAATCAGTTCATCAATCACAGATTAATAAGAGTAATCCAAATACTTGCATTGAATTTAAAGGGAAAACAATATAGCAAAGGATGAAAGGAAATAGAGTGCTAGCAGTTCGAGGACCTAGTGACTTCCCACTGATAATTCCCTAAACAAAATAATAATTGTCCTTCACGAGCTAACCCCCCCACCCTTAATATTCACAATTGATCTCCCACTAATTCCCACTCAATCTTGGACACGTGTACTCTAGCCTAACTAATTTCCACTCAATCTTGGACACGTGTACTCTAGCCTAACTAATTTCCACTTCCCTTATTCACACCCAACATCCTCCTTCCTTGCCTGATATACTTCTTATTAACAGGTGGCCTGTCATATTCACATAAATACAAATGTTTCACATTCTCATTAAATATCTATCTATATTTATGTGATATGATACCATTCCACCATCACATCATTGGTCGCCTATTGCCGTATTATGTTACTTAGTTTCAACAATACGGTTGGTCTTAATGAATCAGTAAGCATATCTCTTCACATTGTTAATATCAAAATCAATTAATTATTGTTGTTGTTGTTGTTTCAGGGAAAATATTCATGTATTGGAATGGAATCAAGCTGAGGATATTTATATCACCAAAATACACAATATTTCACTTTCCCCTGTTTCTCGATTTCCATTGAACAGTTACTAGAAAATTAGTCATAACTTGCTCAATAAAAGTCAACTTGATGAACGGATTGAAGAATTGGAAACTAGACAGACAAGACTTTAATTTCATACATATATGCTACCTTTGATATGGAATTTTCCTTGCTACCGAACCATTTATCTAAATAAGTTAACAATAATTGAGGTTATGGTCTTGTGCTGCTGAACAATTGAAAATGTGATATGATACCATTCCCATCATGACATCTTCGGTCGCCTATTGTCACATTATGTTACTTGGTTTCAACAATATGGTTGGTCTCAACAATTTGGTAAGCATATCTCTTCACAATGTTATTATCAAAATCAATTAATTAAACATTTTGCTTTCCTTTGTTTCTCAGTTTCCACTAAACAGTTAATAGGAAATCAGTCATAACTTGCTCAATAAAAGTCCAATTAATGAGCAAATTGACAAATTAAAAACTAGACAGTTAGAGCTTTAATTTTATATATTATATGCTATCTTTGATATGGAATCTACCTTGCTACTGGACAATTATTCTGAATAAGTTAATAATAATTGAGGTTATGGTCTTGTGCTGCCGAACTATTGAAAATGTGATATGATACCATTCCACCATGACGTCGTCGGTTGCCTATTGTCGCATTATGTTACTTAGTTTAAACAATATGGTTGTTATCAACAATTCAGTGAGCATATCTCTTCACAATGTTAATATCAAAATTAATTAATTAAACATTTTGTTTTCCTCTGTTTATGGGTTACCACTAAATAGTCAATAGTAAATTGGCCATAACCTGCTCAATAAAAGTCCAATTGATGAATGGATTGCAGCATTGGAAAGTTGGTAGATAAGGCTTTGATTTGATATATTAATTCTACCTCTATTGTTAGTAAATTAAGAATTAGAAAATTATAGAATTCTTGATTCATCCCAAGATCATATGTAAAGTCACCCATTGCAATCACATTTTTACTTAAACGAACTACATTAAAGTTCATAGCATAAATACCTCATTTCCTTGTCAATCAAAAGCATAGACCACAACCTTCTTCAATTCTAGTAAGAAATATGAATGAATGAAGAGAGAAATTTTCTTGAGCATGACAGAGTTGTTTCTTTGAAGCAGTTTTTCATCAAATGAAAAACCTTTATATAGTTGCGGAGATAGTGGTAACTTCAAAAGCAATCCCATAGCTAATATTCAAATAGGGTGGGTCCCATCATAGTTGTTCCACCATATCTAATATCTCCCACTCACACATGATGGGACTATTTCTCTTTGTGCTTCTTCAATGTTCATACTTTAGTAAATATGTCATGTGACCATGCATAAATCGAGAGCACATTAGTCATATATCTGTTAGGAATATATAACTTCTCAAATTACTAAACTTGGGATGTATGTTGTATGTAATACCCTGAATTACTTATCAGATCTTTTTCCAACAATCTCATTTATAATAAATGTCAGTTGTATTCATAATTATGTTTTGTCTTTACGTAAAAGTAAAACATAATTGGTTGACCAATGAATACGCATGATTATAGTGTGATAACCCAAAATTGTAATCTTCCTCTTTTCTCAATTCTTGCAACTTCCATTTAATTTGCTTTTCTAAAAATGTCCAAGCAGCAACACTCTAAGATATCAATCATTAAATAAGGTTTTCACGAAACAGAATAGTGTAATGAGGGTATACTTTATGAGAATTTATTCTTAAAATCTCAGGGTCACACAATTTTAAAGTTGAGATTTTGACTTTCATTATCCCCTTGGTCAATAGTTTTGCACATGTTGTATGAATCACATGCTACATCATTTCCTCATTTCCTATGGAGTGCATGTCTCTTTTTTCTTATAAATGTCATATAGACTTTAGTTCAGGCATACCTAATGTCCAACTTGAGTCCACTTTACATACTTTTAATTCATCATAACTCTAATCTGGCAATCAAACAGATAACGTGATAAATTTTGATAATTTATCACTTATGGTCATATTTCATTATGACATTATTTTTATTCTATTTTAGGCGACATTAAACATTTTAAGCTTGGCTTTCTATTATCACCTAGATAATAAGCTTAAAATCGTCTCATCTCCATTCCCACAAAGTAATGGAGGTGATTGCCTGTGTGAGAAGGCTAATCTTTTAACTGTCCGACATGCTTTTCAAAAATAAATGTATATAATATTTACATAACAATATATATATATACACACACACACTCCTTCACGTTCCATAATAAATGAAATTGAGCATTGATAATATTGGTATTTAATATTGATAAGATAAACGTGAACATTTTTGGGAAATCTCAAAGTATGAGTACATTCAACATCTACATAAGCCTACAGATCTAACATGTCTATTAAATTTATCTCTTGGTGTAGGCTTTGTAAATGGATCCGCAACCATATGTACTTCGCTTTGTAAGTGGATCCGCAACCATGTCATGCGTAGATATGTACTTCATGTTCACCTCTTTTTGTGCCATCAAATCTCGCACAAAATTGTATTTGATATCCATGTATTTCATTTTACCATGATATTTGGGATCCTTAGTGTATGATATTGTTGCTTGACTATCACAGTTTACTCTCACTAGTTCAATAGCAACATTAATTATTCCCAGATGATTCATGAACCGTCTCAACCAAATGGCTTCTTGCACTATAGCTGAAATGCTACAAACTTAGCCTCCATTGTAGATAAGGCTATGCATGATTGTTTCTTACTGCTCCAAGATATGGCCGTGCTATTTAGTAAGAAAACATATTCAGAAGTAGATTTTCTTTCATCTAAATCTCCTCCCCAATCATCATCAATATAGCCTCTCAAGTGTAAATCATTTCCTTGATAACATAATGAGTAATCAGATGTTCCTTTTAGATATCTTAAGATTCTCTTCATTGTTTCCAATGTACTTATCTTGGGTCGGACTGATATCTGCTTACCAACCCAATAGCGTAACAGATGTCGGGTCTTGTGCACATCATGACATACATGAGACTTCCAATAGCACTTGTATAAGGAGCATTCTTCGTTTCTTTTTTCTTGTGGAGTCTTTGGACATAATTTACGACTCAAAGTGTCGCCTTTTGCGATAGGGTTGTCTGTGGGTTTACAATCTTGTATATGAAATTGTTCAAGAATTTTCTTAATGTATATCTCTTGCGAAAGAGATACTAATTTCCTTGAGCGATCTCTTGAAATCTTGACTCCAAGGATATATGCAGCTTCACCCATATCTTTCATCTCAAAATATGATGATAACCATCATTTGATTTCATTGACAAATCCCTTATCATTTCCAACTATAAGTATATTATCAACATATAATGATAATATAACAAATTTATTATTTGATCTCTTAGTATATACACAGTGATCTTCATCAACCATTTTGAAATCATACACCATTATCGCATTATGAAATCAAATATACCACTGTCTTGAGGATTGCTTAAGGCCACCCTAAGAAAGTCTAAGAAGTTCGAATGGACCCCAACCTTTGAAGATGCACTATAATAGATGAAACGGTACCTCACATCACCCCAACTCCTCTCCAAACCTTCACTTTGGGAAAAGCCCTTCAGCTACTTAGCCATTTCAAAAATAGCCATCTCAACCGTCCTAGTTTAGGAAGACAATGGGAAACAACTACCCACCTACTATGTGAGTAAGTCCCTTCCAGATGTCAAAACCTGATATAACTAGTTAGAGAAGTTGGCACTTGCCCTCATCAACACCTTTAGAAAGCTTAGACCCTACTTTTAATGCCACTTCATAGTCGTCCTTACCACCTTCCCATTAAAAAGATACTTCACAAAGAATAGCTCTCGGGGTAGCTCACCCAATGGATGGTTTAGCTAAGTGAATTTGATGTATCCTTCCAGCCACACACCGCCAAAAAGTCACAAGTGTTAGCTGACTTTGTGAAACTAGGAAAATAGAGAGAATTCTTGTGTATTTCAGGATATTATTGATGAAAAAAATACACCTATATATACTTGTTACAATGTTCTATTATTGTAAACATAATAAACCACAATAAACACTAATTTCCTATTTTACAAATTCATTCCTATTTAGCCTTGTACAAGTCAACACTCCCCCTCAAGCTAGAGCATGTAAATCATATGCACTAAGCTTGCTACAAATAAAACCAATACGAGGACCTCTGAGAGATTTAGTGAGAATATCTGCTAGCTAGTCGATTGAGCTAACATGACTAGTGGTAATACAACTAGACAAAATTTTCTCTTAAATAAAATGACAATCAATTTCTATATGCTTAGTCTTCTCATGAAACATCAGGTTGGAGGCAATACAGAGAGTAGTTTGATTATCGCAAAGTAACTTCATCTGTGATACTTCTGCAAATCTCAATTCTTGGATCAGTTGCTTCAACCAAATGAGCTTACAAGTTTCTAAGGCCATTGCACGATATTTAGCCTCTGCACTTCATCTGGCAACAACATCTTGCTTCTTACTTTTCCAAGATACAAGCTTTCCTCCAACAAGAACACAAAAACCTAAAGTGGAACCTTTATCAAATGGAGCACCTGCCCAATCAACATCAGAATAACTGACAATTTGTTTATGACCCTTGTTTTTATATAACAAACCTTTTCTGGGTGCACCCTTGATATACTTAGAATTCAAATAACTACATCCTAATGACTATCACATGAACACTAGGAACTGACTAACAATGATGATAGAGAAAGAGATATCAGGTCGTGTGATGGTGAGATAATTAAGCTTACCAACCAGTCTTTGGTATCTTCTAGCGTCAGTAAGAGATTCTTTCTGTCCAAGTGAGAGCTTTAAATTAAGATCCATAGGATAGTCTATCTGTCTGTAATCTGACATCCCTTTTTCTTCTAGAATATCCAATGCATACTTTCTTTGAGAGATAACAATACTAGAACTGGATTGAGAAACTTTTATACCGAGGAAGTACCTAAGTAATCCCAAATCTTTGGTCTGAAAGTGGTTAAACAAGTGTTTCTTCAACTGATTAATAACATCCTAATCACTTCCTATAAT
This sequence comes from Pistacia vera, assembly GCF_008641045.1. Lineage (NCBI taxonomy): Eukaryota > Viridiplantae > Streptophyta > Magnoliopsida > Sapindales > Anacardiaceae > Pistacia > Pistacia vera. Next base: position 39,037 of record NW_022195107.1, on the reverse strand, counting down.
GACAATATCATCGACATAGACAACCAGATAGATGCATTGCTCTAGTGAGGTATGTTTATAGAAAACTGAATGATCAGACTCACACCGCATCATACCAAACTATTTGATGACAATACTAAAACATCCAAACTAGGAACAAGGAGATTGTTTCAAGCCATATAGTGGCAACAAAGTTTACATAGTGAGGTAGACTCCCCCTGAGCAACAAAGTTAGGCAGTTGTCCATATAGATTTCTTCTTGAAGCTCACCATGAAGAAATGCATTCTTAATGTCCAATTGGAACAGAGGCTACTGTCAAATGGTAGCCATAGATAAGAACAAGTAGATAGAAGACATCTTTGCCATAAGGGAAAATGTGTCATAATAATCCAACACATAAGTCTCAATGTACTCTTTTACTACCAAACGAACCTTCAATCGATCAACCTTTCCATCTGGACCAACTTTGATAGTATAAATACAGCGACAACCAACAGTCGATTCTCTAGGAGGCAAAGTAACCAATTCCCAAGAGTTATTATTATGCAAAGTAGTCATCTCTTCAACCATTGCTTGATGCCATCCAAGATCAATCAGTGTCTCATGAATATTGGAAGGAATAGAAACAGATGAAATTGTGGATACAAAAGCAAAATATGGTGAAGATAATCGATGACAACTAAGGAAATTATAGATCGGATGAGCAAGCGAACCACTTACATTTACGAATAGAAATGAGAAACTGATCATCAGGAGGTAAAACTGCAACATGTGAGGAATCTAGAATAGGAAGAGTATCAATAGGAGCCTCAGAAACAGGATTAGGGACAATGTCCTTACCTAAAAGAGGAACAAGAGCATCATCTGTAGGAAGAGACTTGCCCATAGGCGAAAGACATTATGATACAGGAACAAACTTAGACAGCGGACTAGGAAGGGGAACAATGTAAGGCACGGGGAGGACCTCGGTTAAAGAGTCCCATTCTGGTGGAGATGAAGAGAAGAAGTGTGAACCATGCGTCATTATTTCGATGCCTTACAGTATGAAATTCTACCCTTATAGGTAATTTCTCTTTCTTGAATAGAAGGGTAAAATGGTCAATTTGCATGCATTTCGAGATGTGGCCATTATAAAGTGTAAGGGGTGATGTCATTGAAGAGAAATGAGGGTAGAATGGTCATAAAGTAGATTGATAGGGTTAAATGGCTTAAACGGTAACCAAAGGTATATTGGTCTTTTCACACAAATCCATATGAATTAAGTATCCATAAAAGTGCACTGTGGGTAAATTAGTCATTTACTTAATGGGATTGCTTAATTACCAAGTGTTTAAAAGAAGTCAAATGGCATTAAATGAGTGCTAATCATTATGTTGTGGTAGAAATGACCAAAACGCCCTTATATGAAAAATTTATGCCAAATGACCCTTATATCTAACCTTTAATGGCCAATCACAATAGAGTAGTAATAAAATAAATATCTACAAGGTTTTAAGAGAGAAGAATCGGCCTTGTACACCCCAAATGCATCATCTTTTTCTTCCTCTCTCAAATCCACCATAAAAGCCACTAATCCAAGCATTTTCTTCTCAAATTTTCTTAGGGTTCCAAGCAATTTCTTGAAGGAGATCAAGATATACCTTAAGGAGATTCAATTTGAAGGGTTAAGGTAATCCCTAAAACCCTAGCTTGATGAGTTTGAATGTATTAAAGCAATTTCATGAGTGTTAATGCTTGTTATAGGTGAAGGTGTTTATTTGGAGCCAAGGAGGAGTGTTTCTTTTGAGTTTTGATTGCCAAGATATGGGGAAAACCACCTAGGGCTAGTAAACCTTAATTTTTGTTATGTTAATTTGATGTATAAAGTTAAGGTTTGTTTATGTATTGTGTGAATTGGTGTTGGTTGAGGTTTGTGTTGGAAAAGGAGGAGGATATTGTAAGATTGGACGATGGTTGGCACTTGTTTGAATGTGAAAAGGAGGGTTTTATGTGACTTTTATGACTTGGTTTGTGTTTGGGAAATGCTTGAATGATAATTGAATAATGGGCATGCAAAAGAATGCGGCATCCACCTTCTAAATAAAAATTCCAAATTTCTTTGGAAATTTAGTTAAGGTACTAAATAAATCCTATGGTCTAACATGAACAAGAATGGTAAAAGACACATAGTGAAATTCCTTATGTATCATGAAATTTTAAGCAAATTAAGAAAATGAGAAATATTAAGAAAATATTCGTAACGATAAACGAAATTGGCCAATGTATCCATGATGCTAAGTTGATTGGGGTTCCTTTTACTGGGCTTCGGTATACTTGGCATAACGGTCAACAGGGCGATGGGATTATTTTACGGAAGCTCGATTGGGTCTTTGCATCACTTTCTTGGTTCCTTGATCCCCCAAGCACAGTTTCAGAGTTCCGACCTCGAGATGTTTCAGATCATAGCTCTATTGTCATCCTGTTTGGTCCCCGCCGTGGCAAGGTACCATCCCCTTTTAAATTTCTAAATTTTTGGGCTGATCATGCAAATTTTAGGGATATTGTTCAGGCAGTTTGGGACGAGCCTATTGTAGGCAATCCTATGTTCCGTCTTACACAGAAATTGGGGTTAGTGAAACGGAAGCTAAAAGCTTTACATATTAGGGTTTCCAGTCATATCTCCAACAGGGTAATTGAGGCTCGAGCTCGGTGGGCAACAGCCCAGTGAAATTTGGATCGGGACCCTTTTTCTACTGAGTATGTCTCTGAGGAGAGGAACCTTGCCAACCAGTATTTCAGTCTTTGTCGAGATGAGGAGGCTTTCTTTAAGCAGCGGTCTCGTGTTCAGTGGCTGCACTTAGGGGATCAGAATACTAAGTTATTTCATAAGTCATTGATCCATAGGCAGGTTCGAAACTGCATCCACGATTTGATTGATGGGAATGGTACTCATATTAGTGACAGTCAGGGTTTAGGGCGTTTGGCGGTGGGTTTTTTTCAGGATCTTCTTACTACCCCTAGTCAACCTCAAATTACAGAGGCTTCCAGGTATTTTTCTAGCCACATTTATCCTGATATGATTTGTCCATTGACTGCTCCTATCACTGATGATGAGATTAGGATTGCTTTATTCTCTATCCCGGATGATAAAGCCCCGGGCCCGGATGGATTCACATCTTTGTTTTTTAAGCGGGCATGGGATATTATTGGTACAGATTTCAGAGATGCAGTGAGACATTTTTTTGCTACTAATGAAATGCTAAGATGTGTTAATGCCACCAGGATTGCTTTGGTTCCTAAGGTGGAGAGCACGAGTAGTATGAAAAAATTTAGGCCGATATCTTGTTGTAATGTACTTTACAAGTGCATTTCTAAGGTGATTGTGAATCGGTTTAAAGTAGTGCTTCCGGATATTATTGGGGTTTCCCAGTCAGCTTTTGTCAAGGGTCAAAGGATTTCTGATAATATTCTACAGACTCAGGAGCTTATGAAGAATTATCATCTTGGGGGTACTTAACCTAGATGTGCCCTTAAAGTTGATATTCGGAAAGCTTTTGACATTGTGAGTTGGGATTTCATCCTTTTGGGATTACGTACTGTGGGTTTTCCTGAGCGTATGGTGAGGTGGATCATGACATGTATCTCTACACCGTATTTCTCTATTGCCCTGAACGGAGAGCTTCACGGTTTTTTTAGGTCCTCCCGGGGTGTGCGGCAGGGGGACCCTCTTTATCCTTACCTTTTTGTTTTGGCTATGGAGGGGTTAGCTGGTATTTTTTGAGAAACCTCTCACAGGCCTAGTTTTCATTATCATTGGAGTTGTGGGCGGGCAGCTATTACTCATTTGTGTTTTGCAAATGATTTGATGGTGTTTTGTAGAGCAGATGCTTCCTCTGTTAGCTTGATCAAATCGGTCTTGGATTATTTTGCTAAGGTTTCTGGATTAGTGACTAATGCAGAGAAGAGCCAGTTGTTTCTTTCTGGAGTTACGGATGAGGAGCAGATTAGGTTACAGTCTATCATGGGTTTCCAGTTGGGCTAGTTACCGATAAGATATCTAGGGGTTCCTCTAATCTCTACCCGCCTTCGACATTCTGATTGTAGGCCTCTGTTGGAGAGAATTCTTTCTCAGATTAGGCTATTGACGTCGGCATCTTTGACCTATGCCGGCCGACTACAGTTGATAAAGTCGGTACTTTTCTCCATACAGGTTTATTGGTCCTCTATGTTTCTTTTGCCGGTAGCTACAATTAGACGGATTGAGAGTATTTTGGCCTCGTTTCTTTGGAAGGGTACTTCTTTGTCCCCTTCTGGTGCTAAGGTTGCATGGTCTTCTGTTTGCTATCCATTAACGGAGGGTGGCCTGGGGATTCAGAGGATCCAAGATTGGAATAGGGCGGCTATTCTTAAACACGTTTGGAGGCTACTTACTGATAGATCTTCTACATGGTCTTCTTGGGCCCGTTTGGTTCTCCTCCATGGTCGGTCCTTTTGGCATATCCGAGTTACTTCTGGGGCTTCATGGGCTTGGAGGAAGATTTTACTTAGCAGGGTTTGGTGTCGGGGTCTTATTGTGACTTGTATTGGAGATGGTAGGGACACCATGTTATGGCGAGATCACTGGTTTCCGCATGGTCCTCTGTGTGACTTGCTCCCTTTTAGAACATTGACTTCCACTGGTTTGCCATGGGATGCTCGGGTTTCAGACATTATCCAGGATGGTTTGTGGGACTTTCCCTCGGGCAGTGCAGACCTTCAGCATATCTGGGACTCTATTACAGTGCAGCCTTCAGCGAGTCATCCTGACCATCTTGTGTGGAAGGGCCATCCATCTAGACGTTTCTTTATTGATTCAGCCTAGAATGTGTTGCGAGACAAACGAGATGTGAACTCGATTCATCATCTCTTGTGGTTTCCCGGGCATATTCCACGTCACTCTTTCATTCTCTGGCTCGCTTCTCTTGGTCGGCTTCACACCATGGACTGGCTCAGCTCTCATGGTGTCATTATGTCCTCCCGGTGTGTTTTGTGCAGATCAGCTACAGAGACCCATGATCATTTGTTTTTCTGCTGTGACCTTTCTAGTGATGTTTGGCGGGAGGTCACTACCAAGACGCTTTCTACATGGCCTACTTTCTCCTGGCTCCCTCTGCTCTAGTGGGCTAGCTTGCATCTTCGACGAAAAGGTGACTTCAGCCACCTTCTTTCCTGGTTGGTCCTTTCAGCCACAGTTTATTTCCTATGGTTTGAACGGAATAATCGCGTGTTTTGTCAGCATTGTAGCTCTCGCAGAGATATTGTCTTAGCTATTTGTGATCTAGTTCGGGCCAAGATTTTGGGTCTAGCACCTAAGTACGAGATCTCGACTCAGCACCTAAGTACGAGATCTCGACTCAGCTCCGTGTGATATGGCATCTTCCTGATTAGCTTTGTAAGGAGCCTGCACGCTCTTTTGTGCCGGCTTGTGGCTTTATGTTTGTGGTGAGCCTGCGCGCTCTTTTATGCCGGTTTGTGGCTTTTTTATTTATGGATTCTTATTGCTTTGTGGGGAGCTTGCGTGCTCTCTTTATGCTGTTCGTGACTTTGTGGGTTTTCCCAGGGGTTCTTGACTGAGAGTTATCAGTCATCCTCTTGGGGTATGCCCCTCGTATTTGTATATTTTTGGTCTTTTATTCATACTTACCTTATCCCAAAAAAAAAAAAAAAAAAAAAAGAAATGTCAAATACCTAGATAAAAGAACTAGGCATGTCATGTTTGTGAATGTTGCATGAGCCATATATGTTTAGTGTTTTAGGATGTTTTAAATATACCGTGACTTATATGTATAAGAAAGTCAATGTGAATATCATGACTATGATTTATGACATTGACAATGAATAATATGTTGTGAATTTAAAAACGTTTTGTAGTTTTAAGAAATCCATGAAAGTTAGAATAGCCATATCCCATTACTGAGCGATTAGCGCTCATCCCACGATGTTTATATGTTTTGCATGTAAGGATTAAGGCATAAAGCTGGGAGAGGATTCCAAGGGATGCTATGAGCATGAAGGGATGTTTTAAAGATGATTATTGAATGGTTTTCCTAGTATTTAGTTAAGTAATTATGTTCATATTTCATAATGTAGTAAATATGTCCATGTTTAATAATGGAGTAAATATGTTTGTGTTAATAAAGGAAATCAAATTGCTAGTAAAGTTTGTAAAAGTGTGTATGTTCTAGTAATTATTACTATGGATTTCATAATTTACTCCAAGAAAGGAACTATATTATTTGAATTGTACACTGAACTTATTATAGTTTAGAAATTAAAAAAAAAGAAATGTTTTTAAATTATAGGTTTATTCTTTAAATAGGGTTTTAAAATAAACTTCTTTCCTAGACGTGTGTTTTCTAGGTTCTCAATGGCCAAGGGATACTTAGGAAATACCCAACTAGGGAGGGGTTTTACAAGAAGGGAGAAGACTCAAAAAACGTAACATCAATGGACATGAAATATCGATGCATTGTTGGAGAGTAACACTTATAACCTAGGAGAATACATTTGGAAGACTTGACAAACAATTTATCCTGACCAGGAGAGAAGACTTGGACAAAACATGTGCAATCAAAGACACGAGGAGGAAGTGAGAATATTGGTTGATCAGGGAACATAATAGAATGAGGTACCTTGTTTTGTAGGACAGAAGAAGGCATCTGTTTAATCAAGAAACAAGCAGTTAGCACAACATCTACCCAAAACCGGAAAGGAACCTGATTGTGTAAAAGCAGCATGTGGGCAGTTCCAAGGTGTCTATTTTTACACTTGGCAACCCCATTTTGTTGTGAGGTATAAGCGGAAGATGACTGATGGAGGATTCCCTGGGAGGACATGAATTTAGTAAAGGGGGCAGAAAAGTATTCACGAGCATTATCGCTCCGCAACACACAAATAACAGTATTAAATTGGGTCTTAATTTTAGCACAGAATGATTCAAATATGGAAAACAATTCGGAATGAGTTTTCATTAAAAATAACCAAGTGCAACAAGACTGAAAACCCAAAATAGAAGAAACACGACAAGGACCCCACACATTTGGATGAACTAACTCAAAAGGGGATGCAACCCATTGATTGACACGCTTAGGAAATGAATTACAAGAATGTTTTCCAAGCTAACATGACTCACAACTTAAAGAAGACAAATTAGATAGACCTGGAATCATCTTCTGAAGCTTCAATAAACTGGGATGACACAAATGATTATGAAGGAGAACTAGAGATTCATAAATAGTGCATGCTATAGGGACAAAAGGTAAATTGAAATAATAGAGACCTTGTGACTCATATCCTACGCCAATCATCTGTGCCGTGTCTCGGTCCTGTATAACAACAAAATCATGATCAAAAGTGATAGAGCAATTTAAAAATTGTGTAAGTTTACTGATAGACATAAGATTAAAAGACAATTGGGAATATAAAGGACAGATTCTAAAGCCAAGGAGGGAAGTGGATGTGTACGGCCCACTGTTTTAACAATTCTTTTGGAACCATTAGCTAAAGTAACAGAAAGCAATGATGTAGCATTAGTGAGATGAGAAAGCAAACAAGGGTTACCGAAAATATGCTCAGAGGCACCAGAATCAAGTAACCAAGGCCCTATAAGGGAAGACTGAGTAAGGCATGTAACTGAATTACCTGAGTGAGCTATGGAAGCAATAGATAAGGAAGACTTCTTATGTGCTTGATGCTTGAGGTATTCTTCATAACTAGTACTAGTAAGAGTCAAGGATGGCTGAATGTGTCCTTTATATGATTCTGAATGAAGATCAAAGTGATTAACCTAAACAACATTAGCGACCTGAGTAGAGCGGCCACACAATTTGTAGCATTTTCCCTAGTATGCCCCCACCAATTACAGTAACTACACTTGGGTCGACCTCCCTTGCCACCACAGTCTCCCTGGTCTCTTTTATAAGTATTTTGAGATTGAGAAGCTAGAACTAAAGAGTAAACAAAGGGAGAGCCTATCACAACACTAGGAGAGGTGACACGAAGTAATCGAGCGAACACTTCATGAAGAGAATGTACAGTAGCACTAGCCAAAATCTAATCTTGTACTGGATTGAGATCAGGGCTGATAGCAGTAAGGGTTAGAACCATGAAAAACTTACCTTGTTATGCCAGATCTTTTACTGTAGACTTACCTGTAGGTAGCAATAAGTTAAATTCTGTTTTAAGAGAGGCCATCCTACCAAGGAATTCTAAGATGCTCAAATCTTGTAGTTTCATATTAACAACGTTTGACACAACAGAATATAGTCGCTAGATGTCACTAGTATAAAGCAATCTGACCTGACTTCATACCTCAACACAGGTTTTGTAAGGTTTATAAATAAAATGAAGTTGAGGGTCAATTGTTTGCTATAACATACTACATAACAAAGCATCATTTGTAGCCCAAGTAGAATTATCTGTTTTTACATCTGTAGCCTTAGTGGTCAAATGATCCTCTAGCCCTTGTCCCATACAAGCATACACCACAATTCAATAGAGGCAACCCATGAGGTATAATTAGCACTCCCTATTAATTTATTAGTTGTGATTGGAGGGAGAGATAAAAAAGAGAAAGAACCTGATTTAGAGCTAGATCCGTCAAAAGATGTCATCATGAGATAGAGTAAGTGGATCTAAACAGGGAAAAAACTAAGTGATGAATAGTAATGATGATAGTGACAGAATAGTAACATCAAACTGCGTCTGATGGCAATGGAACTTTAGCAATTTTACTGGCTTGCATCGTCTGAGTTCATTAGTGTTGGTGGTGCATGAGATGTCACACTTACCAGAGATGGAGATAAAAGGAGAAGCTGTCACAAAAAAGATCAACGCATGGAGGCACGTGCAACAATGAATGGTGACATGTTTCTAGGGTTTTGTTGATGAGAGAGAGAGACGAGCAGACTAGTGTTGTCAGAGTTTGATTCGACACCAGAAGGAGGACTGTCTGAGCTTCGCTGGGAAACACGTCACCAACAATGAGTTGCTCAACACTACAATCATAATGTCTCAGTCCAAACATTCAAAGTTGGTGACTGCGTCCTTCGCAAAGTCTTCTAAAACACCAAAGAGATCAATGCTGGCAAACTTGGGCCTACCTGGGATCCTTCCTATAAGATCACCAAGTTCGTGGGAAAAGGAGCTTATAAGCCGCAATCCCCCAAAAGCAAGGACATCAATAACAGCTAGAGCGCCATTCACCTCAAGCACTATCACTTCTAATAGGTGCTTGACTCATCCTTAAAAGTAATTTGTAAAGGGGGACAAGTGTGCCTGTCCACTTTCCCTTCACCTTCAGTCGGCTTAGCTCGACTCTGCCTCAAGGCACTTATGTTTATTCTCCATTCAATAAAAGTATTATTCAACGTATATACCTAGTCTCCACACAAATTCACAAATGCCCCAAGGGCTACAAGGTTCAAACCCTTCACACATCAATAATGAATTGTATCACACATCCAAGATCACAAACACCCCTAGGGCTATAAGGGTCAAGCCCTTCACACATCAATAATGAGCTATCTTATTCATCCAAAGAAAAAATAAAGACACATCGGCAAAATACATTAATGTCATAAAAAGCCATAAAATTGGCTAAGTTTGAATACAAAGTATGAAGGCATCATACGCCTCAAAAGTACAAGTCAGAAATAAAACAAGCACAAAATGAAGTATCAAGGAGCAACACGCTCCGAATCATCACAAGCCAACTCATCCCCAACCGACACATCCTCATCTTTGGCCTCTCCATGAACAATCTCCTCACCAGTTGGCTCAATGAGAGCACCCTTGAGATCTCCTTGGCTCGGCCTTGTAGGAATCGTGTCATGGCAAGCGGAATAATAAAAATTTCCTTGCCATGGCGGGATCCCCTTACCCAAGATCACAACCCTATAAATTAATCCACAATATATATATATATTGTGGATTAATTTATAGGGTTGTGATCTTGGGTAAGGGGATCCCGCCATGGCAAGGAAATTTTTATTATTCCGCTTGCCATGACACGATTCCTACAAGGCCGAGCCAAGGAGATCTCAAGGGTGCTCTCATTGAGCCAACTGGTGAGGAGATTGTTCATGGAGAGGCCAAAGATGAGGATGTGTCGGTTGGGGATGAGTTGGCTTGTGATGATTCGGAGCGTGTTGCTCCTTGATACTTCATTTTGTGCTTGTTTTATTTCTGACTTGTACTTTTGAGGCGTATGATGCCTTCATACTTTGTATTCAAACTTAGCCAATTTTATGGCTTTTTATGACATTAATGTATTTTGCCGATGTGTCTTTATTTTTTCTTTGGATGAATAAGATAGCTCATTATTGATGTGTGAAGGGCTTGACCCTTATAGCCCTAGGGGTGTTTGTGATCTTGGATGTGTGATACAATTCATTATTGATGTGTGAAGGGTTTGAACCTTGTAGCCCTTGGGGCATTTGTGAATTTGTGTGGAGACTAGGTATATACGTTGAATAATACTTTTATTGAATGGAGAATAAACATAAGTGCCTTGAGGCAGAGTCGAGCTAAGCCGACTGAAGGTGAAGGGAAAGTGGACAGGCACACTTGTCCCCCTTTACAAATTACTTTTAAGGATGAGTCAAGCACCTATTAGAAGTGATAGTGCTTGAGGTGAATGGCGCTCTAGCTGTTATTGATGTCCTTGCTTTTGGGGGATTGCGGCTTATAAGCTCCTTTTCCCACGAACTTGGTGATCTTATAGGAAGGATCCCAGGTAGGCCCAAGTTTGCCAGCATTGATCTCTTTGGTGTTTTAGAAGACTTTGCGAAGGACGCAGTCACCAACTTTGAATGTTTGGACTGAGACATTATGATTGTAGTGTTGAGCAACTCATTGTTGGTGACGTGTTTCCCAGCGAAGCTCAGACAGTCCTCCTTCTGGTGTCGAATCAAACTCTGACAACACTAGTCTGCTCGTCTCTCTCTCTCATCAACAAAACCCTAGAAACATGTCACCATTCATTGTTGCACGTGCCTCCATGCGTTGATCTTTTTTGTGACAGCTTCTCCTTTTATCTCCATCTCTGGTAAGTGTGACATCTCATGCACCACCAACACTAATGAACTCAGACGATGCAAGCCAGTAAAATTGCTAAAGTTCCATTGCCATCAGACGCAGTTTGATGTTACTATTCTGTCACTATCATCATTACTATTCATCACTTAGTTTTTTCCCTGTTTAGATCCACTTACTCTATCTCATGATGACATCTTTTGACGGATCTAGCTCTAAATCAGGTTCTTTCTCTTTTTTATCTCTCCCTCCAATCACAACTAATAAATTAATAGGGAGTGCTAATTATACCTCATGGGTTGCCTCTATTGAATTGTGGTGTATGCTTGTATGGGACAAGGGCTAGAGGATCATTTGACCACTAAGGCTACAGATGTAAAAACAGATAATTCTACTTGGGCTACAAATGATGCTTTGTTATGTAGTATGTTATAGCAAACAATTGACCCTCAACTTCATTTTATTTATAAACCTTACAAAACCTGTGTTGAGGTATGAAGTCAGGTCAGATTGCTTTATACTAGTGACATCTAGCGACTATATTCTGTTGTGTCAAACGTTGTTAATATGAAACTACAAGATTTGAGCATCTTAGAATTCCTTGGTAGGATGGCCTCTCTTAAAACAGAATTTAACTTATTGCTACCTACAGGTAAGTCTACAGTAAAAGATCTGGCATAACAAGGTAAGTTTTTCATGGTTCTAACCCTTACTGCTATCAGCCCTGATCTCAATCCAGTACAAGATTAGATTTTGGCTAGTGCTACTGTACATTCTCTTCATGAAGTGTTCGCTCGATTACTTCGTGTCACCTCTCCTAGTGTTGTGATAGGCTCTCCCTTTGTTTACTCTTTAGTTCTAGCTTCTCAATCTCAAAATACTTATAAAAGAGACCAGGGAGACTGTGGTGGCAAGGGAGGTCGACCCAAGTGTAGTTACTGTAATTGGTGGGGGCATACTAGGGAAAATGCTACAAATTGTGTGGCCGCTCTACTCAGGTCGCTAATGTTGTTTAGGTTAATCACTTTGATCTTCATTCAGAATCATATAAAGGACACATTCAGCCATCCTTGACTCTTACTAGTACTAGTTATGAAGAATACCTCAAGCATCAAGCACATAAGAAGTCTTCCTTATCTATTGCTTCCATAGCTCACTCAGGTAATTCAGTTACATGCCTTACTCAGTCTTCCCTTATAGGGCCTTGGTTACTTGATTCTGGTGCCTCTGAGCATATTTTCGGTAACCCTTGTTTGCTTTCTCATCTCACTAATGCTACATCATTGCTTTCTGTTACTTTAGCTAATGGTTCCAAAAGAATTGTTAAAACAGTGGGCCGTACACATCCACTTCCCTCCTTGGCTTTAGAATCTGTCCTTTATATTCCCAATTGTCTTTTAATCTTATGTCTATCAGTAAACTTACACAATTTTTAAATTGCTCTATCACTTTTGATCATGATTTTGTTGTTATACAGGACCGAGACACGGCACAGATGATTGGCGTAGGATATGAGTCACAAGGTCTCTATTATTTCAATTTACCTTTTGTCCCTATAGCATGCACTATTTATGAATCTCTAGTTCTCCTTCATAATCATTTGTGTCATCCCAGTTTATTGAAGCTTCAGAAGATGATTCCAGGTCTATCTAATTTGTCTTCTTTAAGTTGTGAGTCATGTTAGCTTGGAAAACATTCTTGTAATTCATTTCCTAAGCGTGTCAATCAATGGGTTGCATCCCCTTTTGAGTTAGTTCATCCAAATGTGTGGGGTCCTTGTCGTGTTTCTTCTATTTTGGGTTTTCAGTCTTGTTGCACTTGGTTATTTTTAATGAAAACTCATTCCGAATTGTTTTCCATATTTGAATCATTCTGTGCTAAAATTAAGACCCAATTTAATACTGTTATTTGTGTGTTGCGGAGCGATAATGCTCGTGAATACTTTTCTGCCCCCTTTACTAAATTCATGTCCTCCCAGGGAATCCTCCATCAGTCATCTTCCGCTTATACCTCACAACAAAATGGGGTTGCCAAGTGTAAAAATAGACACCTTGGAACTGCCCACATGCTGCTTTTACACAATCAGGTTCCTTTCCGGTTTTGGGTAGATGTTGTGCTAACTGCTTGTTTCTTGATTAAACAGATGCCTTCTTCTGTCCTACAAAACAAGGTACCTCATTCTATTATGTTCCCTGATCAACCAATATTCTCACTTCCTCCTCGTGTCTTTGATTGCACATGTTTTGTCCAAGTCTTCTCTCCTGGTCAGGATAAATTGTTTGTCAAGTCTTCCAAATGTATTCTCCTAGGTTATAAGTGTTACTCTCCAACAATGCATCGATATTTCATGTCCATTGATGTTACGTTTTTTGAGTCTTCTCCCTTCTTGTAAAACCCCTCCCTAGTTGGGTATTTCCTAAGTATCCCTTGGCCATTGAGAACCTAGAAAACACACGTCTAGGAAAGAAGTTTATTTTAAAACCCTATTTAAAGAATAAACCTATAATTTAAAAACATTTCTTTTTTTTTAATTTCTAAACTATAATAAGTTCAGTGTACAATTCAAATAATATAGTTCCTTTCTTGGAGTAAATTATGAAATCCATAGTAATAATTACTAGAACATACACACTTTTACAAACTTTACTAGCAATTTGATTTCCTTTATTAACACAAACATATTTACTCCATTATTAANTCGCTATCGACCCAACATAGGATCGAGCTCGATGGTATCCACATGAAAGTAGGCTCGGGATCACCCTAAGATTGATTGCTAGACTAATCAAAGGGCTTAAGGGAGTTGGTGGAAATTAGAGAGAGAATTTCTCTCTAGGGTTGGCAACGGCTAGGGTTTTGGGAGAACTATTTTTGCTATTCAGTTTTGCAAATAAAAAAAAAAAAAGTTATGAGAATTGCCCTACTAAATCAAAACCCAATGACCCTTTATATAGGCAATCCCAAAAGGGAATCCAATAAGGATTTTAAATCCTTAATTCCTATTTGAATTGGATTACAATCCTTTTAATTCCTATTTGAATTGGATTGCAATCATTGACATAAAGGATTAGAATATCTCTTAAAGATATTCTCCATAAATATGAATCCTAATTAAATAAATATCCCTATTTATTTATTTCCTATATAAATACATATTCTAATTAAATATATATATTTATCATATTTAATATATGGGTTTTAATACATATTTAATTAAAATATATATTCTCCATATTAATTAAAATTAATATGATTCCAATTTTGCTAAAAATCCTCCCAATAAATTGGATAATGGCGTCAACGCCTCAGCAAAATTACCAAAGTGCATTTTTTCGCCTATAATGATGAAAATGCCCCTAGACTCCCAAACTACTGAAATACCCTTTTCGGCCCAAGGACAAGATTGTCCTTGCATTTCTGTTTCTCACTTAACTACCTTCTATGTGTGTGACCTAAAGGCTCTTTACTTTACCAGTAGTGTCCCAGTAACTAATTAAGCATCAACCAATTAGTGTTTTTTTACACCAACCAAAATTGGCCTCTAGCAAGGCATCATGATTTCCCAATAAGTACAGAATCAATGATTTAGGCTTACCTTTTCTACGGTATGGTTACGATACAATTCAATCCATTTCATCATCTTATATCTCATCAAGGTTTGAGGTACAAAAATAGTGTCTACCTCACAATGCTACCTTGACATCTTCTATATTTGGTTCTCGAATCTGACGACAATGTAAAATTGGATTCGAGCACCTACTCGATTCCACCGTGGCCATGGATTCGAGGTCGTAATTCTTAACCAAGCATCTCACCGAGATAAGATCTCCTATAATTAGGAGTGATAAATCCTTTGTTGATCCAACATAGCCATAGAGTACCTCTCGATGTAACTAATCACCACCGTTTTGATAATCCCTTAGAAAGACGATATTGGGTTGGTGTCAAATTACATCGATATTTACACATGGTGCTCTAGTGATCTCAAGTCGAAGGACCACATGCACAACCATTCGAAAGAGGATATATTCCATAGATATTGGGTTTACCATCTTGTGTGGAATCCTCTGATGGGTCATTCCTGTTTACTTGCACAAGCAAACTCCCATGTATTGCACCAAGTTGATGCCCACAACCTTGACATGTGAGATCTATCACTACCTTTTGATAAGGTTGTTAACATGATGGTAGTCTCTTCGTATAATCTGTGTCCTTGGTCAAATTTATACTATGACTATGGATAGTTTAAGAAGGGCTACCATTGATGCTCATAAGTGATAATCCGAGGATTATACTAGTTTATTTAAACTTTTAGGTCGGATTCTAGGCACTTTCTAGTTCATTTTTGACCTAAATTGTTGCCTAACTCTTTACATTTCGTGTTTCAAGTTAAAATGGACATTTTGAGCAAATAAGGACAAAATCAGAAATTCTAGACTCAGAAGTAAGCGGATCTCAAAAGTTGTTCAAGAAACTTCTCCGTGGTGAAGATTTGTTCTTCGCCGCAGCGAAATGCGCCAGTCACGAATCATTTCTACTTCTTTCTTCACTGTGGCGAGATTTCTTCTTTGCTGCGATGACGGCTGAAATTCTAGTTTTGTAAAACGCATAGTTTTACTTTTGCGGATTTTTCTTAGGAATTTGGGCAAGGTATAAAAGAAACACTTAGCCTTTTTAACAAGGGGTGGTTCAGGAAGTAGGGTTAGTAGCTTTTACATTTTCTTAGATTGATTTTGGAGCAATTTAGAGATTAACAAGGGTGAAGATTCGATTTTGAACCAGGGGGATTCATCATTTGGGGAGATTTCTTGTCTTTTCTCTTATTTTCATAATGTTGAACTTTAATATTTTCATTTTTTTTGTTTGTAGTGTTGATTTAGCTATGAACTAACCCATTTTGGGTTAGGGTTTTGATTGTAATTCGGATTTTAATGGGTTAAGTGAATGATTGTTTTATTTTCATATGATTATGCTTTGATTATGTGTTTGCTCTGAGTTTTACTGCTTATATGTGATGAACATGATGAGATTGAGAAATGAATCATGTTAGGCTTCTTGGGTAATCACCATTGTAGTATTGGATGCAAGAGATAGATTCAAGATTAATGAAATCATTATAGGATTCTTATGCTTAATGAGCTTTGATTTGTTAACTTTCAAATTGTTGGGTGCGGAAGGTTAATAAAGAAGAGTAGGAAAACATAGCCTGAGAAGGTATGTTTAACACTTTAGAGAGTTTGATTTACAACCAATGCATATGAATTTGAATTTAGTTTAATTCATAGGTTTAACCCATAAAGTCTGGATGAAGTCAAAACCTTACCCATTTTAATTGAATTGAATTTATCCGTGTTCTTCATCTCGCATTCGTAGTTAAATTTTTAAGTTAGTAATTTCAGCTTTAGTTTTTATTTTTAATTTGCTCCCATTAATCCAAAAGAAGTCGATTGCTCCAACTTGAGAACAGTAGGAAACTTAGTGCTTAGCTAGCAATCCTCGTGGGAGTGATACTCACTCATCACTCTATTACTTAAGTGATTAGTATACTTGCTACATATTGCATGTTGTAGGAAACACGCATCAAGTTTTTGGCGCTGTTGCCAGGGATTGAGTTTTAAGTTAACATTGAGTTTTTCTATAGTTAGCTAGATTGGAGTTTTTATTTTTTGTTTTTATCATTATCTATTTATTCTTGTTTTTAATTTTTAGTTAGTTTGTGATCTCACTTCCTTTCATTTCTTTTCGTGCAGTTTATGCGAAGAGCGAGATGTCAACCAGTGGTTCCTGTTGATCTTGAGGTTAAGAGAACCGTCAGACGACTTAACAGAGAGAGAAGAGAAAGAGAGGACATAGTGATTGAAGCAGAGGAAGTAGCTGTTGAAATGGCAGAACCAGAAAATAGGACACTGAGGGAATTTTCAGTTCCCATGGTAAATGGTAGTGGGTCGAGTATTACTAGGCCTACGGTACAAGCCAACAACTTTGAGATTAAGCCGGCAATCATCCAGATGATCCAGCAGTCGGTTAGATTTAATGGTGATTTGAAGGAAGATCCGAACTAGCATATTACGAATTTCTTGGAAATTTGTGATACCTGCAAATCGAACGGAGTGTCAGATGATGCCATTAGGTTGAGGTTATTCCCATTCTCATTAGGGGATAAAGCAAAGGGGTGGTTAATGGCACTACCACCAGGAACTATCACAACTTGGAATGATCTAGCACAAAAGTTCCTTACCAAGTTCTTCCCTCCAGCTAAATTAACAAAACTAAAAAATGATATCACATCATTTCTACAAGATGAGTCTGAGTCATTGTATGAGGCTTGGGAGAGATACAAGGAGTTAATGAGGAAATGTCCACACCACGGGTTGCCAGTTTGGCTTCAAGTCCAAACATTTTATAATGGACTGATGGCTAATGTGCAAACCATGGTTGATGCAGCTTCAAGAGGAGCCTTGCAGAATAAGACACTAGAGGAGGCTTATGAGTTGCTTGAGGTTTTGGCAAGCAACAACTATCAAAGACCAAATGAGAGAGCAATACCAAGAAAATCTTCGGGTCTACATGAAGTTGATGCTTTCACAGCCATCTCAGCCCAGCTCACGACACTTCAGAAACAGTTGGGAAGTATGTAGGTAAACTCTATTCAAGTACCTTAACTAACTTGTGATTTTTGTGCAGGAAACCATGTAAGCAGCGAATGTCAAGTTGGGAACACATTTGCTTCGTCATCTTCATCAACGGAGCAAGTGAACTACTTGGCAAGAAATCAGAGGCAACCAAACAACTCGTACTCTAACACATACAATCCAGGGTGGAGAAATCATCCAAATCTGGCTTGGGGCAATCAAAACCAGCAAATTAATCATTGGAACAAAGGACATTGCCAAATAACCAACCAGGGGTGAATAATCAACAGGGAGATGGAAGAGTGACAAAGTTGGAAGACATGTTTGAAAAATTTATGCAGAAGACCATGGGTTTCATGAATGAGATGAGGATGAATTTTAGAAATCAAGGGGCATTCATTCGGAATCTTGAGGTACAAATGAGCCAAATGGCCGAGAAGCTAAATGAGAGACCTCATGCTTCTTTACCAAGCAACACGGTGATTAACCCACGTGAGTAAGCAAATGCCATAATTTTGAGAAGTGGGAAAGTTTTGGAAGAGGTAGAGCAAGCTGGAAAGGAGGTTGAACAAACTGGAAAGGAAGATTCTGATGAGGAAGTTGATGAAGAGATTGTAGTTGAAGAGAAACCCAGTGGTTTGAAGGAAGAAAGGCAACAGAAGAAAGAGAAATTGCCATTCCCCAAGATACCACCAGAGTTGGCACATCACACCCCACCCGTGCCTTTTCCTCAGAGATTGAAGAAAAAGAATCAGGATAAGCAATTTTCAAAGTTTATTGAAATTTTTAAAAAATTGCATATTAACATTCCTTTTGCAGATGCATTTTAGCAGATGCCGAGTTATGCGATGTTCCTTAAGGAAATCCTATCGAACAAAAGGAAGTTAGAAGATGAGGAAACAGTGATGCTTATGGAGGAATGCAGTGCCATTCTCGAGAAGAAGTTACCCCAGAAGCTCAAAGATCTAGGGAGTTTTACTATTCCTTGTATTATAGGAGATATTACTTTTGATCGTGTTTTGTGTGATTTAGGAGCTAGTATTAATTTGATGCCCTTTCCTATTTTCAGGAGATTGGGAATTGGTGAAGTGAAGCCAACGACCATGTCGTTGCAACTAGCGGATAGGTCAATAAAACACCCGAGGGGGATTATAAAGGATGTGTTGGTGAAGGTGGACAAGATAATTTTTCCAGCAGATTTTGTGGTGTTGGACATGGAAGAGGATAAGGAAATTCCTCTGATTTTGGGCCGACCATTCTTGGCCACAGGGAGAGCACTTATTGATGTGCAGGAAGGAAAGTTACTATTGAGAGTTCAAGATGAAACAGTAACTTTCAATGTCTTTGAGGCGATGAAGTTTCCGTCTGAATCGGATTCATGTTTTAGTGTCGATGTGGTGGACAAATTGGTTCTGGATGCTATTGAAGAGAACACCTTAAAATTACCTCTAGAAGCATGTATAGCCAAATCAAAAATAGTGGAGGTAGATGAGTCAGCTAGTAATGAATGTGCTAGGATGTTAGAAGCACTTCAACCGATTGATGAGAGTCAAGATGTAGAATTTGAGGAGTTTGATTTTGACAAAGAGAAGGAGAAGGAAAAAAATGAAGAACCTCCAAAGCTTGAATTGAAACCTTTACTTTCCCACCTCAAATATGTATATCTTGGAGACTCAGAAACCTTCCTGGTGATCATTAGTTCGGGTTTGAGTAAATTGGAGGAAGAGCGATTGATTAAGGTGTTGAGGGAACATAGACTAGTAATTGGATGGACTATTTCGGACATTAGAGGCATTTCGCCATCATTTTGTATGCATAAGATACTTATGGAGGATGACATTAAGCCTAGGGTGCAACCACAATGGAGATTGAATCCTTCCGATGAAGGAAGTGGTGAGAAAGGAAGTGGTGAAACTCCTAGATGTGGGGATTATTTATCCTATTTTTGACAGTCCATGGGTGAGCTCGGTACAAGTGGTTCCGAAGAAGGGAGGTATCACGGTAGTAAGGAATGAGAGTAATGAGTTGATACCAACTAGGATGGTGACGGGATGGAGAGTGTGCATTGATTACCGAAAATTGAATAAGGCGACAAGGAAGGATCATTTTCCACTATCTTTCATTGATCAGATGTTGGAGAGGTTGGCAGGACATGCCTATTACTGTTTCCTGGATGGGTATTCAGGATACAACCAGATTGCCATTGCTCATGAGGATTAAGAGAAGACGACCTTCACCTGCCCCTATAGCACCTTTGCTTACCGAAGGATGCCTTTTGGGTTATGCAATTCACCAGCGACATTTCAGAGATGCATGATGTCGATCTTTGGAGACATGGTGGAACGGTTCATAGAAGTCTTCATGGATGACTTCTCAGTTTTTGGTTCGTCTTTTGATAATTGTTTAACTAATCTTTCTCTTGTTTTGCAGCAATGTAAGGAGACGAACTTGGTGCTCAATTGGGAGAAGTGTCACTTAATGGTTCAAGAGGGAATAGTACTTGAGCGTAGGATTTCAAAGGACGGAATAGAAGTTGACCGAGTAAAGACAGAAGTGATTGAGAAGCTACCACCACTATCAAATGTCAAAGCGGTCCAAAGTTTCTTGGGGCATGCGGGGTTTTACAGACGATTCATCAAGGATTTTTCTAAGATTTCTAAACCCCTTTGCAATTTGTTGAATAAAGATGTTGTTTTTGACTTTAATGATGAATGCATGCATGCCTTTCTAACTCTAAAAAATTATTAGTATCTGCACCTATTATTGCAGCTCCCGATTGGGGACTGCCATTTGAACTAATGTGTGATGCTAGTGATTTTGCTCTAGGGGTAGTTTTAGGACAGAGGAAAAACAAAGTGTTGCATGTAATTCAGTATGCTAGCAAAACACTCATTGATGCACAATTGAATTACACCACCACTGAAAAAGAATTGTTAGCTGTAGTTTTTGCTTTTGACAAGTTTAATTCATATTTGTTAGGTGCAAAGGTGATCATCTACACGGACCATTCAGCACTCAGGCACCTTTTGGCAAAGCAATAAGTAAAACCTCGGCTGATAAGATGGATTTTACTACTTCAGGAGTTCGAGTTGGAAATTCGAGATAAGAAGGGGTCGGAAAATGTTGTGGCAGATCACTTGTCAAGGATTGAGAGACCAATCAAGGGAACTGAGGAGGAAATCCCAATTAGAGAAACATTTTCGGATGAGAAACCGATGAGAGTGGATGAAGCACCATGGTATGCAGATTTTGGAAACTATTTGTCATCAAGGGTGCTCCCAAGTGGTATGGCGTACCAACAAAAGAGAAACTTTTTCTCAGATTTGAAGTACTACTTTTGGAAAGAGCCATTTTTGTACAGATACTGTGCTAATCAAATGATACGGAGATGTGTCCCGGAGGAGGAGATGGAAAGCATTATGCGGCATTGTCATGAGAGGGAAGTAGGTGGCCATTTTGGAGGAGCTAGGATAGCAGCCAAGGTTCTACAATCGGGGTTTTATTGGCCAACCCTCTTTAAGGATTCCTTCTGAATGATTCAAGAGTGTGACCAATGTCAACGGATGGGTAATATTTCAAAAAGAGATGAGATGCCGTTGAACAACATCTTGGTGGTTGAGCTTTTTGATGTGTAGGGGATTGATTTCATGGGTCCCTTCCCAAGTTCTTTTGGGAACACATATATTTTGGTGGCGATGGACTACGTGTTGAAGTGGGTCGAAGCAGTTGCATTACGTACTAATGATGCTAGGGTAGTGATTAGGTTTGTGAGAAAGAATATTTTCTCAAGGTTTGGGGTACCATAGGCAATCATTAGTGATGAAGGATCCCACTTTTGCAATAGGCAAATGGATGTGTTGTTGAGTATTTTGTTAGGCAAATGGATGATGCATTATGGGCCTATAGAATTGCATTTAAGACTCCTATTAGTATGTCTCCATTTAGGATGGTTTATGGGAAAGCATGTCACTTGCCGGTAGAACTCGAGCATAAAGTATACTAGGCAGTCAAGCAGCTAAACATGGACTTGAAAGCTACTGGGGAAGAAAGGATGTTGACTTTGAATGAACTCGATGAGTTTCGTCTCGAAGCATATGAGAATGCCCAGATTTACAAGGAGAAGACAAAGAGGTGGCATGAGAAGCATATCCGGAAGAAGAACTTTGAAGTAGGATAGAAGGTATTGTTGTTCAATTCTAGACTTAGGCTTTTTCCTGAAAAACTTAAGTGTAGATGGTCCGGACCATTCACAGTGACAAGAATTCACCCATACGGAGCGGTGGAAGTGTCACATGATGAAAAAGGCACCTTTACGGTCAATAGACAGAGATTGAAGCCCTACATAGATGGGATGCTGAGTTACAAATCAATCCCAATCCGGCTTGACATTCCGACATGAAAGACATACGAGAGTCGAGCTATCGACTATAAACAAGCGCTTCTTGGGAGGCAACCTAAGTGTTTTTAATTATTTGTTTTTCAATTTGGTTGTTTGAATTTGTTTGAATTCATGATGAGTTTGTTTGAATTTTAATTGGTATGTTTTTAGGTGTTTCAGGTGAAATTTTCAGCGAAGGAAAGGATGCAAAATGCTCCAGACTTCACTGGGGCGAAGATGTATTCTTCGCCGTGGCGAAGCAACCTGGAAATCATGTCAGCTCTTGGAAATTTTTGCCGCGGCGAAGAAGGTGCGACTAAATTTGACTAAGGCATTTCGCCGCGGTGAAGATTGTTCTTCGCTGGGGCGAAGTAAGCTGAAAAAAAAAACATGTAGCCTCTATAAGTTTTTGCCGCAGCGAAGGAAAAGTTTTTGCCGCAGCGAAGAATTTTCCTTCGCTGCGGTGAAACCTGGGTTTTTTTTAGGGTTCTTGAAAGATGAACTTCGCCATGGCGACGGTGGTTTTCTATAAATATCCACTTTTCTTTTTCATTCTTCACGCGACTCTTCATATCCACTTGAGAGAAAAATTTTCAAACTTCAATCCTTTGCCTTCCCAATGTTTACCCAACCAAATTTCTTGCTCCTTAACCCTCCTAAACACCAAAGCAACTCTTTTCAACAACAATTTTAGCGAAAATTTCACCAAAATTTTTGGAACAAGAATTTGGGGTTTTTCAATCTAGGCTATTTCTGGCTGAATTGGTGGCGAATAATCCTTCATATTGGTAAGTTCTCAAGTACCTAAAGCTCTGTATCACACAATTTCAAGTTTTAAATTGTAGATCTGAAAAAAATTGAATGTGGTTGAGTTGTGGAATTCGGGTGATTGTGAGCTTTGATTTTGTTAGAGGAAGGATTGTTTGGATGTTGTGTGACTTGGAGGAGTGTGGATTTTGAGTTTTGAAGTGTTTAGGTTGAATTTAAAAAATTTTAGTTTGGGGGTTGAGGTGCGAATTTTTGGAAGTTTTGTCAATTGTTGCAGGATTGAATTGGTTGTTGTAAGACCTTTAGGCTTGAATTTTTGGGGTGCATTTTTGGAGTTGAACTATAATTTTAGAGAAAATGCCGGTCAAAGCCAAGCATCAATACAAGGGCAAGGGAAAAGGAAAGAAAGTGGATGACCGCTTCGTGAGTGAGGAGGCCCGGCAAAGATATGAAGGGGCTATCAAAAGAAAGGATAAGGGCTTTGTCCCTGAGCGCGGGTTGACCATGAGTTACGCCTTAGAATGGAGTCGAGGGAGACAGTGGGAAGTGTTTTGAGTGCTCATGCACAGCCGGCTGTAGAGCCACTTGTGAGGGAGTTTTATGCCAACCTCCCGGATTGTGAAGAGGGTATGGCATTTGTGAGAGGGGTTGATGTGCCATTTTCGGAAAAGGTGATCAATGAGTTCTATAAACTGCCTAGGATTGTTCGGGATGATTACGCGAGTTTTAAGAGGTCAAGTTATGACGATAATATCATTCTTCCGGTCATTGCAAAATCGGGTGCAACTTGAGCAGTGTCGAAGAAACAAAAGAAAACCCTCAAGGGAACAGATTTAACACCAATGGCTCGACTGTGGCAGTATTTTGTTAGTGCGAAGATGATACCGGAAACGCACTATAGCACAGTAACTAAAGAGAAGGCAGTATTGCTTTATTCCATTGCCACAGGAAAGACTATTGATGTGGGAGATACTATATGGAATAGCATTAAGCATGCCTCCAAACAAGGGCGAACAAGTTATGCTTTTCTGCATCTCATTACAGCTTTGTGCATTCAAGCTGGAGCCAAGGTTAATGATGATGAGCAACGTCTTGATGCTGCCCCAGTCCTAGATTCAGATTTTTATCAAAAGCATTTTGTAATACTAGGATACTCATAAAAATACATAAGGTAAAATATATTTATATCAGCAAAAGTAGATGGGCCCAAAATTTTCTTTTATTACACATAAACATTCTTATTACCAAGTAAGGTATCATTTACAAAAAGTTATCAAAAACAGTGGACAGTGTAACTATTGCTCCTCGCTTGTCGAAGCCAATCCGACCGTGTCCTCACCTAGATCCTGCAAACACAAAGAAAAACAACGAGGTGAGCACAAAAATAATGCTCAGTAAGTAAATCCTCTACTCGTCTGTCCTCGTAACTCTTTCTCTTAATTCTTTCGTCACACACTTCTCGTCTCATTTATTTTTCTCTTTCTGCTTCTCTTTTTCACACAACTCTCTTTTATTAATTTTCTATTGTAAGTCACGGCCTCATCTTACCGGAGGCACGACCGAGTGGAGTTCACAAAGCACCAACCCACTCTTCATGACTTTACTCATTCTCTCTTTATCCTTTCTCACTTGAATGTCACGACCTCATCTTACCGGAGGCACAGCCGGGTGGAGTTCACAAAGCACCAACCCACTCGGGTGGAGTTCACTAAGCACCAACCCGCTCTTCGAGTTATTCTCATTCTCTTTTCACTCTTAAAGTATCTCATTCACAAAGTTCTCTACTCTTTCTCAAGCTACTTCCCAATGTACACTTAATGCATATGGATGGTTCATGCTTAAAATTTCTTACTTAATGCACTTATGAAATTCACAAATGCAATGTTGCATCAAAGATAGTCATTTTGCACAGGTTTTATTCAAGGCATAACTCGAGTTATACACATCGGATTTTGGTCTCGTTTTAAAGCCTAGAGACAGGGCTACAACTTTTATGTTTAGGTCTCAGCCCAGTTTAATAGGCAAGATGCCCAAAAATCACTAAGAAGGTCACGGTTGTGACAGGGCAACCATGATAACATGTTTTCACTTAGGCATTTCATCAAAGAATAGTTGTGCATAAACAAACCCTAATTCAATTATCATTCAATTTGTTTTCTAAACCATCCAAAATGAGAAAATAATTCTCTTGTAACATCACCATAACCCCACGGCATAACACTCCCACAATACTTCTCCAATTCTTTCAATTTCAACCCATCATCAAACCATCACAAACACTCCTCATATTCAACTAAATCCAACAACAAGCATAAATAATCATCCATCTCATCTCAATCTCTCAATAATCGTAACACATGCATAATTACAAGAAATCTCTACACACTTAATTTTCTTAAACTTTAGCTTGAGTTAGATTTGGAGTGGAATATACTTACCTTATGCTTAAGTAGTCTCTCCTAAGCTCTCTACTTTTGTTGGATTCAAATCTTCTCTCAACCCTAAGCATAAACTTCATAAGAACTCAACTTTTACACAAATAAATCATAGATAAAGAGCATGAATCATTACCTTTTGAAGCCTAAAATCAAAACCCTATGAAAAACCACTCAGAAGCCCTCAAAATCCTTGGAAGACTGAATGAAAATTTGAGAGAAAATGGGGGAGGAGTGTGGCAGTGGAATGAAGAAAATAAGGGTTTCAAACCCTTAACACTTTAGTTTATAAACACACTTTCCCATTTTGCCCTTACTCTTTCTTAAAAATTCCATCTATGTCCCTTAGTCAATTACCATAATGCCCTAATTTTATTACATTCTCCATGAAATTCTATCTCTTTTCACTCCCCAATTTTCCAACTAATTTTAAGTGAAAAGACCATTTTACCCCTAATGAAAGTTTAAGGGATTTTCTTCACATTTTTCTCAAAATAAATTTAACAAAATTCAACTAAGGGCCAACCAACAAAAAAATAACAATATGCAAGCTCAATTGAGAAAAAAATCAATAAATATTCAAGCAATGCAACAATAATCTAACTACATACCTCAAGTGGGGTGTTACAGGGCACCATCTAAATCTATCGAGAAGACACCATATAAGATGTGGTATGGTAAACCTCCTAGTCTCAAATATATGAGAATTTGGAGTTGTCTAGCCTATGTCAAGATTGTCAAGACAAATAAGTTGGACGTTAGATCTGAGAAAGATCAATTTATAGGGTATCCCAAAAATAGTTTGGGATATTATTTTTACTTCCACACTGACCATCGAATTCGATCAGCAAGAATGCACACTTTCTTAAGAAAGAGTTCTTAGAAGAAGGTGGAACGAGAAGAAAAACCGTGCTCTAGAAAGAGTCCGGGGAGCCTCGGATTGAAAATACTCAAATGGGTGGTCCCTCTCAGGAAACCTTAATACCTTAAACAATTTCTGTTCGTAAATCATCTAGAGTATCTTGACCTTCGGAAAGATATGGATTACTTCTTGAAGAGATTTTTGAATCTATCATGATTGGAGAAGTCAATCATGGTGATGATCTTAGAAGTTATGAAGAAGCAATATTTATCGATTCTGGAAAATGGCTAGAAGTTATGAATTCTGAGATAGAATCCATGCATGCTAATCAAGTATGGACTCTCGTTGATCCTCTAGAAGGAATAGTTCCTATTGGAGGTAAATGGATCTTTAAGAGAAAGATTGGCAAAGATGGAAAGGTAGAGACGTACACAACAAGACTAGTTTCAAAAGGTTATACCAAAAAACAAGGGTTGGATTATGAGGAAACTTTCTCACCAGTCGCTATGCTTAAATCAATCAGAATTATGCTAGCCATAGCTGCACATTATGATTATGAGATATGGCAGATGGATGTCAAAACAACATTCCTCAATGGATTTATTGAGGAAAATATCTACATGCAACAACCTATAGGTTTTGTATCCAGTTCTAAAAGAAATAAATTGTGCAAGCTACATAAATCCATGTACAGGTTAAAATAAGCTTCAAGAAGCTGGAACATCCAGTTTGATGAAATAATCAAAACGTTTGGTTTTATAAAGAATCTGGATGAACCCTGTGTTTATAAATGAACAAAGGATCATGTAGTCATATTTCTCATATTGTATGTAGATGACATACTATTGATGGGAAATAACATTGGGATGATGACTGAAGTTAAGTTGTGGTTATCTGGAACTTTCTCCATGAAAGACTTAGGAGAAGCGACCTACATCCTAGGAATTCGTATCTATAGAGATAGAACGAAAGGATTAATAGGCTTATCCCAGAAGATGTACATAGAAAAGATGTTGAAACGATTCAGCATGCAAGACTCCAAAAGGGGAATTTTTCCTTGCATTCACGGAATTCATCTTTTAAAAGATATGAGTCCAAAGACTGATCAGGAGCGTGAGTGGATGCATGAGATACCCTATGCCTCAGTCGTAGGTAATCTCATGAACGCTATGTTATGTACTAGACCTGATATTGCAAATGTTGTGAGTGTTACAAGCAGATATCAGTTCGAGCCGGGGGAAAAACACTAGTCAGCTATTAAGACGATCCTTAAGTACTTAAGAAGAACTAAGGATCTAATACTAAGTTATGGGGGTTCAGAGTTGAAAATTGATGGATACTCTAATTCTAATTTTCAATCAGATGTGGATGATAGAAAGTTTTCATTCGGGTTCATTTTCACATGCAATGGAGGTGCAGTCAGTTGAAAGAGTTCAAAACAGTCAACTACTACCGATTCCACTACAGAACCTAAATACATTGCTGCTTCAGAAGTAGCAAAGGAAGCCGTCTAGATGCGCAAGTTCATGATTGAACTTGTTGTGGTTCCAAACATGGTTTACCTAATAACCTTATACTATGACAATATTGGTGCTATTGCACAGGCAAAGGAGCCAAGGGCGCACTAGAAGTCAAAACATTTTTAGCGTAAATATCACATTTTGAGAGAATTTGTTGGAGCAAGAGAAACTCTAGTGCAGAAAACACCTTTAGCAAAGAATGTAGCTGACCCACTCACTAAAACGATGACATAGAAGCAGTTGGACTATCATCTTGAGAAGATAGGTATTAGATGCTACAGCAATCGGCTCTAATGCAAGTGGGAGTTTTGTTAGTGTATGCCCTAGGAACCAATCGTGTTGTCAGTTTAAGGACATTATATCTTGTAAATGTATCATGAATAAAAGAAAGTGTTCTTATTTCACATGTTGATTTACTGCTTCATTTATATTATAATTAACATTGCATGTGAAATGTCCGGATGACACAGATCTTTAGAAGATCAAATCATCGAAGAATTCCCTATGCAAGTAATGTTAATTGGGCAATAATATTGCATAGTAAGCATGCTGAATGTCTCTATTGAATATCATGTCATGGTATTAGTGTGGGTGATTATAAAAGGTGTGTCACTAAGACATTAGTATAGATAAACGGTTAGTGAACTATTCAAAAATGATCAGTTACGATGAATCACATGGATGTGGTCAATGATGCATCATAAGATCATGCTAGTGTATCACTAATCCTTAGACTTGAGACATCACGGTTGAATTCAACATAGGATGCATAGGGTTTATATGGTGTATAAGCACGAGACTAGTCATGTCTTGTGTAATAAACCAGTTTGATCATATGTTATTCATGTGCGAGGACAAGTGATGGTCAAGATGGGACCCGTTAACTCAAAATAGTCTAATCTCGAGTTACCAGACAAATGTCAATAAAAATTGGAAAAGGGAAATCTCTGGCCAAAGTATAATGAATGTCAGATGAAAAGTAATTTCATGTTGACGAGTTCTATTGTATCGATTGACAATTCGATTAAAGATTAAGTTAAGGGTTTTGACATACCATGAACCATTCTTAATTGGGATTAGATGACGGAGGGATTTTACTACACAATACATACGATCAGAAAAGGTTCATTAGAGTTTACACTTCATTGTGGTTTAGGGGTTATGGAACATTGCTAGATGTCTACTATAATCAGTGAGAGTTTCGATTATAAAGAGTTATAACAAAACATATCGAAATCCGATATTAGGCCCATGGCTAGATCACAGTGAACTAAAATGGTCACACATAAAACCAAGCTCAAGGAGAGAGAGTAATATATATCATTAATAGGATTAATGATGTTCGAACGTAAACGATTGCATCCGGATTAATGTATTGGTGAGAAATGATTATCTATGAATAGCTAGCACTAACCAAGGGTAATAATGATTTATTAAATATTATTATTAAATTGGATTCAATGATAGAGGCAAAAATGCATTGGTTTTATTCTGAAGGGTTAGAATATTTAATGAAATTAAAATTTGGTTTAATTATGAATTAACCATAAAACCAAGGACTTGACATAAATGTTTATTCTCAAGTTAATTTTAAATTGTTTGAGGCCTTCCCTAAACAATTTAAATTTACACTTTGTGCCCATGGTATATAAATGAAGTATTATACCATTTTAAAGAGAATTGAATCAACTGAAACAAAATCACTCTCTCATTTTCTCTCTCACTCTCTCGGCTCTCTCTTCCTTGACTTATGTGGATCACATTTTGAGGTTCTTCAAGTTCACTTGAAGAACTAAGATTTCAAGAAAGAAGATTCAAGTGTTGAATAGCAAAGGAGTAGGTAATATTCCATCCTTACCTTGAAATTTTTTGGGCTTATGTGTTATGTTTGTGTTCTACCTTTCATCCATCATCTTGTTAATCCATTTTACACCATTTCCATGTCCAAAAGGCATGAATCCCAACAAGATAACCCTTGATGAAGAAGTATGAATCCTTCTACTTCTTGTCACTTAACTTGAGGCACGTCCCCAGATGCATTTGGTCATGCCTTAGAGTAATTTGATATTGGCCCTTCTCTTTATCATGCTCCTTGAGATAATACAAGTACAAGAGATCATGCAACCCAAACTCCTCTCTCTCACACTTAAGATCTCCAAGGATAATAGTAATTTCCATCGATTCGGCATCAATTGAGATAAAGCAATCATGAAGTGGTCCAACACCTTTGGGCCAACTTGGGAAACGAAAACCTTAGCCCATCATAGAATGGTTGCTCATAAATACTCACCCAGCCAGGGACATCCCAGTCGACCCTCTAGTTGGCTCTTGGTATGCAGATGCAAATCGAGTTAGGTATTTTGTACATATACCGTAGCTACCACTCGTCATCCCTAACAAAGATTGACTTGAAGTTGGCAATGAGACTACCATTAGGTGACCAGCTCGGTTCATCCCTGAAACAACCACTCGTCAAAGGCTCATCAGAAATGTTACTCATCTCTCCACTGTCATGCTCACTGGATTCATCCTCACTCAACTCAACTTGGTCTTGCACTGCGTGACTAATGTGCTAGGCTATATTAACTCCTTGAGACCTTGCAGGTCCCCCCTTAGGTATCAAAATATAGGTACCGGCTCTCTCATAGTCATTCCCCTAATCTATCTTCGTCTAATCTGGCTTGATTTGGATGATTTGTGAGATAGTTATGTCAAGCTTCGAGTCACCACTTGGCTCACCCTAGAAAAAATAACCAGGTAAACAGGTTGTTCCACTTGACCTAAATCTCTACTCGACTAAACCTCCAGTCGACTTGACCCTTCACACCGAGTGGTGGAAATTAGCAAAGCTCCAAATGTGAGAAACCTTCCACTCGACTCGACCCTTCACACTTGACTCAACCCTTCACACCATGTGGTGGAAATCAGCAAAGTTCCAAACGTGAGAAACTTTCCACTAAATTGACCCATCACATTGAATGGTAAACCCCTACATCTCAGATTCCTCTTCTCCAAAAGATCCAAACTCCTTTGAAATCCCACAAAAGAAAACCAAAAATCTCAAAATTAGTCAAAATTCACCAAAAGAACACTACAAATAGCAACAAATTTCCCAAAGGATTCGATTAACCGAAAAAAATTAGCACAAGTTTTTGAATCTCAGATCTTCATATATTTTGCAAAAAACTCCTGAAAAAACCCAACAAACACACTTTTCTTCCAAACAATGTGATGAACCTTGTCAAAACTATAGAAAAATTGTAAAAAATAAGAAGACAACAGAGAACTGAGAAAGAACGAAGAGTTTACCATGATTCCACACCAAAAATATTCAAAGAAGTTTGAAGTCCTCCTCTGCGATGAAATCCTCTCTCCAAAGTGTAACGCTTTCCTAGAAATGCAAATGAGAAACTTTGAAAAGACACATGCTTTTAATAAATGGAAGTCATTTCAAAAGAGACATGTGCTGCATGGCCATAATGCCTAGAGAAATTCAACTTCTCATTTTCCCGCCTGTTACCATCAAAAGTCTAGTCGTGCACGTGTCCTCCATGTGACTAAAACTCATTCAGCCCAATTGTACATGTTAATCAAGTCTAGCCGACTCAATGTCTTGAGACTATCAATTGGCATCCAACCAAGTGGCAATTAAAGCCACTTGCCCTTAATCAATTGAGTCTTCTCCATTGGGCTTAGCGCAAATGGGCAAACCGATGATGCCCAAGTACACAAGCTAAAATCCCCACCAAGTGAATTGAAGATGTTTTTTTTCCCAACAAGGAACAGGCCACCCACCCCTACTTGGCTTAGTTTACCAAGTGGGAATAACCTTCAATAGAATGATAATACTAGGTTGCGCCTCCGATTTACTCGGCCTGACCTTAGCTACTAGTAATAGATTGAATGAAGTACATTCATCATATCTCCACTCAGTGAGGCAAGCCGAGTGGATCAATATAGACGCCCTCTCCACGCATTGTCTCCACTCACCCATATAAGTCGTGTAGGAACCATGTCATGGAAAGTGCGAAATAACAAAAACATTCTTGTCATGGCATGATTTCCTTACCTAAGATCATGATTCATACTGAATAATCAACATATAAAACCATACAAGGTTATGTGGTTTACCTCCGGTGGCAGTGCCTCCTCTAAATCTTTCCAACTAGTCGCTATCAATCCAACGTAAGATTGAGTCTATTGGTATCCACATGAAGGCAGGCTCAGGGTCACCCTACAATTGATTGCTAGATCAATCAAATGGCTTAAGTGAAGGTGGTGGAATTATGTGAGAAAAATTCACACAAGGTAGCTAGGGTTTGGCATGAATGGAAGAGTTAATTTTGTTATTCAATTTGCAAAATTAACTTTATGAGAATTGCTCTATTAAATCAAAACCTAATGACCCTTTATATAGGAAATCCCAAATAAGAATCCAATAAATTGTAAATCCTTCATTCCTATTTCGATTGGATTATAATCCTTTTAATTCCTATTTGAATTGGATTGCAATCCTTGATACAAGGGATTAGAATATCTCTTAAAGATATTCTCCTTAAATATGAATCCTAATTAAATAAATATTCCTATTTATTTAATTCACATATAAATACATATTCTAATTAAATAAATATTACTATTTATTTAATCCGTATATATTTATATATATTTATCATATTTAATTTAATTAAATATATATTCTCCATATTAATTAAAATTAATATGATTCCAATTTTGCTAAAAATTCTCCCAATAAATTGGATAATGGTGTCAACCCTGTTAGCAAAATTACCAAAGTGACCTTTTCGTGCATAATGACGAAAATGCCCTTGGACTCCCAAATTACCGAAATACCCTTTTCCCCAAGGACAAGTTGGTCCTTCCATTTCTATTTCTTACTTAAATAGCTTCTATGTGTGTGACTTAAAGGCTCTTCACTTTGTCGGCAGTGTCCCGATAACTAATTAAGCATCAAGTAATTACTGTTTTCGTACGCCAATCAAGATTGGTCTCTGGCAAGGCATTATGATCCCCGATAAGTAAAGAACCAGTGATTTAGGCATACCTTGTCTTCAGTATGGTTACCATGCAATTTGATCCATTTCCTCATCTTTTATCTCATAAAGGCTTGAGGTACAGAAGTAGTGTCTACCTCAAAAGTTGCCTTAACATGTTTTATATTTGGTTCTTGAATCTTACGACTATTAGATTCGAGCACCAACTCGATTTCACTGTGGCCATAGATTTGAGGTCGTAGTTCTTTAACCAAATATCTCGTCGAGATAAGATCTCCTATAACCAAGAGTGATGATGAATCCTTTGTTGATTCACCGTAGCTAGACCTGGCAAAACGGGTCTAGACCCGCGGGTTAACCTTGTACCTAGGTAACAAAATATAGGGTACGGGTCTAATGTATTGGACTCATTTTTCTAGACCCGTACCAGGCCTGGCCCATATATTTAATGAGTTATACGAGTCAACCCGCAGATGCCCGTAGGAACTCGTGAAAAATATATAAAAAAAAGAAAGAAAGAAAGAAAGGGATTTGAAAATGAAATCCCTAAATTTTAGAATCAGTTTGACAGTTCAACTAAGTCTTTCACTCTCATCTCATTCTCATCCCATCGTCGCCATCTCTGATCTCCTCTCTCTCAAGTTTCACCGTCGCAAGTTGCAACTCACCATCTCCTCGGTCCTCTCTCTCGCGGTCGCCATCTCCTCAGTCAGTATTGGTACGAAACCTTCACAGTTCACTTCCTTCTTTCTAGTTCCTTAGGGTTTCAAAATCAGACTCAAAATGCTCCATCTCTATTGCAATCTCCATCATCCATCTCCTCTTCTACTCCTTCCTCTACAAAAACAATTTCTTCCTACTCCCTCTCCCATCAAGTACGCAATCTTTCTCTCTTCATTTTAACTTGTTTTAATCTTTCTAGCATTTCATTTAACGATTTTTTTTAATTATTTAACAGCCGAGTGAAGTTCAATTTAAATGAGGATTTTGTAAAGATTACGAAGATTTCGATAGCGGTAAACAGCAAGAAGAGTGAAAGGAGTAGTAGAGAGGGTTCGAGCGATGAGAAATGGGTCTATGAAGGGTTCATTATAGAGTCACTACCCAGTGGTATGTTTCGAGTTCGTTTAGATAATGAAGAATTGATTCTTGGTTATATTTCGGGAAAGATTATGTAGAATTTTGTTCGTGTATAACTGGAGATAGAGTCAAGGTTGAAGTAAACCGTTATGATACAAGCAAGGGTCGAATAATTTATAGAATTCGCAACCGAAGTTCCAACGGTTAAGTTGTTGATTAATCTTGATTGTAATTTTTGTATTCAAATTAATTGTTATGAAAATTCATAAATTGATATTTATGTGTGCATGATGCAGGTTGTTGGGTAGATTATCATATTGTTGATATAAAGGTAACATTGGTACAGGTTATAACATGAAATGGTTTTCATTCAGTAAAGTTGATGGTTCTTTTCTTCATTATTTTTCATTTATTTATATTTGGGTTGAGGAACTCAGTGACATTAGTAGATTATGAGAGTTAAATTTGTAATATGAATGAGGAAATGTAGTTTGCAACCTAAGACGCAATGATTTCAAGTAATGGATTGTTAAATATGTTATTGACCATAAACTCCTTCACATGGTTATTCATAGCCAGAAGGTCAAAATGAGAAGTATTTGTAGCTCAATTTCAGATAAGGCATCTAAATTTCATTATGAAGCTTGGTTGATTGTGTAATACTAAGAATATTTTGTCCTGTTTTGTTGCAGGTGAATGTTATGTTGTGGATGGCCGCATATTATTGTAGTTTATTGAGAGGTGTTAATGTCACATGTTTGTGAGTTGTGATAGAAGAGGATTATAGTATGTGTCTATGATTTTATTTATACCTCTATATAGTTAATTTGTTGAGGTATGTATACCTATTTTTTATTATTATTGTGATTGTAATTTGTACTCATGACATGATTGAGAGTAATAAAGAGTTGAAGAATAAATCCTTATATTTGAATTAGCAAATTGAATGAGTAGGTTGTGGGTGGCTCAAGGAAGAATTGTGATGTTATTACTCCAACTGTGAATGGTAAGCTTAAAAGTAATTAAGAAGAGAAACAACCTTGATGTATAGAGAGCTTAAGAATTTGTGGTTGCAAAGTGAAGGAAGTTGGTACACCTGTTCCTGTTCCTTCAATGTTTGTGTTCATGCATGGTTTCTGCTTATTGTGTTGTTGAATTTAATCCACATACTAAATTCAATAAACCCATGTTTATTTTGGTTCCTATTTGTTTATATTCTAAATTGAATTGAATTTAGAGTAGTTGATTTAGGGGGTGTAAATGTAAAAAATTAAAATTGTAGGAATTTTGGGGGTGTAACTACATAATTGAAAATTTTTAGGGTGAAACTGTAAAAACTAAAACCTAGAGAGAGAAAAAATGGGTACCCGCGAGTCCACCCATACCTGTATAGGGCAAGGTACGGGTCCAATATTTTGGACCTGTATTGGACCCGTACCCGTGAAGACCCAACCCGTACTCGGCCATTAGACCCGTATTGGACTCGTACCCGTGAAGACCCAACCTGTACCCGACCCACCTACCTGTTTTGCCAGGTCTAACCATAGCCATAGTGTACTTTGATATAACCAATCGCCACCGTTCTAGTAATCCCTAAAAGAGAAGATGTTAGGCTAGTGTCAAATCACATAGACATTTACAAACGACACTCTGGTGATCTCAGGTTGAAGGATAACATGTTCTACCATCTGTAAGAGGACATATTCCACAAACATTGGGTTTACCATCTTGTATGGAATCCTCTTATGGGCTAGTTCAGTGTACTTGTACAATCAAGCACCCATGCGTTGCACCAAGTTGATGCTTGCAACCTTGACATGTGAGATATGTCACTACCTTTCGATAGGGTCGTTTAACGCATTGATAGTCTCTCCGTATAATCTGTGTCCTTGGTCAAATTTATACTATGACTACTGATGCGTGTTTCTTACAACATGCAAAACTAGCAAGTGCACTAGTCGCTCAAGTAATAAAGTGATGGGTAGGATATCGTTCCCATGAGGACTGTTAGCAAAGCACTAAGTTTCCTAACGTTATCAAGTTGAAGTAAATATCGATTCTTGGATGGTGGGAGCAAATTGTAATGAAAAAAGAAACAAAAATGAAATTAAACAAAGAATTAAATCTTAATTAGAAAGCAAAATGAAACACAGAATACAATTAAAGTAAAACGGGTAGGTTTGACTTCGTTTGGACTTTTATGGGTTAAACCTAAATTACACTATTTTCACATTCATGCGCAATGGTTGTAAATCGGATTCACTATATGTTAAAGATACCCTCTCGGGCTATGTTTTCCTATTCATCTTTATTAACATTCCGCACCCAACAATTGAAGGTTATAATTCTAAATTCATTAAGCACAAAATCCTAAATTGTTTCATTAATTCTTGAATCTATCTCTAGCATCCAATACTAAATGTTGATTACCCAAGAAGCCTAACATGAATTATTCCCAATCTCATCATGTTCATCACAACAGCTCAATTTCAGAGTAACACACAACCAAGCTTATTCACATGAAATAACACAATCAATACTTAACCCATTTAAAATCCAAACTACAATCAAGCCCTAACCCATAAAAGATTAGTTCATAGCTAAATTATACTACAAAACGAAAAACAGAAATAAACGTTAAACATAATGAAACTGAGATGAAAGATAAGAAATCTCCCCAAAAGATGAATCTCTAGTCAAAATCTGATCTTCCCTTAAACAATCCGAAAAACTCAAAGCTTTACTCTAAGAAAAGTGTAAAAACGGCTAAACCTAAAGCTGAAGATCCCTTGGCAAAAGGTTAAGTTTTTCTTTATACTTAGTCCAAAAACCAACCAAAACACGCACAACACGAAACTGGTGCTTTACAAAACTGAATAAGTTGACTGTCGCCGCGGCGAAGAAAGATTCTTCGCCGCGGCGAAGAATGAAGAAATCCCAAATCGTTTCTCGCTTACTCGCCGCGGTGAAGACAATTTCTTTGCCGGGGCGAAGTCCTTCAAGAGTCTGAATTACAGAACTGCCACTCTGCTTGCTTCTTCGTCGATTCTCGGCTCTCTTCCTTGGGAACAAGCTTCATCTTGCTTTGTCCTGCTCGGAACTCTCCTATCTTCTGAGATCCGCTAATTTCTGAGTCATAACTATCCAATTTTGTCTTTATTTGCTCAAAAAGTCCATTTTAACCTGAAACACGAAAAGTAAAGAATTAAGCACCAATTCAGGTAAAAATGCACTAGAAAGTACCTGAAATCTGACAAAAAGATCAAATAAAAACTGTATAATTTACGGATTATCAACTACGAATGGTTTAAGAAGGGCCACCATTTGTGCTCATAGCGTTCTCAAAATTAAGATTTATAACACTTAATTCCCTCATCACTGGTTCCAACCTTTCTAAGGACATATACTATTTTCTTTACGCATAGTAAATAGACATTACAGTATATGCTCATAAATAAGCAATGCCTTTTATTCATTTGTTTGAAATGAGTTTACAAGAACTAAATCGTTGGCTCTATACACCTACTCTAACAAGCCGAATGGACTATTGGGCACCACACTATTGAGCATTGTGTGACTCGGTCTAAAACTTTCACTTAGCCCAATACCTTCATTCAGTCGTGTGAGTCTTAGTTAGACCAACACCTTCATTCAATT
The DNA here is from genome assembly GCF_008641045.1 of Pistacia vera. NCBI lineage: Eukaryota > Viridiplantae > Streptophyta > Magnoliopsida > Sapindales > Anacardiaceae > Pistacia > Pistacia vera. The sequence goes on along the minus strand of NW_022195107.1, from coordinate 1,658 downwards.
GTGTAAGTCTTGCTCGGCCTAAAGCATCCTCATTCGGCTAAGTACACCTTCACTTGGCCTAAAGTACCTTCACTCGGACCAACACCTTTATTTGGCAGGTAAGTCTCACTAGGCTTGACACCTTCATTCGACCTGATGCCTCACTTGGCCTAAAGCATCCTCATTTGGCCTAACACACCTTCAGTTGGCCTAAAGTACCTTCACTTGGCCTGACATCTTCATTCGACCTAATGCCCTTACTTAGCCTAAAGCAGCTTCATTTGGCTTGATGCCCTCACTCTGCTTAAAGCATCCTCATTCGGCCTAGTACACCTTCACTCGGCCTAAAACCTTCATTCAGCCTAATGCCTTTGCTTGTCCCGACATCTCCGCTCGGACTGGACTACTCTCTAAGTCAAGTATCTCTTAACTCAGAGAGTCAGGGACAAACTATATGGGCCAAAAATCGCAATGCGCCTTATCAAACTCAAACACAAAACATCTACTACATGGCCCAATGCCATGGCCCAATTCCGGATGGATCTATGCTAAGACCCATACAATGAGTCAGCCCATTGTAGCAACCAAGCTACTCACAAGTTGAATCCTCCAATTACTAAGGCCTTGCCCCAAATTGGATCTCATCGTTAACCCATTTGGGCTTAGGCCTATCGGCCCATGGCCACTTCAAAGAACCCAAATTTCTATTCATATCCTAATTCATCTAAGATCTTGAATCTTACATGAATTAGGACTCTTACTGTTGCAAAGGCAAGTAAATCGGGACTTTCCTAGTGGCTCAAACTCTAGCATCATGAACTTAGAGTTCTACTAGGATTCATGTGCCTAGGCTCACTATATAAACAGAGGTCATGCCTCTCATTATGAATTCAATATTCAATACCACCTACTTGCTCCTAAAGTTCTTGCTCCTAAGAATCACCGTCACCTTCGCTATAGTTCTAGTCTCCGACGAAACTCTGGTTACCTTTCCTCCTCGTAGCCCTAACTAAATTATCCTTTTCAACCTTGAGCGTGAGAGTGCCTATGATAGACACCACACCGGTGTTCCTTGTGAGCTTCATACTTACTTCTTTGTGTGTGTTGGTCCAACAAATTATTAGTGGCCTCAACCTCATAGGATCAGTCCGTTCCGTAACCATAGATTTTTACCATCTACGTCTAGCAATTGAGATCTTTATGATGTTTGAAATGAGTGCCGCATCAGTTAAGTTATTAAATTTATATGAATTATTTAAAGCATAAACATGTAATGTAGTTAAACTATTTAAGTAAAAAGTTGAATGAAATCTAAAAAAATTTATCTTTCCGACAATAGTAAAAACAGTAGGGACTTCTATTATTTCATAAATTAGATTATATTTATTATATCATACTTAAAAGTTGTCGACATAACTCTGTTGTACAATATAGAATCAATAATCATAATGAACTAAACATAATATTATTTTAGTAATACAGAATATGTGATCATATGTATCAATATTTTAGCAATAAAATTAATCTGATGATCATGTTAATGTAATAAGGAGGCTTTATTTGATCCAAATCCAACCAATTTGCAACAACAAACAACACAAAAATATGCCCTAAACTCAAGCTTAAATTCAGCCAAACACAAATGGAGGCAATGTCACACTTACTTGCAATTTTAGGTT